>NC_056749.1:500167605-500310874 GCF_019279795.1 Protopterus annectens
ACTTAGGGGACATATTCTTTGTAATATTAGATTAATAATGGAAAAGAAAAGAGGGATGATAATACCTGTCACTTAGGTGGATATACTCTTTGTAATATTAGAACAATAATGGAGGGGTAAAGAGGGATGATGATATCTGTCACTTTGGGGGATATACTCTTTGTAATATTAGATTAATAATGGAGGGGTAAAGAGGGATGATGATATCTGTCACTTAGGGGGATATATCCTTTGTAATATTAGATTAATAAAGGATGATAAACTAGGATGATGATATCTGTCACTTAGGGGGATACAACCTTTGTAATATTAGATTAATAATGGAGGGTAAAGAGGGATGATGATATCTGTCACTTAGGGGGATATACTCTTTGTAATATTAGATTAATAATGGAGGGATAAAGAGGGATGATGATATCTGTCACTTAGGGGGATTTACCCTTTGTAATATTAGATTAATAATTGAGGGGTAAAGAGGGATGATGATATCTGTTACTTAGGGGATATACCCTTTGTAATATTAGATTAATAATAGAAGGGGTAAAAAGGGATCATGATATCTTTCACTTAGGGGGATTTACCATTTCTGATATTAGATTAATAATGGAGGGGTAAAGAGGGATGATGATATCTGTCACTTAGGGGGATATACTCTTTGTAATATTAGATTAATAATGGAGGGATAAATTGGGGTAATGATATCTGCCACTTAGGGGGATATACTCTTTGTATTATTAGATTAATAATGGAGGGGTAAAGAGGGATGATGATATCTGTCACTTGAGGGGATATTCCCTTTGCAGTAAGCTGGGCTAGGTAACAGTATTCTGTAACCAAGTTTGATACATGATGTGAAGAAAGGCATGCATTGTGTACAGAAGTGTCCAAATCCCAGATCATAGTATCAGTTTTGGGAGGAGTTTAATTTATATGGAAGCTGATGCTTATTTTTACCAAAGGATGAAATGCTACACTTTTTATCATTTTGTTTTTGGCCATGGCGCTGCCACCATTTGTTTATGCATGTCATTCCTTCTTGTAGGATCTGGATGTTCTCAGAAGAGTTGTTGATAGTTACATATCTGCAGTCATCTGCAAACTTGGCCAGTGACCCCCAGTTAACATCTGCTTTGTCACAGAAATAAATTCTAACAAATGCAATCTTGTCTCAGATTCTTGTGGGATTGTACTTGTAACAAATCATTTTTTAGAGAAAGCATCCTCTATCTTAATTGATAGGCTCTGTCAATATTCATGTTGCTATTGAGTTGGTTACATAAAGAGTAACATTTAGCTTGTTTATCTATAATGCCTGTGTGAGGAATGGTATTAAATCCTTGGCTTTGTCCAGATAGGGTGTGATATAGATTTTCCCTTATCCAGTGCAAATGACTTTCACAAAGAAGTCAACTGTGTTTAAAAGGCAGGATCTTCCCTTCATGAACCAAAACGTGACTGAGTCTAGAGAATGCAGCCTGCCAATTTCACTGTGTATGACATTCATGATGATATGTTCCATTAGCTTACATAACTTGTGGAGAGTAACTACCATTACTATTCTCCATGCCTCTGGGACCAAACCTGCTGAATGGCTGAGACTGAAAAGAGTTAGGAATGAGTTAATGGGACACACTCTCCCAAATTAACAGGTCTATAGAGTTAGTGGTACTAACACCAGATAGAGTCTTTAAAACTTGGCCAGGGATGATAGTTGCAGGTTGTAGTCCTAATGTCTAATGAGGAAAGTCTAGACAGTATGTGGGGAGAAGTTTAAGCTACATTTATCTTTTAATATTATTAAGGTATTATTACTCCTTAATTCAGTGTAAAGTTGGGTGCTTGTTTAGTCTGGTTTCTGACAAAGCCGAAAAATGTTTACCGTTGATGGAGGTTATCAAATTTCAGTTATGTTTATTTCTAATGGTGAGAAATTTTACTTTGCTGTGAGACCTTTTTATATGAAGGTTCCACCAAAAGAGTTTATTCCCTTTTCTTGGTGCTACATTTTTAAAGGACTTTGATGACAATGATGAGTCTCTGCAGATACAGGAGTGTTTGCTGTTGGATCATTGATGCATACTACTGAGTGATGGTCAAATATGATGATCGATGTGGTGTCTGCGGACATAGAGCATCATGGTATCATATTTTAATGATGAGGTCCAAAAAATGTGGGCCCCTAGTATGGGAGTGAACTATCTGATGCAGAGGAATTGCAATGATAAAATTGAGGAAACTTTGCACATACCTGTTTGAAGCAGTGTTGGTTTTCCATTTTATATATGGAAAGTTGAATTAGCCAGAATATTGAGCTAGATTCAGTGGTTAGGGTTCCAACTTATTTAGATATGCCACATGGATTATAGGTGACTTAGAAAGGAAGGTGTAGATGGCTAGGATGTGTTAAGGGGTGTTATTCAAAGTTACTAGAATGTGGACAAGATTAAAATCATTAACTTGCACTATAATCCTGGGACTTAGGATGTCTAAGAGGAAAATATCCACTTCCACACCAATAGAAGGGGCACTCTCAGTAGATGGTCTGAACAAGCACTGACGCCCAGTAGGGATGGTATATTATGCTGTATTGGAACTATGTTTTATTGATAATATAGATGTCAATATTTTCCTAAAAAAAAGAGTTTTTGGCATGGGCAATTTCTAATTGAGAATTTTAGCACTGAATTGAGTTCATTGTGCTTTAACTTGGTCAGGTTATGTTGGTTGGTGAATCGGACTGACAAAGCCTTAAAATACATTATTTATGTCTGGAAAAAGTCATGGAAAATATACAAAATCACCAATGATAGACGTGCAGGCCACCCCTAGCAAAGCAGCTAGGGTTGTCAAATATCTCCTTTCAGGCAGACCTATATTGGTCGCCCTTGGAATGACATCAATAGCTAGTCAATAAATTAAGTTAATCATTGTATCTTTATTGTTGTGGCATCATTTTCATTGATGGTAGTACATTGCTCAAGATTAGTTTCATACCAGCTTTGGATACATACTAAAGAATTAGAGCATATCACACTTCATATACTCTAAGGATTTGTGTCTCAGTTCATTTATGTGCTTCTGGGTATAGGGACCTGGGTACCCCAGTGACCTAATGTATCCTAGCTTCTGAGAGGCAGATTATCATCAGTCTTTTTTCCTCCACCTGGGTGAGTGGTGCATTTGAGTATCTTACTATGGAGTCATCTATAACCTAAACAACTGCATGTGTAGTCACTGATCTAGAAAGCCTAAAATTCTTGGGTGTTCTGGCTTGGTGACCTATTATTCTGGAGTTATTGTTGGATGATGGATGGTGCATGTGGTTGGATGAATGTGTTTGTGAAAATAAGGAATTTGTGTAAAAAGTATATGGCTTGGGGACCTTTGAGGGTGCAGGATGGATTTTCTAAGCATCACAGCATATGGTATCTTAAATCTGATTATGGCAAAACAGTATGGTTAGAATGGGTTTTGACAAGATATTGGTTTCGGTCAATTTTTTTTTTCAATGAGATGCCGGCCTCTGACTTTATTAAGTATCCCACCTTTCACATATTGAGTCAGTGAGTATGGTAAGATTAAGTGATTATCAGAACAAACACAAAAGACTAAGAAATAATTTTCTCATATTATGGAGACATTGTAAAAATGCACTTGCAGGCTTTACATTTTTGTTAAACATGATGATAGACACATGCAATAATCATCTTGTAGAAAGTGCAAGACAAAATCAACGTATGATTTCAGGATTGCACTGGTCAAATAATTTGTAAATTCTAGGGCAACAAAGTGTGACATTGCCTGAAAACATACAGCTTATCTGATATGCTAAATAACAGGCTAACTGTTGCAGGATTGCTCTTTTGCCATCGGTTTAAGCACACTGCTATGCTTAGATCCACTTATTTTTTTTTTTCTTTTTAAAAAAATGATCAAGATTTTTTTCTGTTTACTTCATTAGCAAGTCTGTGCATGTCGTCTTAGCCAGACATACATTGAAGCATGAAACATATCGTATAGGATGTAATCGAATATGATATACACCTGGGTATGTTCTCAGATCCACAGATTAGTACAGGGCAAGCAGTTTAAAAACATATGCATACACACAGATATATATTTGTCCCAGCCCCCTTTAAATAGCTCACACCAACACAAAAAGACCTTCGATGACCTTTTTAATAAATTGTATAAACATAAATTTATTTAATTGAAAGCCAACAATAAAACAATAAGTTCACCACTCTCAACAATCTCAGGCAGTGTGGCTACTCCCTGTGACCGAATCACACATCAGGACAATGTACCCACTCACCATGTTTTATCCTCCACCAGGGCAGTGTACCTACTCACCCCCAAACCTTGAATGGGCTGCGTACCTGCTCACCTCTTTCAAACCAACCATTAACCAATGAAGTTCACTTAGTCAAGCAGCGTCCAGCAACTCACTTGACTTTTCTCAATCCAAATCCATGACCACCTTCACCTTGAGGGGGAACAGAAGAGGATAATCCTGTCCCTCTTCTCCACTCCTACACTAACAAAACTGCAACCAAATTGTGCGGGAGGGAGGGGCACTAACTCTTGCCAAAATGTGACCACTTCCTCTCGTACCTAATTATATCAGGTTCTCTAAGTCCCTCCCTAACCTATATCACTTCCCCTAGCTCACCATCCTTTAACCCTATATTATCCAAAGCCCAGCTCATGAAGCCTAACTTACCAAACCAATATCCCTTCTCATTTACCCCTAAGATATACCCTGCAACCTAACTAAAGAGGGACCAGGACAAATTGGTTCGTCCCAAATCTCATTTTTCCCGGCCCCCTTTAAATAACTCATACCAACACAAAAAGACCTTTAACGACCTTTATTAATAAATTATATAAACACAAATTAAATTGAAAATCAACAATAAAACAATAAGATCACCACTCTCAATGATCTCAGGGCAGCATGCCTACCCACCCTGGCTGAATCACACATCAGGGCAGCATACCCACTCATCCTGTTACATCCTCCAACAGGACATCGTACCTACTCATCCCCAAACCTTGAATGGGCAGCATACCTGCTCACCTCTTTCAAACCAACCATTAACCAATGAAGTTTACTTAGTCAAGCAGCATCCAGCAGCTCACTTGACTCTCCTCAATCCAAATCCATGACCACCTTCACCTTGAGGGAGAACAGAAGAGGACAGTCCTGTCCCACTTCTCTGCCACCAGCCTGAAAAAAGGCTGTTTCCCCCTCCTATCCCATAACCTTCACCATCCCTTCTAAAAACAATTTCAAGTGAATGTTAAATAAATCCAACCCCACCTCATTCAAATGTACCCCATCTGCTCAATACCAACAGACCTTACCATCTGAAAAATCCTTATGTTCAACAGTATGCTTCCCTAAAACCCTTAATTGCCTAGCCAGTCTCTGATTAACGAACCGCCTAACCCGCTCAATTGCCTGATGACTACCAGCATTCCTCCAGCTTAAATGTGGAACTAATTCTGACCAAACTATACACATATTTGGGTGCTCCATCTGTAACTTCAACAAATTTTGTAAATAATATCTACCAAACACATCTTAGAAATGATACCAAGATCATTACCTCCCAAATGGATCACCAGTATCCTAGGATACCCTACCTTCAATCTTAATTGCTCAGACTTGTACATCGACTTATCTCATCTAAGCCCTCTGTCCCCATGTCAAGTCACTGACCACCCTAAATGAGACAAGCCCAGGTTTTTAACATCCTCCCTAATCAGTGCACATTTCTCTGCCCAGTGGATATGAGTGGCCCATGATGACAATCTGTTTCCTAAAAAGAAAAGAAAATGAATAACATACAAACAAAACCTTATCTAATATATGACAAAAATGCATTTGAAGACCACCTCCCCACATTCTTAATAACCTCAATGGAACTGCCCTCCTTAGCTAAATCTGAAACCCTACCAATTCAAAAAGAATGAGCTGCAAACCATTCTGGTGGAAAACCCATACAACAGAAAACCCTCCTAATGAGATGTATGAATCTACCACTTGTCACTCTCTTCCTATCATACAAACAAAAAAAACAAATCATACCAACTCTCCATCTGAAGCCATCTTAATTCCTTGGCCCACCATACTGGACAAAGCCCAACAATCTTATCGGCCTTAAGCACAACCATTGAACCCTTACCCACTTGATCTGTCTTCATCTTTTGCAACCCAATAATAACCACCCCCTCAGCTGTCATTAAATCCCTCCAAAACAATGACCCTAACAACTTAGACACTTGGAAGGCACCAAAATAAAGCCATACACACAATGTAACCCATATAACATAATCCGGAGAACTACCTTCTAGTAACGTTAAGCTTTTTCAGCAAAACTTTCAACAACGCCCATGTCAGAGGCCATCTCATATCCCTAAGCTCCCCATCCCCTTTCCCCCAACCTTTCAACATGCTCCCTACTGTCCATGATTTTGTAAAATCCCATATGCCCGACACCAGTGCAAATATGCTAATTGTGGCCAAATCCACCCTCACCATTTGTAAAGCCTTACATAACCCCCAAGCTTGAGCTAAATAATGCAGCAACAATTCCTCTGACCACACCCCTTCCTTTTCTGGCAATTGAAGAACAAACTGATCAAATTCAGAAACAGCCCTACTATAATCCTTCCTGGTAGAGAGAGCCCAAAAATGACACACCAACCTCCTGGCTACCTCGACCCAAGGTTCCACACCTCCTCTGCCCCTGGAGCCAGTAGCCGAAACTTGTAAAACTGAAATTGGGGCAAACTATCAGCAATGTCATTTTTCACTCCAGGCACATGCACTCCTGTAAAGGAAAAGTTTATTAACAGGCTCTGTAAAAAACAGTTTATGTAAAACCAACAGTAACAATTCTGACTTAGTCATCTTCTTTTGCAACACCTGTACCACAGCCATGTTATCAGAATAGAAAACAACTCGCTTGCCACATAAACTCTCTTTCCAAACTACAGAAGCTGCCCAAATAGGCATCGATTCTAAAAATGCAACATGCTGTTTCCAATCCTCCTTCCAAAGTTGAGGACATTTAGCTGCAAACCACCGCCCCGCAAAGAAAGCCCCCATGCCAATGTCCCCAGCTGTATTCATGAATAACTGAAGTTCCTCTTGCACCATCCAGAACATCTTCCAAAAGGAAATTCCATTGAATTGTTCCAAAAACCAAGACCACAACATCAAATCCTCCCAAAGTAACTTGGTCACCCTAACTCAATGGTGTTTACTCCTACCTCCTTTCAACAGAAATGCCACTGATCTACAGAACATACACCTGGGGTGTACCGCTCGACATCCAAAGTTCAAAAGCCCTAACAACTCCATAACTGTCCGAATCCTCACTTTATCCTTAGCCACCACTGACCTTACCATTGTCATCAGTCTGTCTATTTTATCCATAGGCAAGCAAAACAGACCCCATTCCGTGTCCACCTTTAATCCCAAAAATTCTAACATTCTAGCCAGACCTTCCAGCTTTTGTTGAGCCAATGGTACCCCTAGTACTTCACACATGCTCATACATTCCCCCAAACCTTCATGGACCCTTACCCATCTTTCTCCAACTAGCAAAACATCATCCAAATAATGAACTGCCTTCTGTGTACTCACCCTCTGCTGCCATACCCACTGTAGCACCATACTAAACTTCTCAAAAATTGCACATGCCACCGAACAACCCATTGGCATGGCTTTGTCAAAATAGAATTTGCCCCCCACTACCATCCCCAGTAACGGCCAGTCATCCTGCCTGATTGCTAGTAAATGAAAGGCAGACTCATTGTCCACCTTTACCAACCACAATTCCTTAAATTCTAATCACCTTGACAGCATACTCCGGGGATGCATAAAGAACCTTAAAATCCTCCGCCACAATGAAATCATTAACTGGAGCCCCCTTCAGGATATGACAAATGGTGGATCAGCCTAAACTCCCTCGCCCATTTCTTTGGTACTAACCCCAATGGTGACACCTTGAAATTAACAAAAGGTGGACTGTCAAACGGACCCAACAACCGGACAGCTTGACATTCCTTCTCCACCAACCTGTCCAGAATATCTTCCTTACCACACACTGAGTGCACATTCCTGCAAACCAGCCCATCACCCACCACCCGGACTTAATAGAAAACCTTACTTTAAACCCATCTAATATCACATCTCTAAGCACAGGGTCGGGAAAACCTTGAAGTATGTCCCCTAGGACCTCCACTTTAATAGGGAAAGGTCCCCTTCCCCTATTCCCCCTAAAGATTTGACTTCCCTGATATCCACGAAAATTACTTCTAGCCCTAACGGCTTGAAACCCTTGAACGGAGGGCGAGCTGCCCTTCCTTGACATGAAGTTGGAATTAAAAGCCATGAATGCATGCCAACCACATTGAACAGCTGGATGACTACCTTCACACCTTGAACAAGAGTGCAAAAATTTGCTCCCTACCCATGCACAAGAGACACTATTAAAACACCAACACATCCCAAATCCTTCATCCCCTTTTGCAACCTATTAAACCCCCATAGGCATTCATCATGGTATCCAACCAGATATCTGGATGCCGCACCTCCCAGTGAAGTGAATGATCCACCGCCTTCCACTTACAGAACCTCTAATCATCCCATAACCAGGCATTCCTAGGCTGCAAACATTGCACCTCCCGAATTGTAAGAAAATAACCCAAAAAGGGCAAAGCCAAAGACCCATCCTTTTTGAGATGCATGGTCATGTAATAAATAAAAAACACTACCCAATTATCCCAGGTCCTGGGGTGAATTTCTAACATTTCTTTCCTCCCCAAAGCTGCCTTTGCAGCCAACAAATCCTTACTTGTAGTCAGTTCTGTCTCTATGGGCTGCTGCACCCCTTCTGCATTAATTCATTCACATCTACGTAGTCTCCTTTCCAAATTTTTTCTTTTACAGAGGATGGGATGTGTGGGGTCAAAATGATGCCTGTCCCAGTGCCTGTGTGGTTAACCAATCACATAGGCAAAGACCAAATTCGGGACCCAAGTCCAAACCTACCCCAGAGCTATTCCATGACCCTCCACTACCTCCGATTGCATCTGCCCCGCTGGACCTATTTGTCCCTGCCAGCTCCACCTCAGCACATCCAAGAGCATTCCATTCTGTACCAGAGCTCCTACTACTGAGCTCCCCTTCCACTTCACTTACCCCCGCATCCTCACTACCAGTCTCCCCTACTAAAACTGATGAAGCAAAAACATTATGTGAGCCTCCATCTTGAGACCCACTTAGAGCTGCTGAGCCAACTGCATCCACCTCCTTTGCTGTATGCTGCCTCTTACCCCGAGCTGTAGCTCTAAAAGTGGAATACCTCCTTTTCTGTCCAGATGCCTGCTCCTGCTCCACAACCGCCTCAGCCGTGGACACTTCTTGGAACAATTCCTCCACCTGATCCACTATGGCCTGCCAGCGTAGTCTCAGTCCAGCTAAGTTAGCCATCTACAGAAAAAGAAATAGCACACATTAACTACCACATTGCATCATACATACTCCCCTTTTCCTGCCTAACCATGTAGCTTACCAGTATCAAAACCCAGGACCCTCTATCCCAGTAAGCACTAATGAACACCTCCCCACATCTTAATAGCACTCTCCCTTCAAGGACCCTTTTTTTTTTTTTTTGACTTCCAGTATCGTCCTCACCAGCTACCTACCCACAGAAAACATAAGGAACATCCATTCAATAACATACCAACCCGGGACCTACAAATACAACATAAAATTCTGCACCTTTGCTTGCCTTATATATATTTTTTTTACTTTAACCTGTTTGCCTCTAATAAACTCTAGACAAAGACCTAGCCTATGGAGAAATAACATAGGGCCAATTTAAATTTCTTTGTATGAAATAGAGACCTTGAGAGACTACAAATCAGCCCTGTCAAGTCTCAATCCCAGGGCTCCATACCCTATGGGACAGCCATGTGCCACTCCACCATATGAGCTCCAATAAGTTAGCCTCCCCTCCTACTTGGATGTACGGTATATATATTGGTGTATGTGGCATCTTATATCACCTAGATGTTACAAGAATACCAATCCTCCATTATACTCGCACAGGTACTGCTTTAGGAGGAACACCTACAATGTGAGGCAACAAACTGGGCATTTGCATTTTCTTTATATATATATATATATATATATATATATATATATATATATATATATAAAAATATATATATATATATATATATATATATATATATATATATATATATGCATACATATATATATATATATATATGCATATATATATATATATATATATATATGGTTCTACCTGACTTCGCCGACAGCTGAGAAGACCGACATCGAACTGAGCTCCAGAAGATCGAAGCGAAAAGAACCGACGCGCGCCATGGGTTGCAGAACATCGACAATGCAGAAGACCGACACGACGGATGACAACACCAACGCCGAGGATGCCGACATGGGGAAAGGCTGTGTGAGGCAGGTAAGTGTGAGATTGACGGTCTGTGGGGATAGGGGTGGGTTAAGTGAGTTAGGGTAGGGGGTTAAGTGAGTTAGGTTAGGGAGCGATAGGGGGACCTTAGGGTTAGGTAAGGTTTAGTGTGGGCTTGTAAGGATTTTGGTGTGCTTGTGTTGTGTGTGGTTTGTGGAATGGGGATGTGTTTTGTTTTGTATGGGGTTTCGTGTTGTGTACCCGGTTATTTCGTTGTCGGTTATGTGTGGTTTCGTGTTTATGGACTGTCAATATGTGGTGTCGGTGATGTGGTGTTGTGTGGTTTCGATTATGTCAGGTAGAACCATATATATATATATATATATATATATATATATATATATGTATATATAAAAAACAAATATCCAGCCCTACCAGGGGTATAAATAGCTCCCATACTCGTGGATCTCATTTCGGTCTGAACGGCTCCTCCCCCCACCCTTTAGAACTCACTAAACCACTATGAGCTCCTGTTACAGCTGCATCAACAGCCGTTGCCCTCACTGTGCACACGCAACACCCTCCTCCATGCCATGAACAGTCTCCCTGGGCTTGAAAACCCGGTAAACTAGCAGAAGAGCCACACAAGTCCATCAGGGCACCTATACTCCTCCTCTGGACCAATTAATGCACCGATGATATTAAGAAAACATAAACTAGGCACCAGCGACAACCCACAACTACCAAACCACCAGGGAAAAGTGACTTGGCCGAGAAAACCACCACCACCAATAGACGGACAGACCAACATGCTGCCACAGCCTTAAACCACTGCTGACACACCACATACAGCAACAGAAGAGGCAGATGGACTTATGGAAAACAACCCCAACCCCACCAATGAGCCATGGGGCTATCAGGGACCAAGGAGCCATCCCAAAGACACCACATAAGCCATAGGCCATGCCACAACCACCTGCTCGAAAACCAAACACCATTCATCTCCATCCTATTCCCCCCATTCACCCCACCATCACAACCCCCCTACCTTCTAAAGCCCCTTAATCTACAGCCTAATTAGCTATCCCGTGGGGGGGGCAAGAGAGGAAAAAAACAACTACTTTTACTAAAAGCCCTCCTTGCAGCACACGCACTCCAAAGCCTACCTGCCACCGAAGTACCTACAAGGTCACCTGAACGTATGTCAGCTTCATTAACACTAACTCACACCAAAATGTGACCACTTCCTCTGGTACCTCATATATATATCAGGTACTCTAGTCCCTCCCGAACCTACATCACTTCCCCTACCTCACCATCCCTTAACCCTATATTATCCAAAGTCCACCCCTTGAAGCCTAACTTACCAAACTAATATCCCTTCCCATTTACCCCTAAGATATACACCCCAACCTAACTAAATAGGGACCAGGACAAATTTGTTTGTCCCAAACCTCTCTTTCTCTCTCTCTGTATATATATATGTATATATATATATATATATATATATATATATATATATATATATATATATATATATATATATATATATATATATATACATATATATATATATATATATATATATATATATATATATATATATATATATATATATATATATATATATATATATATACTAATAGGCTTATCTCCATTGTTTTTGATTAGGGGGGGCCATACTACTAATTCCTAGGATAAATTTATGTGACCCCATCTAGTCAACAAGACATAACTTATACAGGCTTAAGTATTACTGCCATTTTACATGGAAAGGAGATGTGTGGGTATCCTTTAAATAAAGAAAGTTTCAGAGTGAGTGTTCCTTACTTTACTAATGGTCCTGCTGTACAGAAGATCTATAAAGCAAGACCTTTTATGGCTCGAAAGAGAAAGAGATAACTGCACATAGCAGTCAGTACAAGACAGGGAAAATTATGCATTTTAATCTGCCCAGATAGCTAAGGCTATCTAGCACTTTGATTCCCCTGCTTAAAGGAATGCTACTGTCTTTCAAGCTAAGATACATTTTTATTAAAATGCATACCAATTATAGCATTGTTGTCAATGACTGGTTTAATAAGGGAGGGAAACAGGGAAATAATACCTCATTGGATCTTGAAAATATAGCCATGATAATTAAACGAACAATGAAAAAATATTTCTTTCCTGCAACTAATATCTCATGATCAAAGGGAAGTTCACTGCCGAAAAGTGTCTAGATCTCTAATGGCTGTATCAGCCTTAAGCAGGTTTCAATCTATGCAATATTTGTTGTGAAAAAGCTGCTTTCTATGTATAACTATACATTTTTTGCATTAAGTCTAAAGTCATGGTCATAACAGCAGGGGTTGACTCTACCCTGCCCTTCTTGGAGAATGTAAGAGGTTGTTGGTAAATAATACCACCCATTTTTCAGTTATCTGCAAACTTGGTCAACTTCGAATGTTGGAAATCTGTCTTCAAATTAGGGAAGTAGATGTTAAAAAGAAGGAGACCTACCACATAGCCTTGAGATTTTTCACTACTGAATAATCTGTTAGATGAGAAGGTACTACCAACTCTCACTCTGTATCTTCTATCAGATAGATGATTAGCAATCCATTCAGTTATACGGGGTTTATATTTAAGCTGGTTAGAAAAAGTGTATGTACCTACACCGAAACACGGAACTTTGTTGGATGCGTGAATCCAGTTCCAATTCATGAGTAAAACCCTTGGCTAGTTAGTTTATCAACAATGTCTGCATGGGGAATTGTATTAAATGCCTCAGTAAAGTCAAAACAAGTGGCATGGAAACACCCTTATCAGTGACATCGGTCATACCCTCAATGAAGTCACTAAGGCTGAGCAAAGCAAGCTCTGCTCTTCATATTTCCTGAGAAAATGTACTGACTAGGATGAAGCATATGCATGTTACTAATTTCACTGTTAAATATATTATCTAAGATTCACATAAAGTAAATTCCAATAACAATGTACTTTTACAGTGTAAATGTGGTTGCATTCCACATAATGAACCTCATCAGAAAAAACTAAGTGCTTAGTGAAATTGTCTAATTAATGCCACCCTTCTGACTTGCAAAGGCATAATTAGGCACATACAAGACAAAAATGATTAGTTTCCATTGCATTTTGTGCTGTGTCAGCTATATTTCTACAGTTTTATTTTGCCAGAAAAAGTGCATTATATTACTCCTTGAATAAGAGTTTGTCATGCTGATAGCTGCAAGCTGAAGCAGTTTCACATATTCAGTTTGAAAACTTATTTTTCTTGTGCTTATTTTGATGATGGCTTCTTAATAAAAACAAATGACTTTTCCATCAGTTCCTGTCATTCACTGATGAGGGCAGGGCTATTCATTTTCTACTCTGAATTACAGGTGAAGGTTGTCAAAAACTGAAATATTGCTGACCTCTACAATGGCATGCTCCAGTTCTCTGATTTGGAATGTGTATCTTGTTCATCTTAATAATAGCTAGAAAGATGAAACTGCACGTATTTCTGTTTTGATACTGCACAGCATACATGACATGGCATGATGTTGCTACTATTCGTATCTATCTTGGTCTTTTTTGCAAAATTTAATACAGTTATACTTTCTGCTATGAAAGATATGAAATAAAATGATAGTTAAGGAGAAAAATGACAGTAAATTTACTTGTCATCTTACAATGCAGGTAATGTCATCTGTACAACACAATAAGATGTGAATTAATCAAAGGAGCAGTTTCACTGGGGCTGGATTTATAGCTCTAAGAAATGTAGTATACAGAAGGGGGGAGAGGAACTGAGAAAGGGAGAGCCATGTGCAACATGTGAGCGCACCATGCAAAACAGTTATACTGAATCCTAGGTAGTAACTTAATAAGGCATTCTGTTTTCATAATTACTGTTAAAAATTATGATTTTTTTTGTCAACTCTGTCTTCCATAAAATATTACTACTGGCTAAACATTTCAACAGTGCCATGCAATAAGTCACTACTCATCTAGTATTACTTTATTGATTTTGCAAACTAGGCATTGCATTTACATGCTCAGATAATTTGTAACAAAAGTATAATACAACAACAATGAAATCCAATACATGTTGGTTATATCCTATAAAAACAACAGAAGGTTTTAAAATTCTAATATATTTATATTAGAAACTACGTGGTAGTCTCCGAAGGAAAAGCAAGCAAGTAGGTGCAAATACAGAGGACAAGACTATGCTCAGAAAATCATTAACTAGCATTTGCTAGAAGTACTGATTTGTATGAGGGCCAACTCAATCTCTTGACTCACATACTTAATATAATCACATCATTACTCATGGAAAAAGGGAACACCTGATTTTTGCACAAAAATATCAACCACTAGCCATTCTTATCTCTTTGATGAATTTGGGGAAAAACACCATTTCTAAACTATAGTGTTCATATTTATCTGATTCAAGCAGTTGCAGTTTGTCAGAAGCCATAAGTTTTACTTTATACTTATGAGTGCAGACTTTCATTGGCATGTAAGTGCACCTTTCTGACTACCTGGTTTTTGGAGAGTGATGTTTTAATGCCAGTTTCACTAGAAGAATGTATATAGTTCACAGACACTTTGATAATGGAAAGAGTTTTAGAGTTTTCTTCTTGTATAGACCGTGTAGGCCAAGGCATTTCACTTTCTCATTTCAAATTCTTGCAGCCCAAGCAGTTTCTGCCAGTATCATGTTTTCATTAGTTTTAACTCACTGCTGATCCAGAGTGATTAATATCTGTCACCTTCTAAACAATGCTCAGATTTAAAAGAAGTCTTGCTGTTTAGACTTCTCTTGTCTGTCAATCAGCATTAAATCCTAATAACCGGCAATTTGTCTGGGTTCTAGTATGCACATTAAGCTCTCCATCCAGTATTGAAATTGGTGAATCCATTTTCACAGCTTTGTGCTTATTACTGAGCATTGGGACTTCATAATTTTTTTTCTTGTTTTCTAAAAATCATATTCTTCTACATTCTTCTATTATTTTTTCCTGTTTTCTAAAAATCATATTCTTCTACATTCTTCTATTATTTTTTCCTGTTTTCTAAAAAATCATATTCTTCTACATTAAAAAAATGACTTCCACTCTAGTTATAGCTGGGAAAGGCAGTATAGCCCCCCTGGCCAACTTTACTGCTGATCACATTCCAGAACTGTCTTATTAAATTTATGAATGCACATTGCCCATAACTTGGTACAGTCCATCCCCAGTGACAAAACAACACTTCTGGTTTTGCTACACTACCCGGGAAAAAAAGAATGAGCTGACAACTGCCAATGCTTAAAAGTTTGGTTGTACTGCAAATACTGCTGCTCCGGTTTTTACAGATCGTTTAGATGTCAGGTCATAGTAAAGAATACATGGCTCTGTGATGTATCTATTAAAGGAATGAGGGCAAAAATAGTCATGGGACATTGCAGCTGGATGTGACAAACATAGCTACCAGATTCCAAAACTTTACTTGCATTTTTTTGTGCAGCATAGACCAATGCATATGTCATTGAGACTGGGTTATATCACTATTTTCCGTAACATCTCTTTTATGTAACACAGATTTAAGAGGCATAGTGCAATTACACGTGTTTATCTGGTCACAGAACAACATTCTCAGTACAGAAATATGAGGACATTCATACTTCTTTGTCTTCCACAGATTTTCAGCATCTGTTCTTATTTGCAGAAGTAAGAAACTTTACAGATAAATTGGCATTTTAAAAGCAGAATGTATACAACAATACATAACGGGTTAATCTAGAATAATGTACACTTTAACTGTGTGCCATTGCATTTATTCAAGCACATTCGTTTGCTATGAAACAAAAAATAAATTGAAACTGGTAATGCAATTGTAAATCATTTTGCCATTTTATGTATTAATATTATATTCATTCATTCATTACTTGCTTAACCAAATTCAGGATTATATGGTATTTTTGAATGCAAGGAAGAGAAACTAATCCTGGATTGGGTGGCAGCTCATCACAGAATACACACACCCACACCCACATGCATATATATCTGCGGGCAGCTTGCCAGATTGGAATTTCTGCTACTGCATGTCTTTGGGATGTGGGAAGAAAATTTAGGACCCACTCAAAGCCCATGTAGTCAGAGGGATGACATGTAGGCTCTGTGAAAACATTCTAAAAGAGAATAGAAGTGGAACGCCAAGCACTGGGAAGCAGCAGTCTAACTGTTGTACCACTGTTCCATACCTAGATATATTGCACATTATGTTTTTTCAAATAGGAGTTAAATGATTTTTTCCCTTTGCCATTATTGCTTACAACACTAGCTTGCTTTATCCAAAAAAAGTGCACTTCTCTTCCTTTTCTGTCTTTCCCCTATGTTTTATTTCTTTAATTGTAATGTGGGTTTGTTGACCTTGCATTGTACTAGTGACAGAACATAAATATAAGAGTGCTGACCATGTGTAAGGCATCATTTGTGATACATATATTAGTAAACAGCAATTAAAGTGCTTTGTATGTTAGCTGCATTAAAATACAGAGTATCAACTCTTTCTTACTGAGCTTTCTGAAATTTAATATCAGGAAAAACTTCTCATTCATGTAAATATCAGACCAACAAAGGCCAGTGTTTATATCCATTTCTTGGAAATGGGCAGGTAGAGTCTTAAAATGTCTCTTGCCAAAAGCAGTGTTGATGTTGCGGCTACTCTATTCATTTTATTAGGCTATATCTGACTTCCAGATTTCCATGCTTCTGAGTATGAGCTCCCAATCTGCCAGTATGAAAAGTCTTTCTGACTGTGCCACTGACGAAAAAGTGCATGCATGCCATTTTCTCATTGCACCATTGAGAGACGTGTATATTATGCACTCCTGTGGCTCATTTTATTAGCCATCTCCAGAGTGCACAGAACAGGTCCATGACTCAAAACTGGGCAGAGTGTTTGTATGTAGTTGGAGGGAGGCCAGAAGTGCAGCTAGGCTACCCAGAAGATCAGCCTGT
Source organism: Protopterus annectens (assembly GCF_019279795.1). Lineage (NCBI taxonomy): Eukaryota > Metazoa > Chordata > Ceratodontiformes > Protopteridae > Protopterus > Protopterus annectens. The sequence goes on from NC_056749.1 coordinate 500,185,073, forward strand.
ATACAAATGGGAATGCTGGTGAAGTGTGCACTTTGGTGGCTATAACACATATATTAGTGCCATCTGCAGAAATCCCGTATGTAAGATGTTTACCCAGCATATGTAACAGTGCTGTCCTGTACTGATGAGTTGGACAGCTGTTTCATTGACATTCTTTTTTTTTAAGTGCCTTTTCCCCTTCTACCTGTCTAATATTAAGCTATCTTCTAACAGACTCAAATTCATTCATTCCAGAGGGATCTACTAGTGTGAAAGACATCTGGAGGGGTTATCATTTAGGCAAACAGGTTGATCAATGCTCTTGCCAGCCTCCTGGCAATGAGAGCTATTTAGTATGTAAGACCTTAATCCCTCCCCCTTGAGTAGTGACACAGACATCTGCATCGCCGTAGGGACAATCTATGCCCACCAGTCAGCTTGCCTGCACTCCTTCACATGGCTAAAATGTCTACTAAGACCGGTTTCTGAAGCCATATAGATATAATTCACTGCATTGGCCCCACTGATTTGATTCCATCCCAGTCCTCCAGCAATGAAAGAGTCAGGAGTGGCAGCATTATCTGGTAGGGACCAACCACTCCTCCATGGCAGGGCATATGCCCACACTCCCAGGTTTGTCCTCAAACTCCTGAGACACTAATCAAACCAAGGTTGCTTGGACAATAATCAAGGCTTTATCTCTATACACAATTGATGTGCTGATTCAGGGACATTCTGAACTTAGAATAATGCAATACCCATTTCTGTGTACCAATCAATATTTGCTGCATTTCGTTATAGATCAATACTCTGTGACAGATCAATACTCTGTGACATGTATCACTGTCTTGCAGACCCAGGACAGACAACTCTTGGCAGAACAACAATAGAAAAGCAAAGCAGTTGTGTGATCACAGCAACAGCAATGAGTTGTTACTGCATTTTCAGATTTCCCACCCATTCTCTGCCTGGAAGATATATAGTCACATAAGTGCATATAACTCAGTGTCTGTCTGTCTGACTTTCTATAAGTCTATCCATCTATTACTGTAGCTACTCCTTTTGGGCCATTATTTCTGGTCAAGGGGCTTGTGTGTCTCAGTAAAGATGTGAGCTGTGCAATATTCCAGGTGCCAGAAAGTCTACTCTTCAAATTTGCCCTTAGAACTAGCTGGTTTCTCAGTAGTAGCACTAAAGTCTGAACCCCATGACTAACACTTGCTCTAGAACCTGCTGGAAAGCACTAGGAAGCCTTAAACTGATACAAGCACTCAACTCTCCTTGTTAATAAGGAGAAATTAATCATAGGCACTAAACAGCCTATAATTGCAAAGTACCTTGCAAAGGTAAGGGAAAACAGCTCTTGTACTTTACAAAAAAGCTCCTAAACAGGCATGTCCAAGGGTCAGCTTCCAGTGATTTCTCCTGTCCACCTGGTGAATCTGGGCATACTGGAGCAATGCAGCAACTGCCTCATGTACACAGACAACCCTCTCCTCCTACCACCCAAGACTACAACCTGCGAGAGATGCACTTACATAGCCAAACTGTAAGCAAAGCTCTCTCCAACCAAGATTGTGCTAGACAGTCGAGTGGAGAAGGTTAACACCTGCACTACACCTCAAGCAACACATAGCCCTTCAAAACCGACACCATCAACACCCACACATAGCAACACTAAACCTACATATGTGGAGGCCCTTAACAATAACCTACCCAAGCAACAAGGACCTCTGAAGCTGAAACGCAAACACCAATCACAACCAAAGTGACACATAGCTCACAACACCAGTGTGCCACCCAATAACAGCTCCTAAGGCAAGACAACGTACCCAACACTTTAGTCATAGGTGACTCTATAGTCAGGCAGACTGATGTCCCACTCACCAGGCTGAGCAAGGAGAAAATTACAGTCAGATGCCTGTCGGATGCCAGGATCTGCCACATAATGCATGCACTCAAGTCACTCCACAACAAGTACAAATATGACTCTATCATTGTCCAGGTTGGAGTGAATGATGAGACGTATCTCCCTGGACTACATGAAAAGAGACATGGAAGAGCTCTCAGATTATGTGGCCCAAGCAGGTGTGACCCTAGCCATGAGTAGAATCCTGCCTTCGCACAGAAGGATACCACAGTATAAGGACAAAATGATTGACTTCAACAATTGGCTAAGCTTCTGGTGTCATTCAGAGGGGATCCATTATCTGTCTGCCTGGGACGACATGATCGACAAACAATGATGCTTTGCCAGAGATGGTCTGCACCTGTCACTGGCTAAAGCTCTTGCTGTCCCTATAGTGCCTTTTTTAGGGAAGGTTCAAAGGACAAAACCACTACCAAAACAGATACAAGCATGCAAAATTTGAAGGTAATGCTACTCAATGCTAGAAGTCTAAACCTCAAAATGCACTCTCTCAAGGCACTCCTAAAAATGGAGAACATCGATATCTGTGCAGTAATTGAGACCTGGTTCAAGGCTCCAGAGAGCACCCCTGCAATACCAGGCTACAACTCTTACCACACGTTTTGGCCACCAAACCAAGACCGAAACACTAAAGGTGGAGGAGTGTCCATATTCACCAAGGGTATTCACACCTCCAGGCTAGTTGCCCAACGCAATGCATCTGAAAGTCTCCAGGTGCAACTAACACTAGGTAAGACTGCAATGCAAATTGTAGCTTGCTACAGATCCCCCACCATGCCCCAAGATTCTCATTACACCTTTCTAAACATACTGGAGAATATTAAGATACAACCAAACACTCTAATACTGGGTGATTTCAACAACCCTGCCATTAACTGGGAAAACTACTAGAGTACCAATACCTTTTCCCAATGGTTCTTGGAATTCATAAATTGCACCGCCCTGGATCAGCTAATCCATAGTCCCACCAGGGGCTCCAGTATCCTATACGTGGTCATTACCAACATGGGAGATAGATGCTTCACACCAGTGGTAACCCCCTCATTGGTCAGGTCTGACCATAAGCAAATCACCCTTGACATCCACATCCCACCCCCACCCCCCAGTAAGGAAACCTCTGTAAAAAACTTCTCCAAAGCCAACTTCATGCTACTCAAGTCAGGAGTGACAAACTTCATGACACCCATGCAGATGGGAAAGTTCGACTGCTGAATTCTACACTAAGGCACCATACGAGCACATCCACTCATGCATAAATCTTACCATCTCAGATAGAACCAAGATGCTGTCCTCCAAAAAAAGGAAGCCAATCTAGTGGTCCCCTGCCATAAATGAACTATACAACAGAAGGAAGATACTGTTGCAGAAAAGAGGAAAATCCCAGAATGCAAAAAACTCCCTTACCAGCCTCAGTAAGAAGCTGAGATCCCTCATAAAATCCTCCAAAGCTAGATACGAAAATAAAATTGCCAAAGATTCCAAAGACAACCACAAGGCATTCTATAGTTATGTCAATAATCTAAATGGCAATGCTCAGATCTGCTGTGAGCTACAACAGAATGTCATTAAATATACTGATCCCAAGGATATTGCTAATATCCTGGCAGATTGATTCAGTGCCAACTTCACCCCCCCACCCCCTAAAGGGCCCATCTCAATACCAAAAGATTGCCAAATGTTGGTAATCATGGCTGCACAGGTAGAAACCACACTCTCCAAAGCTAAGAATACAGCATCCATGGGACCAGACAACATCCTGGGCTGTGTACTAAATGAACTACAAAATGAACTGGCACCTCATCTAAGTGTCATGTTTAATCATAGCCTCACCTCAGGCTTTGTGCCCACTGAGTGGTGCACAGCTACAGTTATCCCACTCCACAAGGGGGGATCCACCTTGGATCCCGGGAACTACCATCCCATCAGTCTGAAGAGCCTGATCTGCAAGGGCATGGAATGCATTATCATGGAACTTATAAACAAAGACATTGGCAACCTTCAAATACTGGTCCCCACCCAGTTTGGGTTTGTGAAGGGCCGATCTAGTCTCTTGAACCTGACTGACTTCTTCGAATCAGTCTCCAGAGCTGTGGACGAGGTTAAGGTGGTCCACACAGCCTATCTGGACCTCGCCAAGGCCTTTGACACCATTCCCCACTCTGGAATCATAGATAAACTTACTAAGCTGGGCATAAATCCTTACGTCACTCAATGGGTTGTCAACTGGCTTACTGACAGAACCCAGACTGTAAAAGTAGCTGACTCCAAATCCAGCTCCAGACAAATGACAAGTTAGTACCTCAGGGTTCAGTCCTGGGACCGCTGTTGTTTGGCATCTACTTCTCTGAAGTACAGGCCAACACTAAGGAACTCTGGCTAACAAAGTTCGCAGATGACTGCAAACTGGGAGCCATTACTGAATCCCCAAATGATGTGGGTATTCTACAAAAGAGCCTTACAGAAACAGATGCTTGGTGCCAGAGCCATGGGCTCAAGCTTAATGCCAAGAAATGTATAGTTATCCCCTTTGGGAAAAAACATGTACCCATGAATTACCATATAAGTGGCACTACACTAAACACCAAAAGTGTGATGAGAGACTTAGGGACACATGTGGACAGCGGTCTCACCTTCGATAACCACATTGCCATAACAGTCAGGAAATCCTTCTATGTAGCACACCTCATCACTAAGGGCTTTTCATCCAGAAAAACGGAGGCCATTGTCCCACTGTACTTATCCCTCATTAGACCCATTATAGAGTACAACACTCCATTTGATATGTACCTCACAAGACATCTGTAAAAGATGGAAAGGCCGCAGAAATACCTCACTAAAAGAATCACAGACCTAAAGCAGATGCCCTATGCTGACCATCTAAAAAAACTCCAGCTATACTCTGTGGCATATCGTCTATTCAAAGGTGATCTCTGCTTAACATACAAGGCCATGTCAAGCCCTGAGCTGTTGGACATGCTCCACTTAAAGAAATCCCAATCCCTCAAAGTCACATGCTCCAGGGATCTAAATCTTGTCATCACAATAAACAAAACATGCTGGAGGGATAGGTTCCTGAGCCAGAGACTCCCCATATTCTGGAATAGACTGCCCATACATGTCAAGCAGAGTGCCTCCTTGGCCCTCTTCAAAAGGAACCCTGGCAATTGGATGGAAGATAGGAAATTCACCCCGAGGATCCAATCAGTCACCCTGCTAAATAGGGGTCCAGGGAAGTAAATATTGTGAGAAGAAATATCCAGGTAATTGTTATGGCTAGGTGTATATAGGCCCTAGGGCCAATAGCCTAGTACCAACCTATGAACCTATATAGTGATACCCAGGACTGGCAGATCATGGCACAGAGATGAGACTAAATATGATACACAACAGCAGGTACTTGCTAGCCACTCTAGCACTATTGCCAAGAAAACTCTATGGACAAATGAAACCTTGGATTTGTTGAAGGGATGTCAGATGATGAGGCCTTCAGGAGTGAGGCTGTTCAATATACTGCTGGGAAGAGCAGATGACATAGAAAGCACTCCGACCAAAATTCAAAGTGGAAGACTGATTATGTTGCAACATTAACTAGTGTACTGCCCTACTCAATTCATATTACAGTCTGCCAACATCTTGTGACCATTTTTCTGCCCTGCTCCAGTGTGTGTGTGTGTGTGTGTGTGTGTGTGTGTGTGTGTGTGCGTGTGTGCGTGTGTGTGTGTGTGTGTTGGCTTGCATTCCTGTACTGACAAGTGTAATACATTGCTTCTCTTGAAAGTTCTATGAGGGACAATGTGCAATGCAAATGAATACAACTCTGAATGCATCTTGTGACATAAAATATGTGCCAATGAAATGAATAGACATGGTAAGTAATAGGAGACAGTGCAATGCAGTTCAAATGCATCCAAATTTCATGTTAATGAGGAGGCATATTTTGTACTGTGAAAATGAAATCAAAGTTACTGTCATTTTCCTTCTCACTAACAATGGATGTATTGCCTTTTGATTCAATATCAAATGTTGTTTCCCAGAATCATTTTATGTATGTCACTTCTGCGTGATCATAAAGTGAAGTCAGGAAAATATATTTGTCATCCACCATATTCATTCATTTATGTTGTGTAAAGCAGTGCTACATTGACAGTCAACTAATTAAGCACAATAAAATAAAATAAAATGACAACACAGCTTTATATGTGCATTTATTGTGCTATTTTATGTACCTCCCCAAGTGGATATATCAGAAATAGCATTTGTTACGATGATGCTGCCAGTGTCTGCCCTGTCTTTTTTAGACACTTTGTACTGCAATATCAAATATTTTAAGATAATGTATCATGCTTCTCTGTCATCACAATCTGAAATTCAAAGTGTCACATTTCTACTCAAAAAATGCTTTCCCATCATGTGGAGATTACTTTGTGTACTGCAAACCAGTGTACTTTCACTACCTGTTGCATAAAAGGGTATCGCTGAACTGTGCTATGTTATTAATGTCTTTATCATCCTTGTTTTTGATTAAGTAGCACAGTTTCAAACACTGCTTTACATACTCATTTAAAATGTTTTCTTCTCTGTCACCCCATAGTTCATAACAAGCATCACATCTCTGCTCAGAAAAATCTTTTCTTTGTCCAGTGTGCATTAATATGTATTTTGAAAACAATACTACTTTCACTGGTTTTGTCATGCAACAACATGTATGTATCTTCTGAGCGTTGTTTTAATTTTCTTTCCTTGTCTCACTTGTAACAACTCCTTTGCTGCCTCATCTCTTTTCACCTCTCACACTATCCCAAACCAGATATACTGATTCCACGGAGAGTTTTCCAGTGCTCACAGTTAAGTGCCTCTTAAAATGACTCCATACCAGCTGTACCGATTCTCATGGAGATTTTTCCAGTGCTCAGCTGGTTTCATAGTTAAGTCCCTCTTAAAATGATTACTATTTTGTAATCATATTTCCTCATTATGAGATATCATTTTCTACCGCATATCTGAAGACCTGTACCATATAACAGATACCTGACAGCTGACATTCTTCCTCTCTGATAGTATGTTATAAAATACAAAACAAAAAAATCTATGTCTCTTTTCTTGTTACTGCATAAGGTGAATATGCAAGTATAAATAAAAACCAAGCAAAATAGAGATGAATCACAAATTATTGATGAGCATCTCATCTACTTTACTGAAGCAGATTTGGAAACATGAACCACAAAGGATTACTGAAAATAAAAATGACATGGGTCATCCAGTGCCAATAGATAAGAGAGTTGAATCAGTAAACCCACTATTGTAGTTGAAGAAAGGAAAAAATGAATGTCAAAACAGCTACATGCAGCAATTATAGTGTTTATGTACTGAAAGACAAAGGGTGGTATTCATAATCTGGGAGTTTGCAGCTACAAGATGGTTATTTGTGAGAAGTGCCACTACTCGTATATGAAAATAAGCTGAACTCGGGGTATTAGCTCTGAATAAGGAAAGGCAAAGGCAGTTTAAAAAACACACAACTTCAGGCAAAAGCATAAAGTACCTTAAATTAAACACTGAGTACATATAAATTACTATGTAAAAGCCATAGGCTTTGTATTACTTCATATGTTTTAGGATATAGAGGATGGATGTGGCTATGTGCAGTCACACTTGAAAAACATAAGGCAAGAAGTAGACTACACAGCTTTTAATAATAATAGTTTAAGAAAGAAAGGAATTCAAAATATTTTATATAGGGGTATTCTTACGTGGGTGGGCATCCTGATATTTTAATTGAGTGGAAACAGGGAAATAGGAAAGATTGAAAAAGTTGTGGCACAACAAAGAGGGCATTACAGTATGAAAACATCAATAGGGTTGTGTGGGAGGAGATAGTCAGATGATGGTACAGTGGAAAACCCTACTGTTGAGAAGGAAGGGCCCTGTCGGGTGCCATTATTAGCACCATCTGGGGAAGCATGTCTTGAAAAGCCTGAAGCGAGGCTTCAATGAGCTAAATCCATCTGCCTACTACCTGATTCTGCACATAATCAACCAAGTCCCATAGCCTACTTTGAGTGAGGATTCCCAGGGTGCCATGTGCTTCTTTGCCTGCAGGATTGATGTGACCACCTTAATCATGCAAAGATGTTCCCAGAGCCTACCTAACCTGGGAGGTACGTGCTTGGGCTGCTGCAGAGGATTTTAAACCAGTAAAAAATTAACATCAATGGGAGAGAAAGAACATAATAAAGTACAAAGGAATGTATAATTTAAATAAAAAGGGGAGGTTAGACAAAAGAGAAAATACACATAATAAATTCACACATCATTTTACACAGTATTCACTTTCATATCTTAAAGCATTTTATATTTTATTGAAGTAAACCAGAATAAATGTGAATGTTTGGATGAGACTGTATGGAAAGTGCTTATGCAGACTTTTGAAAGAAAACGTGTGGGAAGTGTTTATGCTTGATTTCAAGTAATGGAGGGGTTTACGTGTTGCAGTCTGCTGCACAAACATAATGATCATATATATATGTGCCTGCTGTGCATTTGTCTGCAAAACTGAACTGAGAACACCCTTTAAAAATATGCATATCTTAAAAAGTCAATTAAAGACAGAATACTGCACTTATATAATGACACATCTCTCACTCTTGCTGCAGTACTGTACTGAATGCAGTCTAGTGCTTTGGTTATTATTCTTCATTAATTATTTCTTTATATACAGTAATAAAACGAGTTAAACACAGCCATATTGCACTTATATACTGACATATCTCACTCTTGCTTGCAGTAATGTACCAAATGCACTAGAGTGCTTCAGGTACTATTCTGTATTAATTATTTCCACATATATATTAATGAAATTAGTTAAACACTCAATACTATTTACTGCTTTGTTGAGGTTTACTAGCAGATTCAACCAATCTGAATATTCACCTCTCTTGCTGTCTCCTATTGCAGGAGATCTGTTATTCAGCTGTAAAAAGAAGAGATAAGACAATTCTTGTTGGACTGTATTTCACTTTTTTCCCCCTTAACATTAATTATAAAATTATTATTTCTAAGCCATTCCATTCACCACTATATCTGCTTTGTATGTGTTTGCTGAAATATGTATTAGTATCTGAATTCTCATACAGTCTGTAAATTATGTTCAGCCAAAAGATGCAGACACACAGAACAATGTAGCAAGCCACCAAAGTTTTCATTTCCTTACATGTACAAATGTGTGGGCTTTGATCATTTTCCTCCGTGACAATTCTAAAAATGTATGCAGAAGTTATAGGGAGAAAATAATACTGATAATTTCTCACTAAAGTATGTGCTGGCCATTCACTTGACATTGAAACCCCACCTACCCTAACCTCCACTCTGATGAGGGTATAGTGACTAATTGACCTCAGCCATCTTGTATGTACAGTTATAATTGTGAAACAAATGACTTTCTTATACAATTACTGGCCTACATAAAATGCATGTAATTTAACTACTACCTAAGTTAATGTAATACTAAATGAAACTATGGTAGTGCAAAGTTTTTTTTTTCTGTATAAATACATAAACTAGTAGTCATAAGAGTGCTCATAAAGAGCTATATTTGTGATGTGCAGACATATATAGACAGATTATTATTTTAGTGATACATGTGTTACATTTATATTTCTATAGACAATTATGTTATGAGTAAAACATTCCATATGTCTGTATACAGTTGCGGCTCTTTGTATAAACATGTTTATGCATTCTTTTGCATTATTATAATAACATTTTAGGTTATGTATTTGCAGGTACACATACTTTTTTACCTTTAATTATGCAACCTTCTTATATATATTTTTAAACCTATATTTAATATGATCCACAAAAAATAACAATGCTATACTTATTATAGCTGTCCTTCTTATCTCTACATGGTCAACCTGCTCGGCTAGCTGATTAGGCCTATCCTTCTGCAGGTCACTGTACCTTTGGCAACACTGCTGACTGAAGCATGTAATCCTATCAGATGTTTATTTTTTCCAGTCAAAACCTATTATGTTTACCTTGACCTTTTCCAGATACAGGTCCCTGAGAAGGTTGATTATTATTGTAATTTCCTTATCAGAGCAGCTTGTAGCATGGCTTTATTCCTTTACATGTGCTGCCATGATTAGAAGAGCCAGAACCAGAATGAAGAAAGTATGAACAGGGCTGTGGTTCACAGGTTTAGAACTGTTCCTCTAGGGTGTGACACCACCTTAACCAAGCCAAGTTAACCAGCAGGGGGCATCAGAACTTGCACTGTTATTATTGGCAAGATTGATTTAACCAAAATGCTTTGTTACATACATAATTTTCTAAACGATTACATTCACATTTCATTTATATGGTAGATTATTGATCTACCATAGATCAAGACAGTATGCAATCAGCAGTTCTGTTTTTATTTATTATAATTGCTGCTATTGCTGTAAATTACCTTAGCCATATTTTTGCAGGGTATTACACCTAATGTTATTAATGCCTGGACTGTTACAGCAGTAATAGTTTTGTGTGTGTGTGTGTTTTTTGTGGGGGAGGTGTATAAATACATATTCCTATCTATGTGATTAGCAACTTTTATTTAGTATTAAGTGGTATGAGGTGATATAGTTTGCCAGATGATGTTAGATGGGAAGAGATTACACTTCATCATTGTGCAAACTGTAATACATATATTCTGAATATGTTCAGGTTTAACTATTTTTTTAATCTGCCCATTCCTGCTGTATACTGACAACTGCCGTGGACTCTTTTGCTTTCTGCAGCACTTTCACATGAACTCGAGGTCTTGTTCACAAACAGCCAAGAGTGAATTATCGTGATTAATAGAGATGAATGTAAAAAGGCCTAATCTCCATACAAAATGTATAAAAGAACTTACACTTTCATAAAACAGTTTAAGAACACCATATTGAATTGTGATTACTTGAATTAGATGATAAATGTTTAGGGAACCAGAGACTTCTTATAATAAGAAAAAATATTAAAATTTAATATGTAACATTTTAAAATAATATGAAATTACTGAACTACCTTGAATAAATGTTTATTTTACTGATATAATTGCATATTATCATAGCTTTAATGAATAGTGTAAGATGTCATTTGTAAGTTGAAAATCATTACAGCAGCAGTAGGAAATGATTGGTGATCAATGTAAAATCATTTATTTTGGTGTCATTGGATTGTGCTTATATATGTGATTTAATTGTGAAGTACTGTGTTCAGTAGCAGCCTTAGATCAACTGGTGCCCTAGGCAAAAGGGCTACACGGCATCCCTCCCACACCACCCAGTGCTCCCATCCTGGTCTACCTATACCAAATAAATACTGGACAAGCTCACCTGCTAGACCGGCACCCTAGGTGGCTGCCTAGTTGGCCTATGCCTAAGGCCGGCTATGGATGTGTTGTAGGCTGAACATACATGTGCCACTGAAGTATGAATACTTGAAATGGTAGGGTATTGGAGAAAAATGCATTTGTTAAAAAGTGATTGCTTTAATGTTGCAAATGTATTTATGATACTTATACAAACTCCACTCCACACACCTTCAGATAGAAACAACTCTGATCCAAAACAATACCAAAACAGCAAATCTTCAGAAGTCAGGAATCGAAAAACAGGAACCAAAGTCAAATCCAAAAGCAAATTCTTTATTCTCCAGAGCCTCGGTGTAACCACCTTTCAAGAGTATACATTCTCACTGAAAGAATGGATATATATATATATATACTCATAGCAATTAATTAAACAATTAATTAAACAATTATGTTCAAAAAAGTTTTAAAGCAGACACCTCCAGTTTATTTCATTATTCAGTCCACAAGGTGTCATTGTATTGTATTTCAAAATCAAAATACTTTCCTTATATTGTAAATTATATTTCAAAGCATTTTCATCATTACAAAAACATTTCACACTTTCTAAAACTGTTCCTGTCAAAAATGAAGCATCACTATTACAATAAACACTAAAATGTGTGGCAATAAATTTATTTTCCCTTTTATGTCTTATGTCTCTAATGTGCTCACCTAACCTAATACGAAACTCTCTTTTAGTTTCACCTATATAATATAATCCACAGGGACAGTGTAAAGCATACACAACTCCCTTGCTTCTACAGGTAAAACTATCTCTTACTGTGAACCTAATGTTGTTAATATAATTAAATGTTCTAACTATATTCCTACAAACACTGCATCTACTGCAACATCTTGTACCAAATTCACTTAGTGGTCTTGGTAAACAAAATTTTGGCATTACAAATTTACCATGTACCACCATATCTTTCAAATTTCTTCCCCTTTTATATGAGAATAAAGGTTTTTGTGGCAAAATGTGCATCAACACCTTGTCTTTCACTAAAAATTTCCAAAAATGTTCCACTACATCCTTTATGTCTCCACTTTTTACATTGTATGTAGAGACAAAATAAATATCCTTACAAGTTTTATCACTGGTTGCCAGATGATATTTCTTATAATGGTGATGTTCTCCCTTATTACATTTATTCTTTACCATACTATTCTCTTTTTTTACCTTCATAAGGGCATTTTCTAAAATATTCACACTATACCCTCTTTTCAAAAACATATTATATGTGATACCCCATTCCCTTTGTAGATTTTCTTGTGTGTTACATAATCTAGATACCCTTGCCAATTCCCCATAAGGGAGAGCTTCCAAAGTATGTACAGGATGGCAACTAGATGCATGAAGGTATTGATTACCATCTATAAACTTCCTATGTATATTTGATATAATTTTACCATGTTCTGTACCCTCCAAAACAAGATCTAAGAATATTACTTTGTTTCCCTTCTGTATTCCATCAAATTCTAACCCAAATGGGTTACCATGTAAGTCTGTCAAAATTCATTAACTGAATCAAAACCACCATCACAAATAAAAATCAAGTCATCTATGTAATGAAAATAAAATAACACATTACATTTCATAAAATTTAACTCAAATAAAAATTTCTTTTCAAAAAAATTCATAAACAGATTGGCATACATGGGGGCAAAAGCTGCCCCCATTGCTGTACCTTGTTTCTGCCGATACAAAACATCATTAAAAATAAAATAATTATTCTTTAAACAGAAATCCAACACATCTACTATGAAATCAACAGAAGGGTTGTCTTTTAAAGAAGATCTCACTGCATTGAGGCCATCATCATGTCTAATAGAGGTATATAGACTTTTAACATCCATAACCAACCAATACATTTTGTTGTTCCAAGAAATAGAGGATATTTTGTTTAAAAATTCCATACTATCTTTGATGTAAACTGGAGATTTAACTACATATGGTAAAAATATTCTATGTAAAATCAAACCAGTGTTATGTAGGAAATAGTTACAGGCTGAAATAATGGGTCGACCTGGGGGGTTATGTAAGTTCTTATGTATTTTTGGTAAACAAAAGAATACAGCTAGGTCCTTTCTATCATTGTCTAACCTATTCCTCACATCCTTCTCTGTAAAAAACCCCAGCCTGACTCCCCTGTCCAACATGTGTTTAAATTTTGTAACAGCCTTTTGATAATGAATCATATTGCTTCTTCCATATGTTATTTCATCCTGTAAATGATTCATACACATCTCAAAATATTGCACAACACTCATTATAACAATTTTGTTTCCCTTATCGGAAGGTTTGATAATAATATCCTTCCTGTCACATAATTCTTTTACAGCACTCCATTCTTTATAAGTTAAGTAATATAAACTATTACATCTATTCAATTTCGTATTTCTACATATATTCTCACATTCAAATTTAATCATGGAGCCATAATGAATAGCTCTCTGGTTAATAAAAGGTGGAATAAATTTGTTAGAGGAAGCTACATAAGACATATCTATTGCATTGCCAACAATAGGAAATTGCACATCATCATTACTTATACATTCATCACATGAATAAAAACTATCCTCAGATTCACATGAAGAAAAGCCTCCATGTGCAAAATTAGAACATCCTTGGTCCCTGCTAAAATGAACTTTCAAATGTATCTTCCTAAGAAACTTAAAGATATCTTGCTGTATCAAATATTCTTTAGGAAAAACAGTAGGTATAAACTTTAAACCTAAACATAACACAGCAAACTGTTCATCAGACAAATCACAACCAGATAAATTAAGAACAATACTTTTATCATTAAAGTCATTACTGTTTAAATTTCTTGTTGTTATATTGTTGTCCATACCTCCGATTCTGACTAAAATTGTCAGGTTGATTGAATTTCTGAACAGAGACATCTTCTTGCTCATAACTTCTCAGGCGTTTCTGTCCCTGTTGAAATGTTCATTCCTGGTGCTGCAAGCCTCCATTGTTAAACTCCTGTTGCATCCTACGTGGTTATGCTGGTCTAGGTAATTCTGGAAATTCCATACTGGTATCCGACCTAAACTCTTCCCCTGAAGAAGCAAAAGAAGAAGACAACGGTGCATCAATGAATCTTACCCTCCTACGCTGTTTCTGCTTACGTTCTGTCCAATTAGGAGGGTAAGAAAATGCAGTCCCTGCTTCATATTCATTGATATCACGTATTCATTTTGTTTTCTTTTATTTTACAAGTTCATTCTCTAGATTATTCAGTCTCTCATTAGTCTTCTCCATGAAAGACTTCATATTTTCTAGACTCACAGATGAACTAATGCTATGTGAAAGGGAAACCAGCTCCTGTTTAAGAGACTGATGTTTGAGCTGGTCCCTTTCCAACAGAATGTGAAGCCACTCTATTACACACTTGTGTGCTGCTATGAACCAGCGTTCCTTAAATTTCTTATCAGCAGCACAATTCAAGTCAAATGGTGTACTAGGATTCTTTACGAATCTAAGACCTCTAGGTGTAATATTCAAGCTAATATATTTTTGCAAACCTAAAATGTTAAAGTGCACCCTTGTCTCTTTCTCAATCAACCTGTCATATTTTTGATACAGTTCTATGATTTCTGGAGACACACTTTGAAATTTATGTCCCACAGAAACAAAAGGGTCAAGCACTCTTTTATTTCTTTCTTGCAAAAATTGATCAAAGAATTGACAGTCTCTCACTTCAGGTTGACGTGCATCCACAGGAACATGTGCAGAAACATTTACAGCAGGTCTAGAACCTGAAAAAAACTGCTCAATAGTTCTCTGTTGAGCAGAATAAATCATAGAGCTTTCAGCCCCTACAGTACCTTGTTGCAAAGCTGTGTTCTCCCGAAAAACCCTGGGAATATCCAAATTAGGATCAGTCGACATCCCTGGATAATTATACAAACTCCACTCCACACACCTTCAGATAGAAACAACTCTGATCCAAAACAATACCAAAACAGCAAATCTTCAGAAGTCAGGAATCGAAAAACAGGAACCAAAGTCAAATCCAAAAGCAAATTCTTTATTCTCCAGCGCCTCGGTGTAACCACCTTTCAATAGTATACATTCTCACTGAAAGAATGGATATATATATATATATATATATATATATATATATATATACTCATAGCAATTAATTAAATAATTAATTAAACAATTATGTTCAAGAGGGAATTACCGTGATTAATAGAGATGAATGTAAAAAGGCCTAATCTCCATACAAAACGTATAAAAGAACTTAAACTTTCATAAAACAGTTTAAGAACACCATATTAAATCGTGATTACTTGAATTAGATGATAAATGTTTAGGGAACCAGAGACTTCTTATAATAAGAAAATATATTAAAATTTAATATGTAACATTTCAAAATAATATGAAATTAGTGAACTACCTTGAAGAAATGTTTATTTTACTGATATAATTGCATATTATCATAGCTTTAATGAATAGTGTAAGATGTCATTTGTAAGTTGAAAATCATTACAGCAGCAGTAGGAAATGATTGGTGATCAATGTAAAATCATTTATTTTGGTGTCATTGGATTGTGCTTATATATGTGATTTAATTGTGAAGTACTGAGTTCAGTAGCAGCCTTAGATCAACTGGTGCCCTAGGCAAAAGGGCTCCACGGCACCCCTCCCACACCACCCAGTGCTCCCATCCTGGTCTACCTATACCAGATAAATACTGGACAAGCTCACCTGCTAGACCGGCACCCTAGGTGGCTGCCTAGTTGGCCTATGCCTAAGGCCGGCTATGGATGTGTTGTAGGCTGAACATACATGTGCCACTGAAGTATGAATACTTGAAATGGTAGGGTATTGGAGAAAAACGCATTTGTTAAAAAGTGATTGCTTTAATGTTACAAATGTATTTATGATACTGCAGACATTAGTATGCCACAACTTTACTTTGTTATACTGAAATTTTGCATATGTGTTTACAATTATGGGGGTTCATATTAACTTTTTTATTGGAGGATGTAAGGTGCATGTGGTCATTGTAGCATTATTTGACTGATGATTGCATCAATTTTTTTTTTTTTGTGAATGACTGTGCCATTTTTTATGAGCAGCAATGAAGCAAAACAAGGGATAAAGGCAGAGATAGGGCAACTTTAGTCATAAGGAAAATTGCATTCTTATGGCAGCCATACTGCATGAGAAAGTATCTATTTGGTAAAGGGGGCCAAAACAAACTGAAAGAAGAAAAGTCTGGAATCAAGTTGTCCTGCACATTAATACAGTGGGTGGCAAAACCATATATTAACACAGTGGAAGAAGAAGGTAAATGATATGGTAGTGCATGCTAGAAGACAGTCGAGGCAGAATGCAATTGCCTGTATCAGTAGGGGTTGGAGGGGATCCAACAATTATCCCATTAACAGCAGATAAGGAGTACCTCCTGTCCATCCCTGGGGATAACTGTGATACAGATGATGATGGCACTGAAATAATCAAAGGTGGAGTGGACACTGGCTATTACCACTGCTTGCATTATCAACACTCGTCTGCTCAGGAAAATTGCTTTAAAAACAATAACATATATTTATACAAAGAACTGAATGCTGATAATGAATGATTACAATAAACACATGGCAATTACTATCAACAGGTGAACTTTCTACATCTGCACATTATAAAAATGGAGGTAGTATGCATGGTAAGCATCACCACACCTCCTTAATACAGCAGTGCATGATATTTATTTATTAGTAAAGTCTTTAAATCATTTTTTTACAGGTTCAGCAGTATATCCATACAGTTCTAGTATACCAATACATTTGTAGGATAGCAGCAGCAGGATGGCAGTTGAGGATGATCATCCCAACATTATATTTATAAGGCAGCCTGAGGAAAGTGGCACACAGTCCCCCAGTTTAATGATAGGATCTCATACCCCATAACATGTTAGTAACTCTGCAGGAAGTGAGAGTGTAGCACAAAGTTAAGCACAATATTTCCAAAAGCAGACACACACTTTCAGAATGATGGCAGGCATTTAGAGGTAAAAGTGTCCATGGTGAATGAGAAGGCATGCCATTCACAATGCACACTGTTAACTCTAAATGTCTGCATGCTGCAGTTACCCCAGAAAACATGTAAAGCATTGGCTGCCCAGCAGCAAATGAACTGTGACATTGTTAGGTCTCAGAACACTGCCGCATAGAGTCAGCTGGAAATAGTCAGAGTCCTTCAGTGTGTATGTAAGGATTTCCAGTATGACTTGGAAATGGCACAGAATGAAGATAATGCCATGATTACAGTAATGCAGTGTATGGTAGTAAATCAAGCATCAGTGGACATCTCCATTTGTACAATACTTAGAACTTACCAGACTCAAGCAGGAATCATTCATGGAAGGGGAAGAGGATGTGGTACTGTCTGGATGTGTGGGGGCAGATCACATGAGACTAAAAGTGATTCAAAAGAAAGCATTGTAATTAGACAGGGGAGAAGAAGCACAACAGCTTTCACGCAAGGCATGTCAGAATTCATCTATACCTCTGCATCAAGTAGGTCATGACATCATACAAGCTCACCATCCAGCTCACATGACAGTCCCTCCACAAAATCCCTTGAACCATCACCTAGACTATCATTAGGAGATTTGTATATCACGATTGAACTTAATGTACTGTAATTTGAGTTAGACGTTGTTACTTCAGTTTCAGCTTCACAAATACAAGTCAATGATTAAGTCAAAAGGGAATAAATTGTTAAAAAAAAAGGGGTAGAGTGCTTAGGACACTTTACAACTGTATGCATTTCACTCCTATAATGATACTGCTTAAAAATCTTAGGTAACTTTGGAAATACATTTTTATGCATTACAATGCCTACAGCTGTCAGTTACCTATAACTCCAATGTAATGATATTTAAGTTTTCATGGAAAGACGTTAATGAAAAAAAATTACAGATTAAAATGTGTGTCTTACCATGTAAGTAACACTGCTACCACTTCACTCTCGCCGCTGCAGAAATGATGATTTTTTTGTCTCTGAAGTCAGAAATTATTAAAATTTATTGTTTATTTATGTATTTGTCATTTGTTAACCGTGTTAGTCCACTGAGCCAAAGGCCCATTTTCAGTGGAGACCTGAAGAGAAAAGCTCACAATATTGCAAAAATCACATAAATTCAAGATTACACCAGTAGAAATTACATAAATTCAAGGCTGTACAATTTAAAAATAGACAATTACATGGAATGAGTATACAAGATAAAATTGCAAATTAAAACCACAGAGAGTATGGATCAGGCAGCATGCTATATTACTTAAAACTCACTCACTACCCTACCTGACATTTATCTCATCAGGCTTTTAATTTTTAAAATACAAGTGATCAAATAGATCTCATTTAAACCTGGCGGATGGCAAGAGTCTAATGTAAACTGCCATAACAGTTCAAGTTTTTCTAAAAACAAACTTAAAAGCCTGATGAGAAGAATACCAGACGAAAAGCACTTCATGCATTTGACTGTTTTTTACATCTTCTTGCTTTAGTGAACTTATTAAATCGAGTGAGTTTTAAGTAATATAGCGTGCTGCCTGAGCCATACTCTTTGTGGTTTTAAGTTTGTGAAGTTTTCCTTGTGGTACCAAAATTGCAAATTATACAGATTTGACATAGACTTGAGTAAGTAACACAAGGTAAACTACCTAAGTAAGTCTAGAGTGGAATAAGTTAATATCTATGTTAGTATTACATTATATTGCATAAAGACTATCTAGGTAGGCAACATAGCACAGAAGTGCAGCTATTTACATGAATCTATGTACAATGAAGCAGTTGATAGTGTCATAGCTTCTCATCAATATGCTAGAGTTTTATTTTACTTTCTTTTGTCTTCTCTATTTATGTACGAGAGAGAGGTTTTAGTGAAGGAGTGAAGTGGGGGTGATTAGGTAGGGTCCTGGTATGGGCAGGAACTTGAGTTTGCAAGGTAGCTTTTCAATCCCTTTTGAAGCTGTTAGTGGACTTTATATTTCAAATATTTGAGGGGAGTTTGCTGCAGGCTTATAACAGTGTTTTTGTAAAGTAGTTTGCCTGTGGTTTTATTGGGTTTGTACGTGTCAGCTACAGACAGTATGAGTACGAGTATAGAGGGATACTGGTGGAGAGGGGAGGACAGGCTGAGGGTTTATTTACTAAGGAGTGAGTGATTTGTAGCTGGAATGGAAGCAATAGTTGGGGGAGTTCAAGCCACTGAAGTTGTGTTAGGGCAAGGCAGTGGTGAGATTTGTATGTCTGTTTGCTGGCAAATCTAGCTATTTTGTTATATGTTTGTTCAAGTTTGGTTATTAAGGTGGATTGTAGATGTGTAAGTATAGGAGAGGTATAGAGAAGGAAAAATAGGAGGAATGCTTGTGCCAGAGAAAGTTTAGAGACAGGAGAAAAGATTTTTTTATTTCTATAGAGTAGTCTGACATACAGTACCATAACAGACAGCATAAACTTAGAAAACATTGCATATCATACAAAGCAATATGATGTGTTTTTATTCAAATGCAAGGTATGTATTCATGTTAAATACTGAATTAATTTATACTGATTCTACTACTTGAGGACATTCAATATATGCATACATGGGTAAAACAACTGAATAGAATGTATTGTGCAAAACAGTTAACTGTAATTATTCTTTCTATGATGCCTTATGACATTATTGAACAGCAGTCAGTGAGTACTTAGGCATGACTTTTACAAACAATAATAAGAATAAGTGTTATGAAAAAAAAAGTGATTTTGTGATGAGAGTGAATGTCAGATAGACTGTAACATCAGACCATCCACTGCACAGCTAATCCACAGAAATCACTGCCTGCATCATTTTTACAGTAAAGGAAAAGCTAACCTGAAAGGCCTGGTTCATACTTCTGGAGTACATGCCCCCACGTTACCAGTGAAGTCATATGATGTGCACAAGCCTGCCCATAGGATTGTGTACTACTCTATATAATATATCTACAGCCAGCACAATGATTCAGAAACAGGCAGGAGAATGCTTCATTAGCATATGCTGAGTTACATCATTCCTCTGTTACATATCATTATGAATTCATTCGCTCACGCTGATTCGCGGTTATCACACATCAGCATAAGTGACCTCTATAAATCATTGCTTAGTTGCACTCATTTGCAGTGGGGATAGCCTTAATGTAGCTGCATAATAAGTATGAACCCCTCTCATAGTTATAAAATATCAAGAAAGGGTAGTAGAAACTAGAGCAATGTGGAATGGGAACACACAGATAGTTTCAGTGGAAGTATGAACAACTGAGTTAATATGAAAGGATTTCTGGGCGTAGTTAAATATGCAGCAATACAGGTAACTCCATATCAGCTGCAGAAAGTCATTGTAGGTACACATTGTGGTTACTCAGAAGAGCACTTTTGGCAAACAAGACTGAAGTAAAACAGATTTGTAAAATCTAATTATGTCTTACCAGTGGGGTCCATTCCTGTAGTATTATTAAAATCCATAAATGGCTTAGAGAAATTAAACAAAAGCTGAAGAAAAACATGTACGATAAAACTCAGAGGTGTTATTAATCACTGAATAATTTTACAAGCTATATGAACATTAAATGATTCATTAATGTAGTGGCAGGTTTATTTCTGCAATCATATTAACATCATGTCCTGCTGCTTGATTTTTTTTAAATCACATGGTTGATTTCTGTATCACCTTTTAAATCTATTCTTTTAGTATGTTTCTGCAAGCTCAGTTTGACGATATCTAATGAAAGTCTAAGGACTAAAAATATGATTTTGCATCAATGAAAGTTTACTTGTTTGATGGTACATACATTATTAAATAACAGGTTTTTTTTCACTTGGCCTCTAGCATATCAAATAATTTTTGTTGTGAAACTTAAGAAAGCATTTCTATTTCTATCTGTTATGGCTTATAAAGCTCAGAGTTTGAGAGATCATGCAACATGCACTAATTGTTATCTGTTGTCTGCATTGTCTGGGAGATAGAGCAAACATATTTATCCATTTTTGCACACTAATGATAAAATAAAGTATCTAACTGCTACTCTTCTAGTTTCCAAAGGGACCACCCTGCTTCTTTTTTGTTTTGCAACAACCTGCTCTGTGTTTTTCTCCAGTCTGTTTATTCCCTAAAGAAAAAAAAGACATCTTCCTTCATATTTATTGCTCATTTCAGCTTATTCTGCAATGTTTTACTATTATGCTTTGTCAGACACTATCTACTTTCTCCCAAGAATCTTATTGTTTATTCTGTCTTTTTCATTTCTACAAGTAGCTTTTCTATTTCTACAAGTAGCTTTTCTTTCTTTTTTTCTTCTGCTTAGTCTGCAGTGCAGCTTTACCACTCTCAGACCCTCAGTATTTTATACAATAAATCCTGAACCATGCAGATAAACAGTTCTGCTACAATGAAACACTTCTTGAGCATTTTTCCTCCTGCTGTTGTACTGTGATAGCAGTAATATGAGTACATGTTTGTAATGGTCTTCATTTATGCTGCATCTCATTAATTTGGCCACTGCCTTTAGCGAAGGAGTTGTCTTGCAAGTGGTTAATAATTCTGTAAATAAATAAACCCACATTGCTGTGTTTTATGATATTTTGTTACTTTGTGGGAATGCAGCAAACAATATTTTGTTTGGCTTGAGACTGCTGCCCTCTAGCAGAGCCACACAATGTGCAGTGCATCTATGCATGGGTCACCGGTTTATAACTCGTGATTTTTGGAGTAGAGTTGTATGGTGTGGGCAGGTATGGGCCAGTAACAATCTTTTAAGGGTAAAACCTTTTGATTTATCCTTGTGCAGAATGTATATGCCTTACTGGATCTAGTTGTTTTGACAATTCTTCATTTATCATATATAATTGACTAAAGCAAAGAAGACAAAATATAGCAGGAAGAAAGGCACACTTCGGTGACTACCATAGTGTCAGAAAATCCAGCAATATATCATCTTAAATAGTTTATTATTTGTTATTTTCCAATGTGAAGAGCAGAAAAGGTGAAGAAAATATAATCCAAGATAATTTGCATTACTGCTATACACAGTAGTTTTCGGTCTTCGTTATCTCTTTCACTACTAACCAAAATTATCATAAATGGTTTTAACTCAAGGATTATTTCCACATCACCCAATGAAGTCATCTAAGCACATAATAACAATTCATACTTAATTATAATAGTGACAAAAATACCACGATTATTATTGTGCTGCCTGGTTCACAGATGATTTATATGCTTCTTTTTGTTTTTATGGAATATCAGCCAACAAAACTCTAAACTCATTTCAGTGAGACTCCCAGGTAGACATTAACATGTCCATGTCTCTCTGCTCCTTTTCATTTAATGAATTGTAATTCAATGTTTCATGGATGACATCTCATGAGCCAGTAAAAAACTGTTCAATGAAAGCCACTGCAAATAGAGAGAGAGTAATACATTTCTCTGCTTTGTGTGTGTGTTTGTGCATGCTTGTGTAGACATTTAGATATATACAGACAGATAAATAGATTAATAGAGATACATAACTATGCAATATTAACTATATATATATATGTATATATACACACACACACACACACACACACACACACACACACACACACACACACACACATGCACATGCACACACACACACACACACACACACACACACACACACACACACACACACACAAGGTAGCCTACATCACATCACATGCATTTTTTACAACTGCTTATGGTCTTAATTAGTAATTTATTATAAATAATTTAAAATTAGTGTAAGTGGTTTCACCTCATTGGTAATTTCTAGTAGCGACCATTTAAGCAAAGAATGAGAATTTATAGTTAGCAGTGTTAACTGTCAAAACTGTAAAGCTTATTACTTTCTATGTGTATGCTTGTGTGCGCGCGCACACACACACACACACACACACACACACACACACACACACACACACACACACAAGGTAGCCTACATCACATCACATGCATTTTTTACAACTGCTTATGGTCTTAATTAGTAATTTATTATAAATAATTTAAAATTAGTGTAAGTGGTTTCACCTCATTGGTAATTTCTAGTAGCGACCATTTAAGCAAAGAATGAGAATTTATAGTTAGCAGTGTTGACTGTCAAAACTGTAAAGCTTATTACTTTCTATGTGTATGCTTGTGTTCGCGCACACACACACACACACACACACATATATATATTAATGTACTTCAGTACTTTGTAAATCACTGAAACAAGAAACTGAACATCAATGCATCAGTTGCAAAGGATCAACACTGAATTTACTGAAAAAAATTAGAGTGGGGCAAACCACACAGATCCCTGACACTAATTATATATATAAAATCCAAGATAATACAACAGTGGAGAAAGGGCAAATTCCCACTTCCTGCTGCACTGCATCCTCTGCTAAACTAATTATTAAACTAGATTTGATTGATTCAGATGACATTACAGGTGTTAGATCTTATGAATATTCAAATATATGGAGTATTCCCATGAACACACACACACACACACACACACACACACACACACACACACACACACACACACAGACTTTGCCTGTATGTCACTGGGACAACTTAAATAAAGATATTCTTTTTTGTGCCATTTAAGAATTTAAATTTCTAGAACCTTAACAGTTAAGAATGCTACAGAAGTAATATAGTTAATCATCTATTTATCAGTCTATTGTCCAACCCAGTACTGCACAGTTCAAAAGCAAATGCAACTAAGCAGATAAACAATAATAATATTTATGTCTATATCTGTATGTATGTCTACATCTATATCTGTATCTATTATGATTTATGGACCATTCCTGGCAGCTGCATAATAATTCAGAATTACCAATGCTGTGTAAGTGAACACTGAACACTGGCAAATGTCTCATCATATTTCTTTCTTGACCTCTCCATTTTATCCATGTTGATGATTCAATTCTTTACTGTGTAGTTTGGCTTTATTGTTTTTTATTTCCTACTTCTAATCCCTTATCACATGTTATCCATTGTTATTGTTTGTCTCTTTCAGGCCTCTAGCATATACGTTCCTTATTTTCCTTAAGTTCACCTCTTTGATCCCACACCTGTTTTGAAATTTGGCTTTCTACTGACAGTTAACACCACTGTAGCTTGATCATTTTTCACTAGTGGCATTCTGACCACCACCTTTGGAAGTCCACTGCTCAGCATAGTATTACTTCAGCTATTATACCTGTCTTAGAGTTTATTTTACTACCTTTGCAAATTTTTCTAGGTGCATAATCTCATCTTCATTCTCCTTCCTATCTGTGATGCTAAAATGTCCAAGTATGCTTTAAGGAAATTGAAACTATTATGATTATTTAACTTTAGAAGAGGTTAAGGCATCATACAACAACTGGTACATGGCCTTGACTGCACTTTATGATGATGGTTTGTTAACAGATAACTTGTTTGACTATTTACAGAAACTTTCCACATGCTTTCTTAAATACTTTGGAATCCCTAAGCCACATAAATAGAGAAAACCCTCTTTACAGGCCAGTGGTTGTAAGTGTGTGTGTGTGGGGGGTCCCTGACCGAAGCTACTGCCATCTACCTGGATTTTTTTTATAACCTCTAGCTGAAAAGAAACATCTCACACATAAAAGATTATAATGATTTTTTAAGGAAAATAAAAAAATGTTACAGTTGATTCTGACACTATTTTATTAACAATAGTTGTTGAATCATTATATGTTGTATTTTCAGATAATTATTGTTTTGAAACAGTGATTGATTCTTACAGGAATAACAACAGTGGCACACCAGCACAACATGAAAGAACAGGTAAACTTTTAGATATGGTGCTTAGCTACAATACTATAAATAAAAGACTGGTATAGCCATGGGAGCCGCTATGGCCCCTAGCCTAGCCAACATAGTCCTAGGCAAGTGTGAGGAGGATTATGTTTATAACAACAGAAACACATGCAACACATCACAGTGTATCTGTGCTTCACTGATGATATTTTTATTGTGTAGAAAGGAGACAATGCTAAATTAGAAGAGTTTATCAGCTATCTGAATAAACAACCGGCTTCCTGCGTTTCACTTCTTCCCACTGCTTCAGCTCAGCAGTCTTCCCAGATATGCATATTACTGAAGACTTTCACCAAGTAAAATTGACACAGACCTTTACAGAAAACATACCAGAGTAAACCTCCTGCTGCATAACAGGAGGAGTCTCTATCCCACCAGGATGAAATATAATGTTAAGTCCAGGGCTAAAGAGTGGTTATGATCACCACAAAAAAATAGAACCTTTCCTTAAGAACCTAAATTAACTTGAAAATGATTTTTTGGTGAGGGGGATATAAAACCAATATGTTAAGAAGCATTTTGGAATGTATAATTGAACTAAAAAGTACAAATGTACCATCACTTAACAGGTCTTATAGGAGGGTGTTAAAGAAATCTATGGAGAGCAAATCTAAAGACAATTGTATTTTGACTTAAACTGTTGACTATTACAGCACAATTAATGTTGTTAGAGAGAATTGGGCCATAATTACTGAAAGCTCGTATTGAATGGACATTCTAGGAGAAGCTCCTTCCTTTGTGTATAGGAAAGCCAGGAATATCAAGAGTTAGGTTGAAGGTAGGCCCAGACCACAGGATACATGCACCAATAAGTTTGGAGCCAACTGCACCTTTTGTCAGCACATAAAGGAGGGAGAAATGGTTTTCTGCCCTTATTTAAAGAAACCAATTAAAACCAATGGAACAGGGCTAGCTGCAATGACTGTGAAGCATTTTGTGTGAGAAAATGCTCAACAGACTTGAAGGATTTCTGGCCATCTTTCTGAAATTAGAGGTAAATGCAAGAATAAAGCACTGGCTCGGCACCAGCAGTTACACAAAAACACACTGGCTTTAAATTTTAAATTTAAATTTTACATTTTAAATTTGGACAGCACCATGGTACAGTGGTAGCATTGTCTCCTCACAGCAAGAGGTTCTTTGGTTCGATTCTTGGCTGGAGTGCCTTCTGTGTGCAGTCTGCATGTCCTCCCTGAGTATGTATGGGGTTCCTCCAGATGCTCTGGTTTCTTCCCACATTATAAAGAAATGCATCTGGAATGTTTCTCCCCAGGCCTCCTCTGAAAATTGGCTTCAGTCCAAGTCTGACTTTCCCAGTAAACAAATGTTAAACAAATTATTGACCGTGTGGACCTTTTGAAAGGAGAATCGGTGGCAGCTGAAACTGAACTCTTTCAGAAAACTGGGGCTAATTATTATTGTTCCATCAAAAACATACCAGATCTCAGAAAACTGCCCCACTGTTTAAAAAACTATTAAAATACTGATATGGGACTGATTAATGCTGACATTACTTGCTTATATTGTGTTTAAAAACAAATATCAAACACTGTTTACTTCTTTTAGCACTAACTTACAATATTATAAAAGACATACTTTAGATGGCTCATGTATACATTAATCATTTTTGATGGCTCCACATTAAATGCTACCTTAGATTTTAATATGAACACTTTTGTTACACTTTTTCTTTTTAGGCAGTGAATGTCTGATAGTGCACATAATGTCTGTGGGCCTAGTCTTTTTTCTTGTGCTTTTTCTGTTTTAAATGTTGCAATTACTCTTGAGTGCACTCTTACACACATAGACTAAACGTTTTCTTAGTTAGATGCCACACTAACAGATCCCCATGGCATTAGTGCTTTATTTTTAACATTTATCATTGTATTTCCAGCAATTATTTTTATGTTTTTTCATCATACTTAGGCTTTCAGTTGTATATCTATGCACATGTTCATTTATGTTATGATTTGGTTTGGACACACCAATCTGATGAAGTATTTATCTGATACAAAAGCGATCTTTGTTAAAAGTTGTATAATTTATTAATATTTATTCTGGTAGATGTCTACTGGTAGATCTTTTTGTTAGTCATTTTTTAGTTAGTTTTTAATTAATAAAGTTTTGATTAGTTGGTTAGCCTATACAATGTGTTAATAAACTTGTCTTAGATTGAAATTTGTCTCTAGCTTTTTAGTTTATGTTTTAGGTAGTACAGTCTCTGTTTACACTATGGTGTTAAGGGGAAGGGGAACTTGGCTAAAGGAATGATTTCAGTGCTTTTATTGCTCTTAACAGAACCACCCTCTGTAACTACCGCCTTGCTCCAAACAACCTGATTACATATAAGGAATGTTTTTGATGCTTTTCATTATACTCAGCTAGGATCGCTTGTTTGTGTGTTTCAATAAAAGATATTTCATTTTTAACTCAACTGTTGGCTACCTACTATTTTCTATTTGATTATTTTGAAGCGCATATTTTACAGTTCGATTTTTGTTAAGTGAACTAAGTGCATAACATAATTTAGGAAATTGAATTTTTTTCATTTATATTTGCCCTTTAACAACATTGTAGCCTTATAATATCTCTCATTAGTTACTTTTCATTCAATGAATAATGCACTGGCCTGTACATCAGCTGTCCTCTTTTACACTAATTGCCATGCCATTCATTTCAGCGGACATTGTTCACCGAACCTTGCTTTACCCCCTTGTACTTTCCCCTTTTCTCATGAATCTCCACATTAGAATCATTCATTACACGCACTGCCACCTCTAACATCCCACCTTTCCTATTCATGAATGTGTCACATTCCAGTATAACATTATACTTCATCTTTTTGCTGGCCAAGCTTTCTGCAAGTCCTGTAATAACTTCTTTCCTGCCCTCTCAGTACTTCTGATTCATTCATTTTGATTCCCAAGCCTTTTATTTTTTGCCAAGCATGTCTCTCACATCTTCTGATTTTATAGTCAATTCTCTACTCTCATCAGTTTACTTCATCACATTCACACCCACCCAAATAGCTAGTCTCCATCTTTGACCTGCTTTTTTTGTTGATGTATCCTTTCACTCTTGCCCTACTTTTTAGTTTGAAGATTCAATCATTTGAATATATTCTTCCAACTTAGCTTTCAACATAGCTATTCTACTGGACGTGAACTGGTGTGCATCCCTTCTTAAGAATTATTTGTCTCATGCGCTCTTATTCAATCACTGTCCATCTCTGATGATCTTTTCCATTCTTTCTCAGCTCACAATAAAAGTGCTTTACTACATCCTTTCTTTCTTTGATGGCTTTCGATATAAGAAGACATTTAGATAAACCTGTTGTGTTCTGCGCATCTCTACACCTTTCCTTTACATATTTCGGTCCTTCATATCATACCAGTAGTCATCCCTTCAAAGTCATCTACACACTTGAATCACTACATGTGGGCATTTCCTGTCACTTGTTGTCACCTTGGTCATATCTTATAGGTTCATAGGCAAGTGCTAGGCTAGCTGCCCTTGCAGGCCATTTTAAGGCTAGCCAAATTCCCTTCTTATGCATCATTTAATCTCTTCCATTTGCTTAGAGCTTGTCCTTACCCATCCCATGGTTGCTAATTATATATTAATCCTAATGATAACTGGGATCATAACTCAGCTAATTTGAGGAGATCTGTGCAATCGATAAAGCATTTAGGAGCCACCTCTCTCCCTAAGTAAAACGGGGCAATCTTAGACAAATGTTTTTGTTTCCCATCCATAGATCCAAATTCTGTTTTAATATGGATATGGGGTGAGCTTTGTTTAATTTGTTTGGGTTCTGTATTCCAGAGAAGTGGAGTCTTCTGTAAGTTGTACTTGCCCCCTGCAAACCATTCTGTTGATGTAGCAGAAGAAGTTTAGATCCTTAGCTCAAGTATTTCTGATACCATTTGACTTGCTGATGTGCAGTAAATCCATCGCTGTTGGGTTGGAGGATGCCTTGTATGCCAGACACAGGTCACCTCTTAGCAGTCTATAGGATACCGAATATAGTGACAGGGCTTTAAGTCGCTCCATGTAGTACCTGTTGTTTAGGCCTTGTATCCTTTTAGTAAGTTTTTCCTTTTATCTTTGCCTATTCTTTCTAACATCAACACTGTAACCATTTAGACCGTACTCCTCAACTGCTCAAATTTATGCAGAATGTCCAGATTTTTGCCTCAAAATTTCAGTCTGTTCCTTATAAAATTTTTGGTTTCATGGTAAATCATTGGGACGGTCTGAGGAATAAAATTAGTAAATAATATTGTATGGTTGAGTTTCAGACTTCATATCTTTTAGAAAATCCATTTTAATTTATACCTTGTTATTCTACCAACTTTCTGAGATTATAAGAGTAATAGTTAAAATCTGTTCCTATTTTTGGGCATTTGCACCCTCATTTTAGCAGGCTTTGCCAAGATCTCTTGGGTTAAGAGGTTGAGAGGTTTGATTTGGACCATGACTAGACTCTATGCCTGTCTCTGTTGTATTCCTGTTTAAATCCTTTGCCCTCCTACAAAAGCCCCACCCTGGCTCTTCTGTGAGTAGTACTCCTGCCATCTCTCCTACCAGGCTATCTGTGCATACTTTACTTGTTCATTGGGACTGCTCTTATTTGCCTGATTTTGCAATAGTGTTCTTACTGGACTCTCTCACCCTGTTCCATGGGTTCAGCTTGTTTTGTCAGTGCACTTACTGCTGCACCCTTTATTATTATTCTCATCCTTTAATGTCAATCAGTATTGTATTATCACATCTGTGTTGACATTATCCTTTCATTTCTCCTCCACTCACTAATTTAAATGTTCGTGAATTATTAGTAAGAAGTAAACATTTAAAATTTGTCACTTTATTGTCAAAGTGCTTGAAAGTAAATGACTCAGATATATGCCTGAAAAGCACATGTTAGTGGTACTGAATTAGACTATCCAGACATTAATCTGAGTAGGCCAACTGGAACGTAGGGAAAGGAATACTTTTCTATTACGTCATTATAGACCCTCAGCAAATGTTACAATCTGAGAAATTTGAAAGATTGACAGTTGCTTCACAAACAAATCAGTATGTGGACCAATCACATACTCACCTCCCACAATTGAAAGGCTGCTACACTGTATTTCAGAAAATCATTCCAGAAAAAAAAAAACATTTTATTAGGTGCTGTAGTTTGAAATTTATGGTTAGTTCAAGAATAGTTGGATAAGAATGCCACAATCAGATAACAGGAATGAGTTTCTACATTTTTTTCTAAAAGCAAGTGCTTAAGGCTTAACATTTCTTACGTCAATATTGCTGTCTTGCTT
Source organism: Protopterus annectens (assembly GCF_019279795.1). Taxonomy (NCBI): domain Eukaryota; kingdom Metazoa; phylum Chordata; order Ceratodontiformes; family Protopteridae; genus Protopterus; species Protopterus annectens. The sequence goes on from NC_056749.1 coordinate 500,215,547, forward strand.
TAACTATAACCTAGAGTTTTGATGAAGATCATGAGTTACCTCTACCTTATATCCAAGAGGAATCCTGTGTGTTCATCATTTGCTCACTGCTGCAGTAGCCTTAGCTGTATATCCTACAGAGGATGTAATAGCTGGCCTACTTTCAAAGCTTAAGGCACATTTCACCAATCCCCTCCCAAGATAGGGATGGGAAAACCTTTGATAGATTTGGGAAGAAATGTTTACTTCTGCCACACTTACATTTACAATTCCTTTTGGACAGTGAGGTTGTTTTTGAACAATCTGTTGCAGAGACTGTGAAAAAGGTGATGGAAGATGAAAAACAATTAGGAATGCAGGGTCATACTAGGCAAGAGCTCAAAGGGGCCATAAGATGCCTTGCTATATAACCCTTTAAGCTAACAAGCTTAAAATGTCTTGCTACCATTTTCAAGCCCTTAATAGTGCTCAATTCCCAAATAGAAAAAAACCTAACCTTAATTAGGAACATCCGGATCAGCACCAAAGTGCTCTAACCACTGAGCTAGGCCTCATTTCACGGACTGACTCAGATTTTTCAGTCTTCCTTCTCAAAAAATGTTAGGTTTTCCACCTTCCTCAGGACCTTTTCATAAAAAGCAAGATAAGCACAGCCCAATGGAATTCTGGCAAGCAGATTTTCAAAAAGCAATGGCAAGAATGCTCTGAAAAGAAAAAAAGAGGGAGCATCAATGAAACCAAGCCAGTGCAGTCCAGCAAGTCTGAATAACCATTGACAAATTGTAACCCCCTTCCCACCCTGGCAAGCCTTTACAACTGCCTCTCCATTTCTGTCTTTGTCAATATTCTCAGACAAATGGGTTCTGAGAGTGATTCATAGGCGGTACAGATGGCAGTATGCCCCCCCCCTCCCCACCATTTTCAGGACAGTCTGCTTCATCATTAAGATCAAACTTTTTTCCCTCCTATCATTCAGCATTTACTGACTTAGGTTCATAGGTTATAGGTGTGTTCATAGGTGTGTACTAGGTTAATGGCCCTGGGGCCTTTACAGGCCTAGACATAGGATTACTCTGACATAGTGCCACCCGAACTTCGTTCCCAATGCCTCTGTTGAGTAGAGCCACTGGAGTTATCCTTGGGGTGAATTTTCTGTTTCTCATCCACTCATCAAGATTTCTCTTGAAGAGGGTCAGTGAGGAGCTCTGCTTGACATGTATGGAAAGTCTGTTCCATAGCACGGGCAGTCTCTGGGTTATGAACCTGTTCCTCTAGCATGTTCTGTTAATTGTGGTAATAAGGTTGAGGTCTCTGTAATGTGTGGTGTGGATGGATTGGGATTTCATTAGATGTAGCATTTCTAACAGAGCTGGGTCAGACATGGATTTTTAAGTCAAGAAGAGATTGCCTCTAAGTAGGTGATTTGAGACAGAGAATAGTTGGAGTTTTTTGAGTCTGTCCATATAGGACAAGTGTTTAATGCCTAGGATCCTCTTTGTGAGGTACTTTTGAGGCCTCTACAGTTGTTGCAGGTATCTAATGAGGTACATGCCAAATGGGGCATTGTACTCGTTGACTGGCCTAATGAGGGAAGAGTAGATACAATGACCTCTTTCTTCCTGGATGCAAAACCCTTAGTAATCAGATGTGCCACATAGAAGGACTTTCTAACCACAGTGGCAATGTGGTCATCAAAAGAGATGTTGCTGTCAACCTGTGTTCCCAGATCTCTTATAATGCCCTCTGTGTTCAATGGACTGTCATCAATGTGGTAATTCATGGGAACCGGGTTTTTCCCAAAGGGGATGACGACACATTTTTTGGCATTGAACTTAAGGCCATGGTTCTGACACCAGTCATTGGTCACAGTGAGGCCATTATGTAGGATGTCAGTATCACTTTGGGGGTTAATAATAGCTCACAACCTGCAATCGTCTGTGAACTTTGTCAGCCAGAGTCCCTTTGTGTTGGCCTGGACTTCAGAGAAATAGATATCAAACAGGAGAGGACCCAGGACTGAATCCTGTGGGACTCCACTCATGACTAATCAGCAGTCTGACTTGGAGTCAGCTACTTTCACACTGTGGGTTTTATCTGTGAGCCAGTTTGCAACACGCCTAGTGATATAGGGGTTGATGCCAAGCTTACTGAGTTTTTCTATGATTCCTGAGTGGGGAAAGGTATCAAATGCCTTGGCCAGATCAAGGTAGGCTGTATGAACTACCTTGCCTTCATCCACATCTCTGGTGACTGACTCAAAGAAGTCCACCAAAGGGGACTGCTTTACTTGAGAGACCAGTTGTTTCTGAATCCAAGTCTTCCATTTGACTTAGGGAGTAATAGACCCTGTTCCTCTTTCTCTAATAGGAAAACTTTCTTATTCAAGAATGTTTCTGGTACCAAAGAAGGAAAGCTTCATGAAGATGACTCCTAGATCATTCTTTTCTCAATCAGTTTGTTAAAGTCCCAAAGTTCAAAATGCCATCACTTCCTGGCCTGTTACCTCTTATTCCTCCTTTTAGGTTTTTGGTGGCTCTAGCTTTAAAGGATGCTTTTCATCATATTCCTATCACCTCTGCTTTTAAACACTTTGTTTTTTTTTTAATCTGGTTTCTACTATCAGTTCTCTCCATTATCATGTGGGTTATCCACTGCTCCAAGGGTGTCTGTGAAGTGTCAAGCCCTAGTGATAGTCTTTTACATATTGCAAGGTTTTAAGATTTTTCCCTGTTTAGATGACTTGCTTATCATTGCAGAGTCTTTTTCAAAATATCAGGAATCTCTCACTTTCATATGAGATCTTTGTCACAGACTCATTTTCCCAAGAGAACATTAAAATGTCTTATTTCACCCCTTCTCACTGGATTATTTTCTTAAATGCTTCTTAGACACTTCACCTTAAAGAGCTTTTCTTCCACAGGAAGAAGTCGATCTGTACATAGATCTATTCCTGAGTTTTTCAATTCAGTCCAAGAGTTCAGCAAGGGAATTTCCCAGCATATTATCATTCATGGTATGCATGATTATCATGACTCCACATGGGAAAGATTCAGTGGTACCTAAAATATTTTTGGTTGAAACATCAATACTCCCTGACTTTTCAAATTCCCAGTTTTGGGATTTGTAAAAAGGGGACTGCTTTACTTGAGAGTCCAGTTGTATCTGAATCCAGGTCTTCCATTTTCTCTTCTAGCACCAGCATAGCTAGAAACTACAGACACCTCAGAATTTGCTTAGGGAGCTATGTCTATTGGGGTAAAAGTGCAGGGTCTTTGGAACAAAAAAGACAGACCAAAAACACACAACTTAAAAGAGATGTTGGCAGTTATAAATACACAAGGCCTCTACAAGTGATTACTAACAACACAACAGTGATGTTGTACATAAACAAATGGGGAGATTCCATACCTTGCCCTATGTGCAGATTAGCCGTGGTAACCTGGGATTTAGCTATTCAGCATGATCACACTCTACTGGTATCATACGTCCTGTCAGAGCAAAACATTGTGGCAGACAAACTGAGCAGGACCAATGACAGACCCTCACAAATGGAAATTGAATCAGATTATCTTACAGGATTTGATACAGCTGTTGGGAACACCTCAGGTAGATCTTTTTGCCTCCATTTACAACAAACAACTGGCAAAATTTTGCTGCAGGAATCCTTGCAAGCAGGCCTAGAAACAGGTGCGTTCTCGTTTTCTCAGAAATATTCCTGTATGTTCTTCCACCCTTTCTATTGATGTAATAAATAAAGTAGTTCATTTTACCCCTGGAGTATTTTGCAGTGTTTTTTTTACATGATCCTTGGCTATACCTGGATGACATGAACCTTCTTTTGTGGTTATTAGTGATTTTTCAAGGTTACGTGGTATACATACTCTTTCTCTGGATGTAAATGTTTGAGTGATCAGTGCAACAGAAGCTGCTCACTCCCACCACCACCCCCCTTATTTTTATATGATTTTTGTTGCCATGATGTGGACATTGAATTTTGCTTTCCTAGCATTGTCCTTTTACAGGACTCCAGCCTATTTCTCTATTTCACTTGTCGTAAAAGCTTTGAAGGTCCTGGCTCATAGTCCACTGATTTTCTACAGCTCTGCTTGAGCTGTCAACAGTCTGGGCACATGGAGGGTGCCCTTAAGCTTTAGAAGCTGGATGGCTGTTAAAGCCTAAGCAGGCTATAACCCATATAGCTAATGCTACTGCAGGAGTGATCATTCAAAATCAAATGTTATGGTAAGTTTGCTTACACAACTGTACGTAATTCAAACAAATAGAAAAACTCTGAATTAAAGTACCATGTATGACAGTCACTCATCCTTGGTGAGATTAAAATTGTATATTTACATTAAGAACACAAAGGCACTTGATCTTACAAATTAATTACAGTTTAAAGTATGCTAAACTTATTTCGTATTACTTTACTAGCTAATCCATGCAGATTTATAGAAAGTGCCTGAGAACTAACTGAAATAGTCACAATTACACTGGAAACTGATTTTTGTATCTGTAAAAAATGAGGTTAGTTTATATCAGGTATTACCGTATTCTCTGGGAGTCATGGAAGTTGTCACACCATAAAGAACTTCAGTCTGTGCAGGCTGTGTCACCTTTATACAGGTCAGTTTTCACTCTCCTGCTTTATACTGCAAACAAAAGAGCAAAAAAAAATGTTTCATGTCCAGTTATTTGCTTGTCTTGAAAAGGTAATTTCTAGTTAACCTCCGTCTATCAAAATATTATGCACAAATTAAACTCTAATATTAACAGATAAGTCAATAACTAACAGGGTTGTTCTTAGTTAATCTTCTTCTTCTGGCTTTTCCTGGTTAGGGGTCGCCACAGCGGCTCACCTATCCCCTCATGATTGGCAGTGGAGTTTTTTACGGTGTTGAGTTGCCAGCCTGGCTCCCAACCTTCCACAGAAGGCACACACACGCACACACACAATCATGCCTAGGGCCAATTTAGAGTGTCCAATCCACCTACAGCATGTCTTTGGGATGTGGGAGGAAACCGAAGCACCTGGAGAAAACCCACGTGACCACAGGGAGGACATGCAGACTCTGCACAGAAGGCACCCCAGCCGGGAATCGAACCGGAGAACCTCATACTGTGAGGCAACAACGCTAACCGCTGCACCACCATGGCCGCCCAGGGTTGTTCTTAGTTAATATTTATTTTTAATTACAAAGTGTTTTGCTCAGCAACATAAGATGATGTGAATATTCATTGGAAAAGAAATATGGCATTCACGGCCATTCCACTATTATTTTTAAATAACTACATTGTTACTGCAATTTCTTCAAACAATTTGTCATAGAATGGTTATTAAATTTTGACTCCAACCCCCCCCCCCCGGTACACAGTCCCAGCTGGCGCATCACTGGATGTCCTACGTAACCTTCTACCACACTTGTAAAATTGTATTTTTTTATTTATTGGCATTTGTTTACTAGGAAAGCCCGCTGGGCCAAAAGAACCCATTTAAAGTGGAGGCCCGGGGTGAAAAACTTCACAAAGAAAGTTAGTTTAATCATACATAAATTCAAAAAGGAATAGTAAATTAAGATAGTGTTAACAAAGCAAAAGTATTATACACAAAATGTAATGTAGAGCAAATAGGCATTAGATATGCACATATAGATGGAATTTAGTGATGCCTGTTGGACAGATAGTCATAATATTATTTTATACATTTCGAGGTAATATAGTGATTAAGCAGTCATGTAGAAATATTTACAATGATTTTATAATATTTACAACCAGGATCATAAGCCAGCACAGTAGAAGAAAGTTATTGAGAGATAGAAGGGAAGGAGGGATAGAGAAGAAATAAAGAAAGAATAGATAAATTGTGTGTATTATCAAGTAGTTGTGTAGGAAAATTTGAAGAGGCGAGGAAATAAAATTAAGGTGACTAACTTAGGATGTTGTGAGTCAGGTAATAGATGGATGAGAGTTGAGGCATGTGCATTGCCATAGTGTGGAGAAGGGTTGCCGTAGATATTTTTTGAATTAGGAAATATTACTGGAGGTTCTGATAGATACTGGGAGAGAATTCCATAGCTTGGCTATGCAGAAGGAATAAAGCATATTACCAGCTGTGATTTTAGGTATGCCAGCATGTAGGAGGAGTCGATTTTCAGATCGAAGTGGCCTCTTTGGGTCGTAGTGGGTTAATACACAGGAGAGGGCTGGACAGTCTGAGGGTTTGTGAACAATTTTGTGTGCTGCGGTTAGTAGTATGTAGGTTAGATAGTTTGGAAGTTCAAGTCAGTTCAGTTTTTGAAGGGAGATACAGTGGTGGGAAGAGTGTTTTGCATTGGTAACAAACTTGGCTACCTTGTTGTAGCAGGACTCAAGCTTGGTTTTTAGGGTGGATTGGATATTGGTATGGAGAGGAGAAAATAATTTTGCTTAAAGTCCCTGATTTGCTCATACATTTGCCCTGTTGCTCCTCCTCACCATCAAGAAGCTTCTTTTATTTCAGTTTTTACAGGGGACTGGACTCTCACATCAACAGTCATCACATCTCTTGATTGAATGCCAGTTTCCTACTTTCTTTGACCATTAGTCCTAAATGTCACAGGTCCTCTCACATGCCATCTCTTGGCTGGATGTCCTAATTTCCTATTGTCTTCTTCTGAGTCTCCCAAATCTTCTTCACACAATTGTCTTATGCTTTCCTGCACATGTGGCTGTAGCACAGCACTCTGTTCCCCTTGACCTTTTTTGTAACTGGGATGACTTTGGTTTCCTATTCTTGTGTCTTCATTTCTTTATTTGTCCCATGGTGTACATCCTGCTAACCCAATGCCAAGCACTTAATCCTTATCACCTCAAACTTCTTTAACTGTTCTGTCTTCACTGCCCAAGTTCTTGTGCCATTCAGAAACACTGGTCACACCACTGTATAATATGGCTTACTTTTCAGCCCCTTTGGCATTTTTTGTGACACATTACTCCGAACAGTCTGCTTTGGCAACTGACTTGTCTGTACTCAGTTTCATCCCATATTCCTTCATCTTTGCATTTCAGTCTCGTAGCATTTGCCAAAGTTCGTTTTCAGAGTGTGCTTTTTGTGCGACATTATCTCCATGCATCTGTTTTGTCTATCTATCCCTTCTGACCTGTTTGCTAATTTAGTCCATTACAAGTAGGACCAGAGTGTTCTCAGAATTGAACCTTGATCAGTGCCTAGTACTGAAAACCCCTATGTGAGACAGAACACTATTTGTAAATCTGCAATTGAGTCCTAGTACATAGCCTGAATTAATTCTAATCATGACAGGACTGCTAGAATCAGCTTTCTTGGACCTTAATATATGCTTAAAGTCTAAGAATGCTAATCAACAACTTCTCCACTATATGCTTTACTGTAAATATTGGACTGGTTGTACTGCATCATGATCTGAATCCAAACTGGTCATCTCCCATCTTATGTTCTTGTATTTTGCATATTTGTATATAGTCAACCTCAGCAGTACTTTTGTGCAGTGATACAGGTGTTTGGTATTTCTGCTCTGCCCACAGTTGGGAATGCCCCCGTTATTTATGTACACTGGAAATAGAATGCTTATTCTCAAGTTATTTGGAATATGCCCTTCTAATAAAGGTTCATACGCACTTAGCAGGCATTTAATCTGTGAAGCTCTTTAGAAGTTGGAATTTCTCATCCATTTTTGCTTGGTTCTCCAAACCTGCTTAAATTTGTATCAATCATATCATAGCTATTAATTGACATGCCATTATACTTATTTATATTCATATATTACAAATCTCTTTTTCTATATTTTTCTCTGATGTTTTTGGATAGCCTTTAGCATAAAACATGTTTTAAGTAAACTTAACTCTTCCATTGTTTTCCACTATTTGATATTATGTTATATAATACTACCAACTGACCTTTTAATGAGGCATAACTTGTGTTTATATAGGTGACTAGTAGCCAGGAATACATTTGAACTGGATCCTGCCTGTTAAATCTAGTGGATTTCTTTGAAAATGTGACCAAGGCCATTGACAAGGGCAAATCTGTGCACAAAGCATACTTTAAACTGGCAAAGGCTTTCAATACAATCCCATATTCAGGCTGTACCGATAAACTTAGCAAACTGAATGTAAACCCCTTCATTGTTAGATGGGTTGCCAGCTGGCTCACCAACTGGATATGCACTATCATAGTGGGTGACTCCACATCTAACAGCAGACCTGTTATCAGTGCTGGGCCCCTACTATTTGGTATATACTTCTCAGAAGTTCAAGTCAGAACTAATGGGTTGTGACTGACCAGGTTTGCAGACGATCTCAAACTAAGTGCAATCATTGATTCCTCAAATGATGCCAGTATACTCCAGGAGGATCTCATGCAGACCAGTGACTGGTCTCTAACTGAATGCAAAGAAATGCATCATCATTCCCTTTGGCACAATGTCCCCTGACACTATCAGATCAACAACTATACCCTAAGTACCCATGAAGTGGTAAGGGACTTGGGATCACAAGTTGACTGCAACCTTAACTTCGACCACAATGTGTCTACTGTAGTAAGGAAAGGTTTCTATGTTGCACACTTGATTAGTAAAGGCTTCACTCGAGAGCAAAATAAGTTATAACCCCCTATACTCTGCACTTATCCAGCCCATAATTGAGTATAATGCCCCATTTGGCATGTACTGTACTAAGCACCTGCAGCAATTAGAGAGACCTAAGAGTTTTCTAAAAAAATGATCAAGAGACTCCAGCAAGTGCTTTATGCAGACCGACTAAAGTCCCTGTCACTATACTCCGTATTATATAGACTTCTTAGGGGAGATTTATGCATGGCCTAGAGAGCAATCCAAGACCCAAATCTAATGAACTTGCTGCATATCCATAAATCAAATGGGGCTAGGGCTACCCATTTGAAGGACCTAAATATGACCTGTGACCTAAATAGGATATACTGGAAGGACAGATTTATGTCTCAGCAACTGCTGTGTCTTTGGAACAGGCTAACAATACATGTGAAACTGAGCACCTCTATGACACTGTTCAAAGAAGAACCTAGATGGGTGGATAGGGCACCATAAATTCATACCAGGGATATAACCCACAACCATCCTGGACATGTGCAGTCATCACTAAATGCAATCTTGGGTATTGACTAGTATTTTTATGGTATTACATTGGTATGAAATAGCTAGACTTAAAATGACCTCTGTATTGATAGCCTAGTAATCTCCTATGATCCTATGATTCATTTTAATGGAGCAGAATGACATAGAGAGAGAGAGACATATTCCCTACTAAAATTAAAGCTACAGAAGATTTGTTTGTTTCTAACTAGTTATGTCCAACTTTTCAGTTAAAGTTTGATTCTATTTGTAATTGAGTAAAGCAAAATGCATTTCTATTATGGAATGGAAACAGAAAAAAAAAATGTGTGGGATCATAGAGATTATGAGACTATTAGTGCAAATCCCCTTCCAAAAACTGGTTAAACAATATGCTTATAATAATAATGTCACCACTCCTTGCAAGGATCCCATTTCCAGGTCCAAGGATGTTCCAGAAATGAATTCAGAAATTGAAGATTTCTTGGAATACTCACTCCTCGAGGAGGTCAGAACACACTGTGGAACAGAGGAAAACATCACTTTGTGCAGTATGCAGGATGGAACACAGAAGAAGTAGTCAAGACACAGAAGAGGGTCTGGCAGACAACATTGTTGATGAACTTGCAATCAGGTACTGCAATTGAATTTGAACATTTAAAAATATTTAATTGTAGTCATCTGGAGAAAGAACTTTACTAGAAAATTGAATTTTGAATTTAAATTTCAGTGATGGAAAAAGAAACGTCATACAACTCTGGGTGTTTTTCTCACAATCGTACCTATTTTTACTCGTGAGTGGTGTGAGGACATTCCCAAAGTGTTAAAGTACTACCTGGCGAATTTCACATGTTCACAATGAGACAAATATTTTTCAAGACACACACTAGGACTAGTTGCTTTCTAACATGACTGTTAAGAAATAACTTTTATGTTTTGAAACAAATTTTTTATTGCCCATTAATTCTGTTTGAAAACATTGCCTTTTACAATAGGATGCTATAGATCAATCAGTGTGTACTATATTTTAATAATTATCAGATTTGTTTACAAATTCTTAACATTCTTATTGCAGAAGTATCATTTATAACAATGATAAAATGGTGTACTCATTTGATGCACCTGAATCACATGGCTCAGCAAGACAGACATTCACAAGATCACATGCAATAGTCATCAACATGCAACTCAGGTAGACTTCCTCCTGGAAAGGAAAGAGCATTGGAGCAGAACCAGAGATTGTAAAGTCATCCCCAATGAAACAGTCACACCACAGTAAGCAGTGGTCAGAGAAGACTTTAAGATCTACAGAGACTAAGCTATAAATATGTAAGTTGGTGATGATTGTGATCATGTTCCTACCAAATTTCAACAAATAATGAAAGAAATGCCATAATGTAACAAACTGTAGCTATGTACGGAAAAAAATAACACATTTCTTGCATGAGAGCTATGAACCCACAGATCCTTGAAATCAATTATATTCAGTGATGAGAAAGGAGGCTATGGAGAAATAATGGAATAGGTTTTTAGTTTTCATTTAATGTAGAAACAGACAAGTGCACTGTGCTTGCCATACGGTAAATAAACGTCTTTTTTTTCTAAAATTGTGAAAGAAATGTAAAGAGAAATAGTTTTCATGTTGAATTATATTGCTGAGTCATTTAAAATTAGATCTGTACTTGTCTCAAGTTAGCAATTTTCTTTTATAAACCCATAATAATATAATACCTCAAAATGTTTAGAAGAACATATAAAATTACAACTAATATATTTTAGTCTAAGCATTTTAAGCAGTCATACAATAAAAATGTGAAGTCAATAAATATAATAGTATAAAATATGTATTTATATAAGCAATTCTTAAATTACAATCATGAAATTAATTTTAATGTCCATAGAAAATGCAGATAATGGAGTAGAAACATTAAAGGAAATAATACAATATATAACAGCCCCTTGATATACTGTAATGTGCTAGTATGCATTTATATTAAATCACATAGTCTTGATAAATAGTTATAAAAGTATAGCTAAAAATAGTTGGAATGACATCATCTGCTGAGAAATGCATTCTGAATTCACTAATGCCCGAAAATAATATAAGGATTGCAGAGGAGTCTTTCATTATCCATGCTATAACTGTCTGGAGGCCAGAAATAGTGTTTACTAGTTTCTTTCATTTATTTTTTTATACCGCTTGCTATAAAGACACACACACACACACACACACACACACACACACACACACACACACACACACACACAACCACAACACAGCAACCAGTGATTTAACTAGGGTGAGGTGAAGGGAAGGCTGCTATGAACACAAACTGTTGTTAGGGGACACGGTCTGCATTAGCCAGCAATGTGGAAATGCAGTAGCAACACTGCTTTGTGAAGCTGCAAGAGTATCATGTATTCATAAATGAATGCCAATGCTGCAGTTGCAGTCACAGCTGAAGCCCTTAAATGCTCATTTTTTGGTAATTTAACTTTAGCAAGCTGCTTGTTATGTTTATAGTATTTTTTCTGCTCTTATTTTCAGAACTTATTTTATATGCTCTCATCTAGGTTTAAACTGTTATCATCAGTCTAATGCAGATTGCAGTGATCATCACACTGCTCTGATCTTACCACATTTCCTCTCCTTGACAAGAGAATTTCATTCTCTTGTCAGGTGGAACGTTATGCATACTTAGATATAACACTATTTGCAACATGCAATTCTGAATTTGGAAAACCTTTCATATTAAAAATATGCAGAATCAAAAGGAAAAAGCACCACACATTGTTTTACAACAATTTATATTTTCCTCTAACACAGTAAGACACTTACAGCCTCTAAGCATGCTTTCTAGACATTATTTTGCAACAAATTACATTTTTCCTCTAACACTGCAACATTTTGAGGCACTTGCATCTTCTAAGCATACTTTCCACATACTATTTTACAACAATTTACATTTTTCCACTGACACAGTAACATTGTTAAGCATTTATAGCGTCTATGCATACTTGGCAGTAAGCAATCATTTTATTACATGTCTGTATCTGAAACAGTTACAGGATTTAGTACATGATCATTGAAAGCCTTACCTCATGACCATGTGAAGCAACACTTATGGATATGAATAACTTGTTTTTTTTGGGGGGAGGGGGTTGTGACAATTCAGCATTGGTTACTATGTCTCCATCAGTTGATTAATTCAATATTAATCTCTCATCTTGAATGGTTATCGTATTTTGGGTGACTAACTCAGTATCGCTTGAATAATTACTCACTTCTACTAGGAAATTTTTTCCCGCTGTGTTCGCACAAGTCTGCTGCAACTCATTGCCATGGTCCTTTAGCAGCAGAATTACAGTCAAATTCATTCCTTTGAGTAGTTCTGTATTCCCTGCAGAAGTTACACTTAGTTTGGTTATATTAGCATTGCCATTTGGCCACTATGCAGACATTTTTGTATTTTCTCTGCCCTGGCATCCTTGGTCGATTTGTCTCTGAATGTCTGCTTTTTCCAGATATGGCATGACAGCCAGGTATTGGTTCAACAAGAGACAGTCTGGTCAGGATAAATTCCTTACTGGGGATTAGCAGTACTAAAAATGGATGTAATAACTTCATACGAGCATGTTGAATAAAAGTAGGCCTTCTAAGATATCATACCTTAGTGAACTCAGTAGGAAACGAATCTTGACTAGTATCACACTGAGATTATTTGCTGGTAACGTCAATGAATAACTAAATGCAGAATATTTTATTTAATTTCTAACTCATTTTACCATCATACCTCTTCAGCTGTCCAGATTTTTGGAGAATGACCAGATTTTTGCCTCATACTTTTGGTCTGTTTCTCAAAATATTTATGATTTTCTGCATTTTTGGGGCAACTCAGTCAGGACTGAATTTATTAATTAATAATGGGCATTTCAGTTTTTGATGTCATATCCTTCTGAAAATGCATAGTAACAAAAGACTTTTTACTCTAGCTTTGGGGCTTTGTCCCACTATTTTTTCTGGCTTTGTCCAGGTTTTTTGTGTTGAGATTGAAAACTATGTTTACCATCTGCCCTCCACAGATATCAAATTGGATCTTTATGGCTGGATACTAGGTAAGTGACTAACAGGATGACAAGTGATACACTTTCCTGCCTCAAATCCTATATTTCTCTGATAGCTTAATTTTCTATATATTTCATAGCTTATTAACCAATAAAGCATTGATAAATAACAATTAGTAATAGGCAAATAAGAAAACACAATGATGGCTTCTAGTATAAAACTCAACGATTGACTACTTACTAAAAATATTTTCTTTAGAATGAGCATTTTGTGTTTTCCCCAGAGGTAAAGTGACCTCAGGTTTTGTTGTAGTAATTAGGGGATAGAGGACCTCATGAAGATATATAATGGACAATTCTGTTAGAGACAAAAACTCTGCTAAATGTCTGTGCATTTCTAAGCCAGCAGCATACAGTAATGTAAAGTATGATATAGTCAAGCAACAGTGGCCATATAGTTAATGCAACATTTATTTTTACAATTTGGCTTGTAAAATACAGTGGTTATCCAAGCCTAATAAATATTCTGTTCTACATGCCATGCAGAATATTGTAAAAGTAGATGTCATTCAATGAAAAGAAACTGTCACACTGTGCACAACTGCCATTCCATGATTAGAACCTGTCCCACTGCACACCATGGAAATTCCATGGATGTGAGTTGTAACCTGGTACACCACTGACATTCCTTAACAAGGAGTTGTCATACTGCACCACTAACATTCCATAACAAGAAGTTGCCATAGTGCCTAACACTAACATTCCATAACAATGAGTTGTCATACTGTATAACACTAACATTCCATAACAAGGAGCTGTCATAGTGCACACTACTAACCCTCTATATCAAGGAGTTGCCATACTGCATAACTCTGACACTCCATAACAAGAAGATGCCATAGTGCCTAACACTAACATCCCATAACAAGGAGTTGTCATACTGTACAACACTAACATTCCATAAGAAGGAGCTGTCATAGTGCATGCCACTGATCCTCTATATCAAGGAGTTGCCATACTGCATAACACTGACACTCCATAACAAGAAGATGCCATAGTGCCTAACACTAACATCCCATAACAAGGAGTTGTCATACTGTACAACACTAACATTCCATAAGAAGGAGCTGTCATAGTGCATGCCACTGATCCTCTATATCAAGGAGTTGCCATACTGCATAACACTAATACTCCATAACAAGGAGTTGTAATATTGCACCACTGACATTCCATAACAAGGAGTTGTCATAGTGCCTAACACTAACATACCATAAGAAGGAGCTGCCATACTGCATAACACTGACACTCCATAACAAGGAGTTGTCATATTGCCTAACACAAACTCTCCATAATAAGGAGTTGTCATAGTGCCTAACACTAACACTAACATTCCATAACAAGGAGTTGTCATAGTGCACACCACTGACCCTATATATCAAGAAGCTGCCATACTGCATAACACTGACACTCCATTGCAAGGAGTTGTCATAGTGCCTAACACTGACATTCCATAACAAGAAGCTGTCATATTGTATAACACTAACATTCCATAAAAAGGAGTTGTCATAGTGCACACCACTGACCCTCTATAACAAGGAGTTGTTAAACTGTACAACATTGGCATTCCCTAAGAAGGAATTGTCATACTGCACAACAATGACATTCCATAATAAGGAGTTTTAATACTGCACACTACTTCCTAAGTTCATAAGTTCATAGGTATTACTAGGCTAATGACCCTAAGTAACCTTCTGAAGCCTAGCCATATTTACCAAGGTGAGATTCAAAACATGGACCCTGTGTCTGTGAGGTAAATTCCTTAGCTTTATTTCAACCCCCATTCCCCTTTCGATGATGAGGAGTTGTCATATTGCATATGACTGATATTACATAGCAAGGAGCTGTCATACTGAAAAAACACTGACATTTCATAACAAGGAGCTATCGTGCACACCACTGACATTCCATAAAAAGGGGTTATCAGACTGCACATCAATGACATTACAAAACATATGGTTGTCACACTGCACATCACTGACTTTCCATAACAAGTTGTTATACTGCATACCACTGATATTCCATAACAGGGAGTTGTCATACTGCACATCGATGACGTTTCATAACAAGGAGATGTCATAGTGAAAACTACTGACATTCCATAACAAGAAGTTGTCATAGGTTCATAGGTAGATACTAGGCTATCTGCCCTAGGGCATTTATAAGCCTAGCCAGAGTGTATTTGGCTTCCACCTCCCTATTAGATTAGCCTACTGTGCCTCTGTAAAGTAGGTCACAGAAGGTACCCTTTTAAGATTAGTTTACTGTGCCTCTGTCTAGCAGGGACACAGAAGAGATCCCAGGGGTGAATTTGCGATTTCCCATCCACGCGTCCAGATTTCGCTTGAAAGAGGGTCAGCTAGGGGCTATGTCTAACATGAATTGGGATTCTATTCCAGAGTGAGGGGAGCCTCTGGGAAATTAATCTGTCCCTCCAGCATGTCCTATTTATTTTTGTGCTGAGGTTTAGGTCACTGGAGCATGTAGCTCTAAGGGACTTGGATTTTTTGAGGTGGAGCATGTCCATTAATTCTGGGTTTGACATGGCTTTGTACATCAGGCATAGATCGCCTCTGAAGAGGCGGTAAGTAACTGAGAAGAGCTGGAGTTTCTTTAGTCGAGATGCACAGGACATTTGTTTGTAGCCCATGATCCTCTTGGTGAGGTACTTTTGGGGTCTCTCCAGTTGCTGTAGGTGTCGGGTAAGGTACATCCCAAAAGGGGCATTGTATTCAATTATGGGCCTGATGAGTGACGAGTAGAGGGGCACAATCACCTCTCTTGATCTAGATGCGAACCCTTTCATGATAAGGTGGGCTATATAGAAGGTCTTTCTAACCACTTTGGCAACGTGATTATCAAAGGAGAGATTACTATCTACGTTGGTCCCCAAATCTCTAATTACTTCTTCCGTACTTAATGGATTACCACCTATGTGGTAATTTGTGGGCACCTTGTTTTTCCCAAAGGGGATGACTATGCACTTTTTAGCATTTAGCTTGAGGCCGTGGCTCTGGCACCAAATATCCATCTCTGTGAGACCCTTTTGGAGGATGCTTGTGTCAGCTGGAGATTTGATTATGGCCCCCAGTTTGCAGTCATCTGCAAACTTTGTCAGCCATAATCCCCCAGTGTTAGCCTGAACCTCAGAGAAGTATATACCAAACAAGAAAGGTCCCAGAACTGAGCCCTGTGGGATGCCACTTGTAACTGGTTTGGATTCGGACATGGCACCTGTGATTCTGACCATGTGGGTTCTATCTCTGAGCCAGTTTGCAACCCATCTTGTGATATAGGGGTTGATATTTAAGCTGGTAAGCTTATTTATGATGCCCGAGTGGGGTATTGTGTCAAAGGCTTTTGTGAGGTCCAGGTAGGCTGTGTGGACTACCTTGCCCTCATCTATGGCTTTGGTAACTGTTTCAAAGAAATCAACTAGGTTTAAGAGGCAAGATCTGCCCTTAACAAAGCCGAATTGGGTAGGGTCCAGTGTCTGGAGGCTCCCAATGTCTTTGTTTATGAGTTCCATGATAATACGCTCCATAGCTTTACAGACCAGACAAGTTAGGCTTATGGGGTGATAGTTTCCAGGGTCCGTTGTGGCACCACCTTTGTGAAGTGGGACCACTGTAACTGTACGCCATTCTTTGGGTACATATCCTGTAGTAAGGCTAAGTTTGAACAGTGACTTAATGTGAGGGTTCAGTTCTTCTTGGGGGTTGTGTAAGACATAGCCTAGGACACCGTCAGGTCCCATAGATGCTGTGTTTTTTGCTTTGGAGAGGGAAGCTTTCACCTGTGCATCTGTGATGTCAGGGAGGTTACATTCAGTTGGGATAGGCATTTGCTCCTTTGGGGGGGAACGGGGGGGAGAAGCTTGCGCTGAATCTGTCTGCCAGGATGTTGGCTATGTCTGTAGGTTCGGTATATTTTGTACCATTATGCAACAATTCAGAGCATATCTGGGAGTTTCCGCCCATGTTCCTGACAGAACTAAAGAAGGCCTTGTGATTATCTTTAGTGTCTAGGGCAATTTTTCTTTCGAAACTGGCCTTTGATGATTTTATGAGGGATCAAAGTTTCTTGCTAATACTGATCAGAGATGCCTTCCCTTTTTGGGATTTTGCTCTGTCATATAGTAGCTTCCTCCTTCTGTTGTAGTGTTACTGCAATGTCATACTGCACATTGATGACATTCCACAACAAGGAGATGGCATACTGCAAACCCGACATTCCATAAGAATGAGTTGTCATACTGTGTAACACTGGCATTCCATAGCAAGGAGTTGTCATAGTGCCTAACACTAACATTCCATAACAAGTTGTTGTCATAGTGCACACCTCTGACCTTTTATATCAAGGAGTTGCCGTACTGCATAACACTGACACTCCATAACAAGGAGTTGTAATATTACACCAATGAAATTCCAGAGCAAGGAGTCGTCTTAATGAAAACTACTGGCATTCCATAACAAGGAGCTATCATACTTCAGCACTACTGACATTCCATGCAATGTTATTACATATCTTTATAGAAAATCATATTACATGTCATTGTAGATCTATTTTCAACATATGCTTGCTGTTAAATGGTTTCAATTGCACATTTTCAGCTTGAGGAATCTCCCCATACTTAAGTGACCTATTGATTAACATATATAATGCTATCTGTCTTTTTAATTGCTCCAAGTATTTTGGATTTCTAATATTATAATGGGAATGGACCCCATTCCTAAGTCAAAGTTTGATCACGGTTCATGAAATTAGTATTATTTCAGTCTTTGATTTTAGCCAGAAGTTTTCTTCACAGCACTCACAATGTGCCCAATAATGACTCCTGGAATTTGTATGGAGTTACATGTATTGGTAATGTATTTAAGTATGATTGTAAATTCCTTTTTTTTATAAGACCCATTACTCCTACTACTGGAACCATCTGGGTATCTTTCTTCCACATTGACCTCATTTCTGCCTACAGATCCTGATATTTTATGATTTTGTGTGTCTCTCTCTCTGTCTGTAAGTAAGACACTGTAGTCAATGGGTGTAGCAATTTAAATTATCAATGCTACTTTTGTCATATTTTCATGGATTACTATATCTGGTTTTCTTGCATCTATTTTTTGAACTATTGGCAATGGATGAACCCATGTGATACAAGCTTCATTTTCTATGATGCTTTGCATTTCATGTTTCCAGTGTTTTTCAGCTACTTGAGTATTATAATGTTTGCACAATCCCTAATACAACATTCTTGCCACATTATTCTGCCTTTCATTATACAGTCCTTCTGCCATTAATATATCATAATCAGCAACACGATGTGCAACTGTTTCCAATTTTGTTTCATAAAACCTACATTTGTCTGTTTCTCACACGTGTTCAATGGACTTCGTAAACCCAATATGTACGTAGTCCACAATATTGAGCCACCAATATTAACCTTTTTTCTTTTGGTTTAAATTCACCTGTCCTTAACCATTCCTGCATTTGATCCTGATCAACATGAGGTTGTTCAAAGAGTTTTCTATGCTTGAAACTATATTTTTGCATTTTGCACATTTCTTGCATTCTCATCTGATCCTTCACCTTATATTCTTTCTTTTGTTTTTTGGCACATTCAGTTGCCTGATTTTTGTCTTCTTCTGGTTTGGTTTCCATTCTTGCTTGACGTTAATATGCTTCTGGTAAACTAAGCAGGAAAGTCATTTTAGACTTATTAGCCTCATATTCCAGAAATTTCACTATGCTTAGGTGTTGTGAGATCAGCAGATATGTATGCAGTCTCATGATTGCAGATCTCTACATATAATCAACTCTGAGAGGCTCATACCTGTTTTATAATGGGGAATGTATGATCTTGGTATGCACATATTTTTATAAATCATTTGATGAGCATGAAGAATCCTTCTTGTTTTCCTGTCCATCCTTGCCAGGCCCCTCTGGGGACAGTCAGTCACTCCACAACTTTAAGGACAGGAAGAGCAAATTGGTTTATAGCTTGGACTTTGTTCCTAGCTGTCAATGTGGTTTTTAGAATACATTTTACTCTTCTGAAATATTCCTACTAAGTTTTATTCACATTTGTAAATGTTTTATTGTTGATCCTTATTGTTGATCCGTCCTCAATTACCAAATATTTATATACTGCCTCTTGCTCAAGTTCTTTTATACCACATTCTTGTCCCAAACTAATGTTTTCTTGCTGCTGCAGTTTTTCTGCTTTAAAGGTTGCTTTTGCACATTTATCAAGACCAAATGACATTCTTATATCATCTGAAAAAGTTTTGACAACTTGCAGTTGTACTTTCTGTTCCTCATCTGATGAACTATACAATTTTAAATCATCGACAAAAAGAAGGTGAGAAGTCTTTACACTTTGTTGTTTTCTAGGAGCCAAATTATAGCCATGGCCTAAGCTGTTAAGTAAACAGCTTAATTGGTTAAGGACAAGGCAGAATAGCAGTGGTGACAGAGAGTCACCCTGGAATATCCCCCTTTGAATTTTATCCCTGGAATAATAATTAGTCCTTTATCATGGCTTAATTGCAAAGTGATCTGACACTGTTTCATGGTTTCTGTAATGTAGTTGATCAGTGTAGGGTGTGTGTTAGACAAATATGTATTAATGTGTGCATTGGCAATATGCTTAGTGCATTCAGAAGCTTGAAAAGGGTTAACACATTTATTCTATTTCATACTGCATAAATCTGTACAAACTGCAGTTGCTTTCTGACCTTGTACTGTTAGCTAAAATCTTGCTTGTGCCTTAGAAATTTACTGAGAAGCAGGTGATTTCTACTTGCGTTAGGAAAATAATGAATAGAACAATACTACTTGTATGAAACTTAGGCAAGAAGTTTTGCTGTGCCATGAGAAAATACACAGCTGTAGAAGTTACAGATAATTAGTACAAAGCCTGCTTGAAAATATGAACCGCAATCCGCATTTGCTTGTATCTGTATTAGAAAAGTACCTTGAAAAGTAACACTGTGCAATAGATGCTTGTAAATGGATTAATAGTCACCAAGGCCAGGTTGTTTTTCTGAAAAGTTTCTCACAAATCTAGTCATGTCAGCAGAAAATCTGAAGTAACATCTGCTGTAGAACTTAAAAGTTGTGTTTGATTATGTCAGCTTAGAAGGCTATGTCTTGTAAAATAGTATAAGAATGAACATACTTTCTGTTAGTAGTTAGACAAATCCTTGTATTTGCATGTTTTGTCTCCTTGCTGCAAGTAAATTAAAGTGCCTTAATGGAACCTTACGTGTATTGGTCTTTGAAGTTTTTTCCTTTGACAGATTGGTCCTTCGGACCAGAAACCTTCACTTCGCTTCGGATCAGGCAGGCCAGGTGGCTTGAAATTGTACGGGGAAGAAACCACATCGGTTCTTCTTACTTGAAAAGTCCTCCGACTGAATTGTCGTACAAAAGAGGCCAGCCACTTTCTGATCTGCGACTGAAGGATGGGTTTACTCGAACCAGGTGATCAATCACGAAGGCTCAGGTAAGGTGAATCTACCTTCTTTTTCTGTTTTAGATCAGGGACTAGATTTGTATTTGTTCTATTAAGAACTTTATTTTTAAGTCAGGGACAGAAAGATTACTATCTTGTCATAGATCAGGGAAACAGAGCAGGTAGGCAGTCATTCTGAAGAGACTATAACAAAATCCGTGGTACCATGTTAAAAATAAGGAGTTACGTAACGATTAAAAGGGTAGAACAAAATAAGTAATAATTGTACAAAAAGGTCCCAAAATCCGCCGTTAACCAAAGACGCGAAATACATGCAGTCACAGCGTGCTGATAATATTAAATTTTACTCAAAATGGGTTAATAAGTATGAATTTGACGGTAAACTAGAGAAATCCTCACTTGTCAAACTTGTCAAACAGCTTAAAACTGATTCTTGAGGTCGGGTAAAAAGCAATGTCAATTAGGAATTCTTCAGGCACACAGGTGGATTGAGGAAGTAAACCGAAGGGAACAAAAGAGTAATAATTCAAAAGCAATGTTTTTAGATAAGGAGGACAATAACTTAGTAATAGCGTCAGCCCTTCCGCCTCCTTTACCAGAATATGAGGCAAGTGAACAAATTAGTCCACCCCATGCGATATCCTGCTGTCATTACAAGTAGAGACATTACAAAAGCAAAACCGTTTGTTAGAGATCCCGCCGAGACCAGGTCTCGAACAGGGGCAGGAAACTCAAAAGGGGACATTGAGTTATATCAAATGGGTAGAAATTCACGATTTATGAGTGAAGAAGAAATATGCCTACTTAGAAGTGCCTAATCCTCAGGCAGGGCAAGAAGGTCAGGACCCAACTATTCTAGTGTATAGACCCTGGACTTCAGAAGACATCCGGAAAGCCACTGAGGGAATTCCCCATCCAAAAGTTAATTTTAGAAAGTTCTTAGAAGATTTGCAAGGAATGAGGCTGAGTTATAATTTAAATGGAGAAGAGGTAGAAAAAGTAGTCAGACAAATTGTGGGACCAGATTGGCACATGATTAGTGGCGACTGGAATACCCATGATATTGCGCTCAGGCCCCTCCCACATAGCAGCGCAGAGTTAGACAACAGAGTGAAAGGTCTTACAGACCAAATCTCTGAGAAATGGAATCCTAGGGCAGACTGGACTTGCATTAATCAATGCATCCAACAGGAAGGTGAAGCTATTGACCGATATTATGCCAGACTATTAGAATGTTTTAATAACCATTGTGGAATGCAGGTTCCTGAAGATCAGACACATGATTCTCCATACGAGCAGCAGTTAAAGAATGCATTTTTGAAAGGCAGTATTGCACCTATAAGCAGTTTTATTACAAAACACATGGTAGATCATCGTACAAGCAGGTTACAATCATTGCTTGAATATGCTAGGCATGCCGAAAGGCATTTTAATAGCAAAAAGAAAAAGAAAGCCCAAGTATTTTCTGTAGAAGATGGAGCAGAAGTTTATGTAGTACAGTCCAGGAAAAAGGGCAAGAGAAATGCCCAGGGAAACAAATAATCTGATCAACGATCAGAGGACTTTGAAGGGCGAAAGAAAAGGGGTGAATGCTTTAAATGCGGTAAGAAAGGACACTTGGCAAGGGATTGCAAGAAAAACAAGAAGGCAACCACGGAGGATAATGAGGGTGAGGACTGACTATATGGTAGTCAGGAATCACTAGAAGAGGATAGCAGAGAAAGGACAAGTGAGAATGTGACAGAGGGAGTAGAGAATGTGACAGAAGAAATAGAGGAAGTGCAAGAAGTCATGGATAGTGAAGAAAATGAAATATTGGATTTGGCTTTATTGAGCTTAGAGCTCTACTTAGCAGACACACAACCAGAAGTTACACTCCTGGTAGAAGGGAGGGAAGTCAGATCCTTGTGTGACTCAGGGGCATCACGGACCCTGGTACATCCCTCCAAACTGCCAGGGAATTCAGAGTCACCTGATTACATATTAGTGAAAGCAGCTAATGGACAGCTGTATCGGGAGCCCCTCTCCCATAATATTGCAATAACTGATCCTGTTTCAGGATTGACCCAGAAAAGCAAAATGATTGTTTCTGCAAAATGCCCAGTAAACCTCTTGGGCAGACATTATGCAGCTATTTGGTATAGCAGTAGTTCCAACTATGCAGGGTATGGAAGCCCAGCGACAAATTGATACTTTTGCAGTGCAATCGGAGGGTGAAATGTTTTATTGGTACAGCCAGGACTTGGTTATGACTGTTCCAGGGGCAGTTACCGAGGAGTTGATGAATGTAGCCATCAGCAAGTTCCCCTCCCTTGACACTGATAAACAACATTTGTTGCACTGTACTCTGTATTATTGTAATACACCAGGATCTGATAAGGAATATGAGCAAGAATTGTTTAGAAATCGTGCAAACAGATTGGTATTACGTAATCTGTACTGGGACACAGAAGGGAACAGTGTAGTCAGCTGTTCATTGCCCCAGGAGTTCTTTGCACTTTATAAATCTAATCGATTACCACATGTTAGCTTAACTAAGGACAAGAATGTGAACTGGGTAAACTTAGGAGAAAAAGTCACGAGATGGGAAAAACAGACAGAACTGTCAGAACAGGGAATACAAGTGCAGAAGCTGATTTGGATAACTCAGACCCACCCAGCTGTACACTTGCAGTCTAGCAAGGACAGCTGATTGGCACTCCTATTGAAGGAGGAAGAGAATGCATTACAGAATATACCAGAAAATCTCTGGTCAACAGGGAAATCAGATGTAGGACTTATTCGTACAGCAGGACCAGTTACTATTATGCCAAAGTCAGCATTTAGACCACAAAAGAGACAGTATCCATTAAGAAAAGATGCAGAGGTAGGAATCAAACCTATTATAGCAGCTTTACTTAAGGAAGGGGTGCTGGTGGAATCTCCTGATTCACCATGTAACACACCCTTATTTCCTGTTAAGAAAGCGAATGGAGAGTGGCGTATGGTCCAAGATTTACAAGCTGTGAATGATGCAGTAATATCAAGGGCACCTACGGTGCCAGACCCACACACCTTGTTGAATGACTTAAAACCACAACAAAAATATTTTTCTGTGGTAGATATCAGCAATGCGTTCTTTTCGATACCGATACACCCTGACAGGCAGCATTGGTTTGCATTCACATTTTGGGGGAAAAGGTATACATATACGCGACTACCACAGGGGTATTGTGAAAGTCCAACAATATTCTCACAATAAATGGCAAGCAACTTGGCGGGATTTACCCCACCAAGAGGTAGTCAGATTTTGCTTTATGTTGACGATATCCTGCTGGCGTCCACCACCCAGCAAGATTGTAAAGAGGACACCATAGCGCTATTACAATTTTTAGCCACTGAAGGACATAAAGTAAACAAAAATAAACTGCAGCTTTGGAAAAAACAAGTTAAATACCTAGGATATGTAATATCCAAGGAAGGTAGGACATTAGATGAGGACAGAAAAATAGCGATTTTGCAAGCACCAAAACCCACTACCAAGAGGGAAATGATGTCCTTCCTGGATACGACTAATTTTTGTCGGAGTTGGATTCCAAATTATGCCTTGGAATCTGCACCGTTGACTAACCTGATTTATAAAAAGCCTATGGCAGCACAGGATTTATTACAATGGACACCAGAAGCAGAATCTGCTTTCTGCAAATTGAAACAGTTAATATTGTCCTCGTTAGTTTTGGGATTACCAAACTATCATAAACGTTTTTTCCAAACTGTAGATTGTAAGCAAGGTTATATGACATCAGTGTCAACACAGCAGCATGGAGACAAGCAACGCCCTATTGCTTATTATTCATCACAACTGGACCCAGTGGCACGGTCTTTACCTCACTGTGTACAAGCAGTAGTTGCAGCTGCAATGGCAGTACAGGCTTTGGCCTCAGTAATATTGTTCCACCCTCTCACACTGAGAGTGCCTCATGCAGTCGTGATTATTTTACTGCAAGAGAAGGTAGCATATCTTTCCCCTTTAGGCATCTTTCCTGTATGACTATATTGTTGAGCCAACCTCATATGACAATTGAATGATGTACAACTTTGAACCCTTCTACCTTGCTCCCAACCCATGCAGATGGCACACCACATAGCTGCCTGCAGGTGATTGAGAAAAAGACACTGCCTAGAAAAGACCTTAGGATGTTCCCTTGGATGATGTTGAGGTGACATACTATGTGGACGGCTCATGCAAAAGGGGTCCTGCAGGACAGAACCTAGTAGGATATGCAGTAGTTTCTGACACAGACATTATAGAAGCAAAATCTTTACCACATAGTTTATCTGCACAGGCAGCAAAATTGATTGCCTTGACACAGGCATGTACCTTAGCAAAGGGTAAATGTGTAAACATTTTTACTGACAGCCAGTATGCTTTTTCTACTGTACATGTTTTTGCGCAACAGTGGAAAAATCGAGGAATGATAACATCTACTGGCAAACCAATCAATCATGCACAGTTTATTTTAGATCTTTTAGAATCTATTCAGTTACCTCAGAAAGTAGCTATTTATAAATGCACAGCCCATACCAAGCAACAGGACAGGATTTCAAAAGGTAATGCGAGAGCTGATACAGCTGCAAAGCAGGCAGCTTCAGAAGTATTTCTTTTGAATGAGGAACTACATCCCTCTGAGATTTTAGACTTAGAAATGTTAAAGACAATGCAAACACTTACTATGCAAACTGAAAAACAAGGATGGGTAAAACAAGGAGCAATTCTTGAAAAGGGGCTGTACATCTCTAAAGAAGGAAAACCAATATTGCCATCTAATTTGTTTAGATATGCAGCTTTGTTGAGCCATGAGCAGTGCCATGTCTCAACAGGGGGGATGGTACAGCTGGTGAACCAAGTGTTCACGACGTACAGATTTACAAACTACTCTAAAAAATTTTGTTCGTTATGCCACATCTGTAATAAACATAATGCACAAGGGGCGTTATAGCCCAAGCAAGGGAGTTTCCCTACACCACCGTATCTGTTTCATACTATCTGTGTGGATTTCATAGAGTTGAATAAATGTGAAAATAAGAAGTATTGTCTTGTCATTGTAGATATGTTTTCCAGATGGGTGGAAGCCTTTCTGCCTAAAAATCCAGATGCTACAACAGTGGCCAAAGTTCTTGTTAAAGAAATCATCCCTAGATTTGGCATTCCGGAAAGGGTCTACAGTGACAACGGCACACACTTCGTGAATCAGACCATACAGCAGTTAAGTAAACATTTTTGCATTTCTCTAAAGAATCATTGTGCGTATCACCCGCAATCAGCAGGGCTAGTAGAGAGGCATAATGGAATTTTAAAGAGTAAGCTAAGAAAATTAATGATAGAAACACAGAGAAACTGAGTGTACTGTCTGCCCCTGGTACTGGTGAGCATGAGAACTGTTCCAAATGCAAAAGGATTGACTCCTTTTGAAAAGCTCTTTGGAAGGGCTTACTATATACCTCAGTGGAAATCTCTTATGCCCGCAGACCAGGAAGCTGACAGTACATTAGCAGAGTATATGCGTAATTTGTTAAATTCTAAACAATTGTTGCAGTTAAATTCTGTTTCAGATAAAGAACGAACCAGACCATCAGAAGTGGCAGTGCCCCCTGGTGCGTGGATCTGGCTGAAGATAGTTAAGAGGAAAACTTGGGCATCTCCGAAGTGGGAAGGTCCATATCAAGTGCTTTTGTCAACACCCACTGCAGTCAAAATTGCAGAATGTGCCTCTTGGATCCACTTGACGCACTGTAAATTAGTTAAATCTTTGAACTAAACAAAAATCTTGTTACATGCCAAGAGCAAAAATGATAGATTCCAGAAGAAACAGGAATGCAGAACAACCCTTTCCTCAGAAGTATTGCATAATCATCCTGTTAACTGTATTAGTGACAATAATCGTTTTGTTGTGGCCTTTTCTTTTCTCAGCCACACAAACTGAACTGAATAAATGTGAAGCGTTACTCATAAACTGGCATTCAAACTTTAACACTTACCAGCCAATTAAATATGTGTATGCTTAGACTTTCATTGTTTCGAATTGCTGGATTTGCACAGCTTTGCCGACAGCATACGGGGGGGGTTATTAATGACTACAGTCCCCCTAGGGGTCAATGAGACCTGGGAGAACTTGATTTATGATACCTCAACCATTACAGCACAAGATAAAATAGCATTGCACTTGTCTGTTCCACAAAAGGAAACTGTGTGTTTTTATAAAAATGATACTGTTCAGGTGGGTTGGAGCAATTGCAATGTGACTGTTCCTTATAGATGTTACACTAAAGGTAACAAAGTAGATCTTTATTGTAATACAAACTATGATTCATTTCTTGGATTGATGCACAAAACACTTGATGAAGTAAAACATAATTCTGTTCTTTATAAACAGCTATCTATAATTGATAGAAAAATGTTTCATGCAGGGCGAATGTACATTCATAGCAAGGTTACTACTAAAGTAGAGGATTGTTATTTTGTGTGTGGCAGAAAGGCATACAAATGGTTACCTGAGAATTGGTCCGGCAGTTGTTTTTTGGGTTACCTGGTTCCGGCCATATGACACACTGCAGTTTTGCCTCATGGAAAAATTTGAAATGTTCGAGAAGTCATCAAGAAACCTGTAAATCCAGTGGGACAAATCGATGCGTGTTGGAAAGACCATCACTCTTTAGGCAAAGGACTGACACACATGGACTTGAGTGATAGCATTATATCGTGGGCAGGCATATCACCAGCATATGGAGCAGTGAAATCAATCTGGGAGCTGAGAAAACTGTCAAAACTTCTCGAAGTAATGAGCAACGCAACTTTTTCTGCTCTTGAATTGGTGACTGATGAACTGAATGCTATGAGAACTGTAATGCTCCAAAACCGCAAGGCTCTCAACTTCACCCTAGCGGTGAGAGGTGGTACGTGCACTTGAATCCAAGAAGAATGCTGTTCCTATATTCCTGGCCATAAACACGAGATAGACAATCATCTTGAGGTAATTCAGCAAGTGTCGGCCATGACCAAACCAGGCCCAAACCCACTGATGGACTTTTTCCAGAAATGGTTTGGGGGGGTGGGATATCATCCTAATGAACATCCTGATTGCCATTTGTGTAGGTATGCCCCTACTGGGAGTATGTGTTTGTTGTGGTATCCCCTGCATGAAAAAACTGATTAAAGACCTTATAGACATGCTGGTTTCTGAAACCTTATATCAAAGTACTGAGTTTGAAGAACTGTTAAAAGACTAAAAAGCTTTCATAAGTTTAAACTGAATGACTCTCTTAACTGCAAATCCTGAGTGGAAGAGGTTAGGAGAAGAAAACAAACTGTTTATGCTTATTTTGAAAGTAGAATAAAAGTATTAATGGGGGGGGAATGTTAGAAAAATATGTATTAATGTGTGTATTAGCAATATGCTTAGTGCATTTAGAAGCTTGAAAAGAGTTAACACATTTATTCTATTTCATACTGCATAAATCTGTACAAACTGCAGTTGCTTTCTGACCTTGTACTGTTAGCTAAACTCATGCTTGTGCCTTGGAAATTTACTGAGAAGCAGGTCATTTCTGCTTGCATTAGGAAAATAATGAATAGAACAATACTACTTGTATGAAACTTAAACAAGAAGTTCCGCTGTGCCATGAGTAAATTCACAGCTGTAGAAGTTACAAATAATTAGTACAAAGCCTGCTTGAAAATATGAACTGCAATCAGCATTTGCTTGTATTTGTATTAGAAAAGTACCTTGAAAAGTAACACTGTACAATAGATGCTTGTAAACAGATTAATAGTCACCAATGCCAGGTTGTTTTTCAGAAAAGTTTCTCACAAATCTAGTCATGTCACCAGAAAATCTGAAGTAACATTTACTGTAGAACAATGCTAAAAGTTGTGTTTGATTACATCAGCTTAGAAGGCCATGTCTTGTAAAATAGTATAAGAATGAAATGTTCCTGTTAGTAGTTAGACAAATCCTTGTATTTGCATGTTTTTGTCTCCTTGCTGCAAGTAAATTAAAGTGCCTTAACTGAACCTTACGTGTATTGGTCTTTGAAGTTTTTTCCTTTGACAGTGTGTCTTATACATTTTTAAGCACTCTTTTATCCATGAATGTGGGATAATATGAAATGTTTTCTGCAGTCAATCCATGCCATACTGTAAGTTCATGCTGATGTGTTCTCAGGACATAATTACTAATTCCATCACCTGTTTATGCTTTGTTTGTGTCAAGTTTGCATAGTTCTTCTCCAAAATAATCTAGTTTAATTTCAGTATCTAAAGTTACCTGGCTATTATTAGAACTATTTCTTCTGCCGCTTTGCAGAGCCAAAACATTTTTCATAAGACATTGTGAATATATCTATAACCTGTTGTGTTTGACATTACATTTTATAATCTACACCAGTTTATTGATGTGTATGACTTTTCTCATAACACATCTTGTATTTATAACATGGTTTACTGTTATGTTCAGTATTTTTTTAATTTTTTTTAACTTCTCTCATTTTTATTCATACATTCATACTATGTTTAATTTGTCTGTCCAGATTCTTTATTCCAGTCTTCAAAGTTAAAGTCTGACTTTGTTTCCATTTCTTATATTTTTATCTCACATCTTAATTATGTATTTTGTTCTTATAGAAATATATCCTATTGACCTTGTGTACTTAGATCCTGATGTCAGACATGCTTTTGTTTTCTTTTGCATTCAAACCATCTTTCTTTCATACTGGCCACATTCCATCTGCAGATTTCCCAGTGAATGCATCAGTCCAATTAGTTTCACATTGGTTTATATTTTAGTTTGGTAGAATTAGCTTGCAGTAATTTAACCTTTATAACTCCATAATTGCTGCACATGAAAGATGGTAAAACTTGACACAACGCATTTACAAATCTTACATTATAGCTGCTGTAAAAATTTCTCTTCTGTTGTCATGACAAGTGGACTCCATCCTGTATAAATTTAGGCTTGGATGTTCTACACATTTCCAGTTTTTAAAATGGACTATTTTTTCATGTAGATATTTACCCCAAAATATTTGAATTCACACTGACCTGACTCTCCTTTCTATGAAGATTTGTGAAAAGATATGCCCTAACACCAGGAGGGCTGTAAGTTCCCATACAAACAATCAGAGAATCCTTGTAGATGAAATAATTTGTATCAACATGAATAAAAATAGCTCTGTGGTTACTCACATTAAAATATTCCAAGGCGCTATTCACATCTAGGATTTTTGCTCTTGGCAAGCGTAACAATATTCAATGTTCATAACCTTCACTGCAAAAGTAGTATCAGTTTCTCTAATTACTGAAGTTCCAAATATTAGTATATCATTTCTAACCAGATCTAAAAAATCTCCTACTTCTAATTCAAAATTGTCTGCTCTAGAATTTGTTACAAAGAAATAATCTTTATCACCATTAGTCTTATTAATTTCACTGCTTTCCCTGATTATTTTAATTGCAAGTACACATTTTCACAGCTTGGGCAACATTTTCTACTCTAGTCTTTCTCCATTTTTTCTTGCAGTTATATTCTTTAATTTTTCTAGGTTCAGTTATGATTTCTTCTTTATGTAATCATGTTTATGAGGAACTCTTTGTACATAATATGCATTCAACCACATCAAAAAACTTTAAATTGCTTTTCTGTTAAAATTATTTTCTTGAATTTCATTAGTAAAATGTTGGTGTTATTTCTTAAAATATGTCACTTTTTCATGATGGTTGAAATTACTGTTCATTTTGTAGAATAATATTTATAAATACTACCTACTAATAGTTGGTTATCTGAAATATATGAAACAGTATACCAACTAGCTTTACAGATGATGTCAATAGAGCAATGTTTATTGCTACCTGTGAAAGTATTTAGCTTACTTGTATTTGTAGGTTTTGAATTCATGGCATACATCCCTCATAGACTTCTGTTTTAATTATCACAATTCAGTTACAATGAAATTGATGGGTACAGCTGCAATATTGTCACACATGCCACAGATTTTAGTTATGTCTATAAGCTATCAATTTAGCATTTCTGAAAATAGTAGACAGTTTATAGGCTTTGTCCACAATCTTGTTTTAGGTTAATTAAAATGCTCTATTATGGCTCCAGTCTATACATTTAGTTAAATTAAATTTGATTGTTTTATTCAAAACTCAGTAAGGTACAAATTTTACAAATCGTGATATTGCTTCTTGAGTACTGTATAGGTGTAGTGACTAGGGTTCCGACCTCTCATTTCTGGGTCTTGTACTGCATTTGCCAGCAAAGCTGGCTTTTCTGTGTTAACTATGCATGTCATTATATGTTCATGTGTGAATTCTCTAGATGCACTGGTTTCCTCTCATATTCCAAACATATACTGTTAGGTGAACTGGAAATATTCTGTACTGTCCATGGATATGTTTGGGGTGTGTAAATGTGTGCATGTTTCTTAAAATGGGATGACATCCTGTCCAGTGCTGGATCTTTGTTATAGACCTGTGCAGCTGTACCTTTCTACAACCATTCAAAGAGGTGGATAACTATCTATCTGTCTATCTAAACCTACACACATATATATATATATATATATATATATATATATATATATATATATATATATATATATATCTGACTATCTATATTGTCCACCTTTTGATCAAACTGGTTTGCTGAAATTGGTAAAAACCTAAATTTTGGAAATGGTAACACAGAATTGACATTTGAATACTGGAAGTTCCAATGTTGAAAGTCCATGTTACCAGTAGAATTTTTGCAGGGGATCAAGCTTTCCTACACTCTCCACCCCCCCTCTCCTCCCTGCATATTATACATTCCAACTTCAAGATCACACTACAGTGAGAAAAGGCTACATTTCTCAATGCCCACTGTAGTGCAATCTGTTATCAAAACATTGATTCCATATTATCAAAACATGGATTCAACATTAGCTAATGCACACTGCCATTCGCTAATGTGGTGTTGAACATTTTCCAGATCACCACTATGAAAACTTGAAAACAGCCTTTCGACCTTCCCAGCTTTGGGTAAGTGGTGGTCTAAATGTTGATACTAAACCAACACACACACACACACACACACACACACACACACACACACACACACACACACACACATACAAAACACCACAATGCACTGAGCAATCTTTGCTTGTATTTAGTGAAGGGCAACCTATCTGTTTAACTAAAGTTTGTCTCTCTTTAACTGAAGGGGTATTGCAGATAAAACAACTGTAAGATTTATTTTATGGAAAGAACAGTGGACAGAGTAAAAGACCAATAACCAAATACAAAATTCTGTCAGTCTCTGAGGGAGACCAAAATGACTGCAGATAAATCCTCAAAGCGTAATAAAAAAAGAATGAGCAATAAAAGCCTAATGCTTTATTCAGGATTTTCAGGATTAAATGTTTGTGTTCCTAACGGGAGCTTCATCAAAATCTGAAAAGGTTGCATACAACACTTCCTTGTATAAAAGCCTCTTTAAAGGTACAGTGTAATAAATAAATAAACAAGTGAACAATAGGGATTAATGTAAATAAAGAAAATAAACTTAAAAAAAAGTACCTCTTTCAAGAGAGTGTTAGAAAAACATACTGTGCTACGTCCTTAAAATGATGTACAGCATGTGTGCACCATAAATAATAATGAATAATATATAATAATGAAAACTGAAACATTATGCAATTTAAAACATTTAAAATTTCTCTGAGTAGTTTGTCAATAAATGTCTAACACAGGCAATGCTAGGTGTTTTTAATAGTTTGACATTTTAATTTTTATTGCTAAATGAATTGATGTCATGTCATTCAAGCCAGGTGGATCAGCTGTGTTCAATTGCAATTGCCATTTTAATTTTTGCTTATGGCAGGCTTGGTTTTTGTTCACTTGCTTTTACTGTTGTTTACTTGTTTATGTATTTATTACACTATACCATTAAGGAGACCTATATATATAAGGAAGTGATGTATGCAGTTAGATTCTGATGAAGTTCCTGTTAGGAATGAAAACAGTTTTTTTCATATTTGGTGGATTTATCTGCAGGAATTTTGGTCTCCCTCAGAGTTTGACTGTTTTCTATTTAGTTACTGTTTTTTTACTCCATCCACTGTTCTTTTACAGTTGTATTTTCTTTACACAGTGCCTTGGACCAGAGTAGGAGTGCCTGCTGTATGCATGGAGTCCACCCCTGTTAGCGCAATGGATTTTAACAGACTGGTGTCAGAAATAGACACCATAAAGCAGGAACTCATACTCCTACTTGAACTAATTTCACTGACCACTCAAAGAAGCCTGAATGGGCCCGCTCAACAAGCGGGCACTGGTTTGGGGCCAGCAACCTTCATGCTGGAATGAGCTGGTACTTTTGATAGAATGACCTGGTGAACTACATTTTAACCCAAGCCAGGATTTATTTGAAGGAACCATTGATTGTTTACAACAGATCCACCATCGAACACAAAATCCTAACTACCTACTCAGACCAACAGAATGGAGGCAAAAAACATTGCAACAGATACCATTTCATTTTTGAATCATAATGGAACTGTATCACAAGAAGAAGTTAATTTTAATTTTGAGACTTTGTTAAATCAACCTTTAATTTTGATCACAACCATTCTATTAGAAAAGCAAATGTATAGGTGACTAAAGATCAAGTCTAAAATTGCTGTCTTAAAGAACAGATTTCCTTGTTTGGAAAAAAAAGCTACAGAAGATTAAAAACTTACAGGTAGACAACGCTTATTTTTTGGACTGCAGTAGACTGGGAATTGTTCCCAAGGGAATGAGATTATAGAAGTTCTCTAACGGACTGAATGTGAATGACTTTATGTTTAAAGACTTCATTGCTAATTTTAACCATTTTGGTTTAGAACTTATTGGTTTGTTTATTAAACATAACACCATGACTATTAAAAATTTATTTAGACAAGATTTAAAAAAATTTTATTGAAAGTGACTTGCTGTTTTCAGAACATAAAATCTTTTTGACAACATTTTTTTACATATTGACAACAAATGCAAACAGGAAGTGACTAGAAAAAAATAAGAAAATTGCAAGGGACCAGCAGGAATATAAAAACAACACTACCTACCAACATTCAATTTCCATGCCCCCTCCTGATAACACTAATTATTACTATCAAGTGGCTGAAGAAGATGAGCACACTAGTCATTCACACCACTCTGAGCCCCACAGTTTTCCTCAAGGAGGACTTTCCTCCTCTGAGGAGATCAGAAAGGATCGTAGCCCTCACCCACTACCCCCAGCAGTAGCCCCACCCCCAGAAACAGCTTCTAGACAGGGATTCTCAACCTCCAACACAGCCCAGATTCAAGAATGGATGGGGGATAGGGAAGGGGAAGAGAGGCAAAAATGTAAGTCAGAGGCATCCCAACAAATAATTGTTCAGCACAAAGATGGCATTACCTCATCCCTAAATGGGCGTAGTATATACAACTACAGCCCCGTTGGCATCTCCCATGACCATTTTAGATTATTTTCAAGGGGTTTTACATTTATTCTGGACCCAAAGCACAATGTAGCTGAGGCTCTTATTGAATTAAAGACTTACACCAGGAAACTAAACTTAGCGACATGTTTCCACAATATTATTGAGACAACTACCATATCAAATACTGGAGTTTTCAAAAACAGTTGTTTATTCAACCCTCCCATGAATGGAGACTATACAAACATTTGAGAAAACTTGTTCTAGAGAATTTTACAAGTTATCTATGAATCCCAAATACAACAAGATTAAAAACATCACACCTGGAGAACAGGACATTCTTAACTTTCTAAGACAGGACAAATTAATCAGGGTCATGTGACCAGATAAAGGAGGTGGGACAGTAATGGTAAATGCTTGGCAAGACACTGAAGCAATCAATGAATTGCATTTTGACACTAGTAGCTGTGTTACAGTATCAAATAATGAAATTAACATTGCCTATTTAAAAAAAAATGGTTTATTTCTAGAAGAACTATTATTAGAAGGCATAACTGACTTGAATGTATTGACATATCTAAGTAATAAAAAAACACTATACCCAACTTCTTTATTATACCCAAGATTCACAAAGGGGTAGGACACATAAAGTACAGACCCATA
This sequence comes from Protopterus annectens, assembly GCF_019279795.1. NCBI lineage: Eukaryota > Metazoa > Chordata > Ceratodontiformes > Protopteridae > Protopterus > Protopterus annectens. The sequence continues at coordinate 500,250,374 of NC_056749.1, forward strand.
CTGGCAGTACATGTCTCAAAAACTGACCCTTTGGCAGCCTACAATGGCAAAAAATTGAAACCATGGTTTGAGGAAAGATCTCGCTTACTGAAGGGTTCACAAGACTTTCTTAGTAGACTTACTCCCAAACTTTGGTCCAAGAATGTCAGATTTCTTACTATAGATGTCATAGACCTTTTTACCTGCATGCCCAACACTGAGGGCATAACGTGTTTTTTCCTGATGAATGCCAAGGTAGAATTACTTAAAAAAACGATGTTGATTGTGTTGGAAAAACAACTTTATTCTCTTTGAGGGTGAGTTTTTTAAACAAATCAAGGTTGTCGCCATGGGAGTGGTCTGTGCCTGTTCATATGCCAGCTTGGTCTTACTCTCATGGGAAAAGGTACATGCGTTTAAATCAGAATTTTTCAAATTCTATAAAACATATTTATGATACCTGGATGACATTTTTATTTTGTGAGAGGGTCCCTTGGAGTTCATTCCAAAATTTGTTAAACAACTCAGTACTTCCACTTCCTTTCTAAAATTCACTTGGAATTTTAACAAAGTATAAACTATCTTGACACTTTAATTTCATCTGGGACAGATGGGTTCATATCTAAGATTTACAGAAAGTTCTCCAATTCAGGATGGTGCTGGTAAGTTGATGTACACTGGTGAAAAGTGGTAAATCCCGCTATGCAGCTCTGGAATAAATCAATCCTTTCTTATTCAAAGGTTATCCAAACAGTTGCCATGTTCAAGCATCCAAATGTAAATAGTGGACAAAAGGTAGAACTAAAACCAAACTGGACCAAACAGGGCCAGAAGTTTATTAAAACATTAAGCAACACAGTACAAAAATACTGCTTTTCGTCCTTTCACCATACAAAGACTTCTTCAGACAAATGGTTCTACACAAGAAACCAGCCTGTGTTATAAAGACAATTTCAAATTCAAGTTGTGCCCCTCCCCTGGTACAATCCGAATGACCTCATTTCCTGATCACAAAGCATTTGTCATTTCCTCTTCCTAGTTATACACCCATTCAGTAGTATACACAATTCACTTGCAAGAACAAAAATAAGGTTAAAACATTAAAATATTAAAATGAGTGAAAGTGCAATGGGTAAAAATGCACAAAAGTAAATCCCCATTTCAAGTATAAACTCACTAAACAAGTATGGGTAATATGGACTATGAGAATAACAAGTCCAAACATACACATTAAAACATTTGAACATTATGTCATTATGTAATGGGTAATGGGATGTATGTTGTTATAAAATGTTTACTTTAAGTCTCATTTTTATTGTCTTATGATTGACTGGTTCTCATACATCACAGTACTAAATTCTGCTAGAAGTCAACAGAAAGCAGAGTTACTCATCATTATGTCATCATTATGTTGCAAATATGTTTCCCCTCCCCTCCCCCCCTCCTTATTACATAATGACATAATGTTCAAATGTTTTAATGTGTATGTTTGGACTTGTTATTCTCATAGTCCATATTACCCATACTTGTTTAGTGAGTTTATACTTGAAATGGGGATTTACTTTTGTGCATTTTTACCCATTGCACTTTCACTCATTTTAATATTTTAATGTTTTAACCTTATTTTTGTTCTTGCAAGTGAATTGTGTATACTACTGAATGGGTGTATAACTAGGAAGAGGAAATGACAAATGCTTTGTGATCAGGAAATGAGGTCATTCGGATTGTACCAGGGGAGGGGCACAACTTGAATTTGAAATTGCCTTTATAACACAGGCTGGTTTCTTGTGTAGAACCATTTGTCTGAAGAAGTCTTTGTATGGTGAAAGGACGAAAAGCAGTATTTTTGTACCGTGTTGCTTAATGTTTTAATAAACTTCTGGCCCTGTTTGGTCCAGTTTGGTTTTAGTTCTACCTTTTGTCCACTATTTACATTTGGATGATTGAACATGGCAACTGTTTGGATAACCTTTGATTAAGAAAGGATTGATTTATTCCAGAGCTGCATAGCGGGATTTACCACTTTTCACCAGTGTGCGTCAACTTACAAGCACCATCCTGAATTGGAGAACTTTGTGAGTTTGTGTATGTGTTCCCAAGTAAGATTTACAGAAAGCCAACTTTCGTCAACTCATATTTGCACTACAACAGCTACCACCCTATGAGTCACAAAATAGTTTGGCAAAAGGACAATATATTCGAGTCACTAGAATGATTTCTAGTAAAGAGGGCTTGGAAGAAGAATTCACTCTGCTAAAGAACATGTTCACTCAGAGGGGTTACCCAGTAGATTTTGTAAACACTATCAGTATGAAAATATTACATGAATGGGGGAAATCACAAACCCCTACTAGGACTAGATTTGTATCTAGAAAATAAAAACATGGTTATTGAGGAAGCACTCCACTGGAGATAAGAACCATGATTACAAAAGGGTGTTGATCATAGAATGTAATGAAGACGCCCCCTGTGTTAAAAACATTATTAGTAAGAACTGGTGCATTATTAGTTTTAATGCCACATTGTTGGACATTTTCCATTCTGAGCCAATATTTGTGTACAAGGCAGCACACAATTTAAAACAAATTTTCAAGAATTATGGTACCCACACTAATGGACTTGGGCATAGAAAAGATACCACCCCATTTGGGTTTTATAAATCATGCCCCCACATCACCAAGAAGAAAGAAATTACTCTTGATAATGGGATTAATATCAAAATTAGGTTTGCCAATGGTAATTGTGCCCTGATGGCTTTAGTCTATCCGGCACTCTACTCAGGATGCCACAGTTTTTATATAGGCAAAACTGAGCGAGTATTTCACAAAAGAATAAAGAGCATCTTTATGACATTGGCAAGAAGAACACAAAAAAATGCTTTATAGAGACACAAGGTAGTTTGCACAGGCCATTTTGTGTAAAATTTTGGAATACTGGAAAAAATACCCAGGGATTCTAGAGAAGGAGATTGGAGTAACATTATAGAATTTAAAGCATTAAAATAGCAATTAACATTAAACGCAACTGATCCAACTGGCTTGAATGACATGACATTAATTCGCTCAGTATTAAAAATTAAAATGTCAAACTATTAAAAACACCTAGTATTATATTTGTTAGACATTTATTAGCAAACTACTCTGAGAAATTTCAAATATGTTAAACAGTGTAATGTTTCCATTTTGCATTATTATATATTCATTATCTTTTATGGTGCATACATGCTGTACATCATTTTAAGAACATGACACAGAACGCTTTTTCAATACTCTCTCAAAAGAGGTACATGTTTTTAAAATTTATTTTCTTTGTTTACATTAACCCCAATACAAGGCAACAACAGTGGACCACCACTTGATTTTAAGGCATGCTTATGGACAGAGATTGTTTTTGTTCACTTGTTTTTTACTATTGTTCACTTGTTTATGTAAATATTACACTGTACCTTTAAGGATGCCTATAAATAAGGAAGTGATGTATAGAGCCTTTTTAGATTCTGATGAAGTCCCTATTAAAAAATCTGGACAGTTGAGAGCTAGGAGTCCCTCTACACACTCGCATGCAAGCCCAAACACACGCTCACATACACATGTACTCATGCACACTCACTTATACCCATGCAATGATGCATGCTCATGTATACATACTCACAGGCATATGCGTGCATACACACATCCGTGAACACTCGCAGACAACCGGACACACACACACACACACACACACACACACACACACACACACACACACACACACACACACACGCACACACACACACACACACACACACACACACACACACACACACACACACACACACACACACACACACACACACACAGTTTCTCTTTCTTGGAGGAAAAGAATCTGATGTGCCTATTGTGACACAGACACAGCATTCTTAATAAAAAACAAATAAACAAACAATCTGAGCTAGGACTCTGGTGGGAGCACAGTTCATGATTTTATTTAATATGGAGGGGCACCACCCCCTTGCCCTATGGTTCCAGCGCACTTGGATGTAATCATTCAATGCCGATAGTTATGAAAGTAGAAGAGTTACAAGCAGATGTTACAAGACAAAAGTAGCATCAATAATTGAAATAACTACACCTACTGATCATAGGATATTAGGAAATATGAAACAAGTTTGACCAGAGGCCATGTGTACCTTGCCAACATGTACATTTAGGCTCTACTACCTTTTACGAGTTGGGTAGTACCTGTTAGTCCAGGGGTAAATTTAAAGAAACCCATCCACCTGTTCAACCTATGTTTGAAGGATGACATGGAATCACATTGCTTAAAATACATGCGAGAGCCTGTTCCAGAGATTGGGGAGGGTCTGGGTGATGAAGCTTTCTCCCCACCCAGTTTTATTTATTCCATGATAAAAGTTGATAACTCTGGTTCTGGTATTTGCTGCACAATTTGATTGTCAATGAAAAAGAGGTTGAGAAGAACAAGATACTTGAGGGCACAGTAAGCTTGGCACAAGCCTCCCCTCACAACCCTGTACAACACTGAATACAAGGATAAGAATGCCAGTCTGTCCTGCTAACTATAGTTTCTGAGACCAGAGATCTTTTTTGTGTTACACATCTTTGCTCTTTTTCATGTTTTTAATGTAACTGGATAGATACATGCCAAAGAGTACATTCTATTTTCTAATAAGTCTGAAGAGGGTAGAATACATTGTAACAATGAGTTCCTTAGTTTTATAAGAGATGCCTTTGGAAATCAGTTGCAAAATGCAGAAAGATTTCCTAACTACCGTCACCAAATGATGGTTAAAGGAGAGGAAGGTATCAGCCTAGGTACCCAGATCTTTGATCACCAATTTGTATGGAATTGGGGTATTTTCAATGCAGTAAGATGCCAAGTATTTCTACTTCCTGAAAGGCATGATGCTATATTTCTAGGTGTTTAGTTTGAGCCCTTTTTTCTAAGTACCAGAAACTGACTTTAATTATTACTTATTTATTTTTTGGAGAGTGTATGTATCCAAATGGGATTTGACAATGACACAAAATGGGAAAAAGGGGCTGAGGATGGATAGATGGATGGATGTACACAACTTTCAGTCATCAGCAAACCTTGCTAACCAGAGATTACTGTTACCAATTTAGAGGTCTGAAAAATAGATACCAAACAGAAGGAGGCCCAGACATATCCCACTGGAACCCCTTAAGCCAGGTGGCTATCCATCTTACCATGTAAAGCAAGTACATGATTAGCATTTTATTAAATAATCCACAATGTTGTCTGTTCCAATGGAGGAGGTGTTCCTGGTCTTTGACAGTATCTTAAGAACATGTCCCTTGCTGATAGTTAAGTGTCTGTGTACTGAGAGACATACGGTTATAAAATACTAAGGTATACAAGCAGACAGAAAGTAAAGATATAATCACATGGAACCATCCAATACTAACAGCAAGAAAAATATTGTAATTGAAGAAAAAACGCCAAAGCAACATTAATTAAATATGCATAAGAATACATTAAATAAATAAATGTTAAATAAATAAAATAAATAAAATGACAAAATAGCTAGACTTGCAAACACAAACTATGGTAATTTGGAACAAGAACACTCAGGTAGTTAATTAACTTTATCCTCAGGCTTTGGTCAACTTCCTTTTATAGCATTCCACTTGGACAAAACTGTTTATTTATATGGAACATGAAATGAAAACACTTTCTGGGACTTGAACCCAGGACCTCCAGCATTCCATATGGTTGTCCCTGCCTCAGAACCAACAAACAAAGGGACTTTGCCCACTTAGGTACTGAACATCCATTAACCGTAATTATTTCTCCCTTCAGCTAGAAAAGTTCCAGTATGGTGATTTTTTTTTTTTTTTTTTTTTTTTTTTTACATACATCCGACTGCAATAAATCTGTGTGGTTGTCATTGCATGTGGAGTAATAAGGAATTGTTGGGACAGGTAGGTTCTCAATTTATTCCCTAAATGTTGACTCATTAGCATGTACTGATTGTCAATTAATGAAGAGTTATATTCTTGGATGCTGGTATGTTGGACAACAATTCCCTATTAGAGAATCAAAGGAAATTTGAATGTTTAAAATGTCTTGTCAGCTGAGCACATAAAACATTTTCTCCTCTCTTATTGGTTAAAATAATATTTTCATATTTAAACTGATTAACCACAGCACTGGATATCATGAATTTAGTATCATGATTAATCATACCTCTTAAGTGTACCTCATTATGAGGAACGTATCTCATTTGAGGTCTTAAAAAGTTCATGTTCCTCAAAGTTCCTCAAAGTTCCACATTGAAAGACTCTGTCACACATTCAGTGTTTGGAACTTTTTTCAGTGAAATCCATGGTAAATAGAAATGAATCATATTAATTCATTAAAAGATCTTATTTATAAGTGAAACTAGCATATTTTAACCATCCTATAGCCTTCCTAGTTGAAGTTGTTATTAAGCCATTAGTATGTGTTGCACATTTTGCCCATTTGTCCCACATTATGAAGGCTGGTGTTCCTCATTTTGGAGATGGAAAGTTGATAGCTATGGATTAAGTTACACTGAAACAAAAGTGCTGTGTGTGAGCTGCCTTTCAACTACTGTATGCGTCAATCACACAAGGCAACACACAAAACTAATCTAGCAAACATACATAGGTACAAATTAGTTAAAGGGTAGAGCTAAGGGACTGAAGTCTGAAGCCTTTATTTATCCTGATTGGTCATGATGTACTACAGGTGTCTCTCTCCTGGCTCCCATGCAGTTTGATCATGAGGACAGACTTTTTACAGAAATGTTTATTTTCTTTCTTTCTTTATTTTTCAGGAAGAGCTTGGGTGTCTCTCCAGGCAAATCTTTCTGTCACTTCAGAGATCTCAGTCAATCACTCCATGCATACATTCCTGCATAATCCTACATTCTTTCCAGAAGTCCGTGACTGAGGATGTGTTCTCCATGTTCTAATTGTGGTTACCTCTGTTTGTGATTATGTGTTTGAAAAGTGCACACATTCAGAGAGAGTGAAAAAAATGATCAAATATTTATCTTACTTGTTGCAGGGACAAAGAAGGAGTGCTTTTGTATCTAAACAGACTCTTTTCACATGACCATGTCTATTGCCTTGATATTTACCATCAAACTGTTAATATGCCTTTTACCAGTGCAGTTGGAGTGGAAGTGGATCTCATTGCTGTAGTATGGGGGGAGGCTTGTTTTTTTTTTTTAAAGGAGGATGGCCATATTTTCTGCTTACTTCAGAACTATGTCTGCTGTGGACCTCTGAAGACACTTAGTCATCAGTTTATATATTTACCAATAACCTATAGCCAAGAAGCAGGCATCCTTTAAGAAGGACATGCTTCAGGTCAGTTTGTTTTGCAGTCCTTTGTTGTGTTACTCACTGCTGCTGCTACCCACTCATCTTTGCGGAATATTACTTAGGATTCTACCCACATTTTACCCTTTTATTATTAGCTGGTCTTTCTCTTGGTCATTTTCAATGTGGTTATATTTAACCATCATTCCCTTGCTTCCAATGGTTTTCTGGGTCTCTGATGAGACTGTTCTGGAATTTAATGTTCAAGGAAGTAACACTATAGTATTACAATTAGTTAAATTTCTTGTAGATAGAATTGCATTCAAGGAGGGTTTAAGAATAATTGACCATTGGGGTGTGCATGGTCCATAGCTCAAATGTTGGAGTCCTAGCATAAACCAAATGTGGCAATATCTTGTTGGTTGCAAGGATTTGAGATTTTTTTTTTAAGAGTCATGTGAGAGGGCACTAGAAAAAAGTATCCCATGGATAGTCAGTCTCAGAAGGCATTCTGAAAGGTCATTTGACATGTTAAGTAGTAACATCTGATGGACTGATATTCTAGAACTTTGGCTACAGGAATGAAAAGGACAGACTCCTCTGGCATTACAAGCACTTTAAACACTAAACTGTCACATACTGATAAACAGTATCCAAAGTTCCCACAATGCACCACTCTATATGAAAACTCCATTTCTTTCCAACTGTGAAAGCTTCTGGTCTCACAGAATAGACCCTGCTGGTTGCTCTAAAGTACAGTATTTTTACATAAAATTGAGATTTGTCCTACTTTATCTGATGTTTCTAATTGTTTAGCTTCATAATTACACATTTATTCTTATATATTAGTCTAGTTTTCAAACTGCATTTCTCCCTGGTTTATGCCCTCGCTACAGTCATTGTTTCTTAGATTTTTTTAAGTGCACATGTGTGCAAACAAATCCCCTAACACACACTTAAACTATTTAATGTAGCAGCTCTATGAGAAACTGTTCAGAATTTGTGTTACTGCATTTCTAACAGCAAAGGACAGTGGGGTTATTTTATTTGTAGGTACCAAACAAAAATCTCTGTACATCCTGCAATTATAGATATATTGAGAAATACAAAGGAAAGACAGAAAGCAGTTTTGGGATCACAAAATCCTATAGGAAATTGGAAAGTAAAACAGTAATGCCCACAAAGAGAAAAAAATGAATGACCTTTGCAGAGATGTCTGCGCTAATCCTACTGATCATAACAGAGCTATATATTGCTAATAACAGATTAAAAAAGGGCAAAAAATCCAGTGTATGTGATATAAAATGGAATGAAGTCAGAGGCCTTATGCTTATGAGCATGTATGGGCATGTCATGCTGTATTCTCTTAATCTTACAGGCAGCCACCATTCCTGTCACCACTAAGAAAACTAAATCCCCATGTAGTTCAAAATTAGAAGTGTGAACTAGTAATGACATACTGCAAAGAGTGCTCATACCGGTAAGAGTGAAATGTTCCATGTGAGTTCAGGATCACTGGTAAGACAGCTTAACAGTGACAAGAAAGCCAGTGGTGCTACTTCTAAGCAAGTATTGCAGCCTTTTAGGGGTGGTATAAAATACAGTAGTTGGAAAGGCCTGCGCTGTGAGAGCATCTAACAGTGGTGCTTGTCTGATACTTGCTAGTTAGTTTTGTAGCATGGCACTGGGTGACAATGAGTCAATAAACATTGCAGATATTTTAGCAGTTACCATAGGAATACTTTCATAATTTTTATCTTTATACTTGTTACTGTTTTTTACAACTTTCCATATTTTCACATTATTTCATCAAAGTTTCCATAAGACGGACTCAAACATTTATGTAGATCATTGATTGTATTAAGACATTAACATTTCTTTAGATCATTTCATAAGCTTTCTTTTTATTTTCCCTCTTCTTCCATTTTTTCTTTTTCAAACCACTGTCCATTCCCAAGTTCCACCTTACTCATCCAGACAGTGGCACCACCATCTTTCCATGTTCTTCTTCCACCACTACCTGTAATTCTATTCTTTCTTATTCAGTCCATTTTATTCCAGTGATGTACATTTTTTCATATTTTAGCCAAAAATAAATGTATAAATGCATAAGGAAGAGCAGCAGTAAACTAAAAATTTCCATATGGGATAGCAATAGTAATCATGAGACTTAAGAGGCAGCCAGCTTTTGATGGGAAGGCTGTCCAAAATCCTACCTCCTTCCTTACTATGATGGTGCAACAATGCTGTCTTTTTATTTCAGGAAGGGAGATAGAGACTGATGAAAACTAATAAGAAGCTTTTCTTGTCATCTGTGGGACATTTTTGTTGAGAATAAATAAGAAAATGAAAATTGCTTTGAATATTGCTTTGTATGTAAAATCTGGAGTGGAAACACAAACACCACTGGGAGTATGGCACTCAGTGTTTGTCTTTAAATTTCACTGGAGACAAGGGACATGCATAAGTAACACCCCCAGCCAAGGAAATCACTGTAAAGAATTTCTCAAAAGCCAACTTTGCACTTCTCAAGACTGAGGTGGAATCCTTCAAAGCCCCTGGGCCAGAGGATAATACAGCCCAATCCGCAGAATCCTTTACAAATGCATTCTATGATCACCTGCAGGAATGCATGGATCATGCTATCCCAAATAAAACCAAGACTCACTCCTCCAAAAACAGGAGACCGGTCTGATGGACCCCGGCCATAAATAAGCTATACAACAGAAGGAGGAAGCTACTACATGACAGAGCAAAATCCCAAAAAGGGAAGGCATCAGTGATTAGTATTAGTAAGAAACTTTGATCCCTCATAAAATCATCAAAGGCCAGCTTCGAAAGAAAAATTGCCCTAGACACTAAAGATAATCACAAGGCCTTCTTTAGTTATGTCAAGAACATGGATGGAAACTCCCAGATATGCTCTGAATTGTTGCATAACGGTACAAAATATACCGAACCTACAGACATAGCCAACATCCTGGCAGACAGATTCAGCACAAACTCCCCCCCTTCCCCCCCAAAGGAGCAAATGCCTATCCCAACTGAATGTAACATCCCTGACATCACAGATGCACAGGTGAAAGCTGCCCTCTCCAAAGCAAAAAACACAGCATCTATGGGACCGGACAGTGTCCCAGGCTGTGTCTTACATGAGCTCCAAGAAGAACTGAACCCTCACATTAAGTCACTGTTCAAACTTAGCCTTACTACAGGATATGTAGCCAAAGAATGACGTACATCTACAGTGGTCCCACTCCACAAAGGTGATGCCACAATGGACCCTGGAAACTATCGTCCCATAAGCCTGACTAGTCTGGTCTGTAAAGCTTTGGAGCATATTATCATGGAACTCATAAACCAAGATATTGGGAGCCTCCAGACACTGGACCCTACCCAATTCGGCTTTGTCAAGGGCAGATCTTGCCTCTTAAACCTAGTTGATTTCTTTGAAACAGTTACCAAAGCCATAGATGAGGGCAAGGTAATCCACACAGTCTACCTGGAACTCTCAAAAGTCTTCGACACAATACCCCACACGGGCATCATAAATAATCTTACCAGCTTAAATATCAACCACTATATCACAAGATGGGTTGCAAACTGGCTCAGAGATAGAACCCACATGGTCAGAATCGCAGGTGCCATGTCCGAATCCAAACCTGTTACAAGTGGCGTCCCACAGGGCTCAGTTCTGGGACCTCTCTTGTTCGGTATATACTTCTCTGAGGTTCAGGTTAACACAGGGGGATTATGGCTGAAAAAGTTCACAGATGACTGCAAACTGGGGGCCATAATCGAATCTCCAGCTGACACAAGCATCCTCCAAAAGGGTCTCACAGAGATGGATGCTTGGTGCCAGAGCCACGGCCTCAAGTTAAATGCTAAAAAGTGCATAGTCATCCCCTTTTGGAAAAACAAGGTGCCCACAAATTACCACATAGGTGGTAATCCATTAAGTTCGGAAGAAGTAATTAGAGATTTGGGGACCAACGTAGATAGTAATCTCTCCTTTGATAATCACGTTGCCAAAGTGGTTAGAAAGACCTTCTATATAGCCCACCTTATCACGAAAGGGTTCGCATCCAGATCAAGAGAGGCCATTGTGCCCCTCTACTCGTCACTCATCAGGCCCATAATTGAATACAATGCCCCTTTTGGGATGTACCTTACCCGACACCTGCAGCAACTGGAGAGACCCCAAAAGTACCTCACCAAGAGGATCACGGGCTACAAACAGATGTCCTATGCAGCTTAACTAAAGAAACTCCAGCTCTACTCAGTTGCTTACCGCCTACTCAGAGGCGATCTATGCCTGATGTACAAAGCCATGTCAAACTCAGAATTAATGGACATGCTCCACCTCAAAAAAATCCAAGTCATTTAGAGCTACACACTCCAGGGACCTAAACCTCAGCACAAAAATAAATAGGACATGCTGGAGGGACAGATTCATTTCCCAGAGGCTCCCCTCACTCTGGAATAGAATCCCAATTCATGTTAACATAGCCCCTCGCTGACCCTCTTCAAGCGAAATCTGGACTCATGGATGGGAAATCGCAAATTCACCCCTGGGATCTCTTCTGTGTCCCTGCTAGACAGAGGCACAGTAAACTAATCTTAAAAGGGTGCCTTCTGTGACCTACTTTACAGAGGCACAGTAGGCTAATCTAATAGGGAGGTGGAAGCCAAATACACTCTTTCTAGGCTTATAAATGCCCTAGGGCAGATAGCCTAGTATCTATCTATGAACCTATGAATGAAAGCACTTAATCCTGAAAATCTTGAATAAAGCATCTGGCTTTTACTGCTCATTCTGTTTTTTTTTTTAAATACTTGGTAGATTTATATGCAGTCATTTTGGTCTCCCTCAGAGGTTGGCAGCATTTTGCATTTGATTACTTGTATTTATTTTAGGAAACTGCATTAGAAAGGTATGAACTTCAAGTCACGGTGCTACTGATTTATATTTTTTAACAGTGGAGAATACTTTTTTTGATATCAGCAGGCTTCACTCACTGTAGACTGCAGGTAGTTATCTGACATTTAATCACAAATGTGTCACAGGCAGTTGACATGGTTTGCTGTTTATTGGCTGTACAAGTTAATGGTTTCACATTCTTCATTAAGTATGTACTGTGACTATTTTTGTTTCATGAATTGCCTTTTATTTCCTACTGTTAGATTGTGACTGAATATGTGTTTCATTATTTCATTCTTGTTTTACTTGCCTCAAAGTTAAAATGATCCAACAGAAGTTAAAATAGGATAGGATTCCACTGCAACATTTGTGTAACCTATAGAGTTATTTTTATGTAAGCTTTTATATATGGCTGTATTTGAAGTGCAATATACTGTTACTAGGTGCCTGATTGTTAGAGTTGTGACACATTTCAATGTGAAATGAACTTAGCAATTTTTTTTTGAGGACCGGGAAACTGCATCGTTACCAGTAGTGAATAATTATGGGTCTACTTTAAGCTCTCGAAAGCAATAAAACCCGAATCTGAATCACGCAACACAGAAAGAGCGAACAGCGAATACGAACGAATGAAACCGTGAAAGGGGAAATATCGAAATCGCATAGTTGGCCCGTCTGTGGTATAGCTCCGTAAGGTAAGTGTGCGATAGTTACGGACCTTAGGGTTAGGGAGAGGTTAAGGTAAGTGCATAGATAGGTAGTGTATGTAAGGTTTTGTGTAGGTAATGTATGTAAGGTTTAGTATAGGGTTTTGTTAAGTGTATGTGTGTGGAATATTTAGTTTGTTTGGGTATAGCTCCGTAGGGAAAGTGTGCAGTAGTTACGGACCTTAGGGTTAGGGGGGTTAAGGATAGTGCATAGACAGTTGTGTATGTGGGGTTAGTGTAGGGTTAGCAGTAGGATTTCGGTGCTTTAATTTAGGGTTAGAAGTAGGGATTTGGTTAGTGTATGTATGTGTTTTTTTATTGTGTTTGGGTAGGTAGTGTGTTGCGGGTGGTGGGTTGGCTGACTATGACGGTTCGAGGTTTACATTTTCACCCTTTAGTACATTCGACGTATCCGCGGTTCATTCTTTATGTGTCGCGTGATTCAGACTCGGGTTTTTCGTGTTTCGAGGGTGTAAAGTAGACCCAATAATTATTTCCACCTGTAGAGATATTATATTTGTATTACATTTTAATACTTTAAAATTAATTAAAATTGTTGTATTTTTAAATTAAGAAAATAATGGACTAATAGATTCTATTGGTCTGTCTTCCAGCTTGATTTCTGTCTATTTCTATTTCAAACATTAAATATATCTATCATCACTAAAACTTGATAATGATTTGCGTTGAAGCTCTGATGTTTAGATAAGGTGTTGTTTGTCTGAGCTCCTTACTCATAGAGTTGTTTCTAGGGGGAGGCCTTCTGCTACACAGAGGTATGAAGGTACTGCTCCATAAAATGAAGATGCATGTTTTACCTAACAAAGTTCAAAGAGTTCATACCTATCAGCTCTGTGGGACTGCAGTAGAAAACAGCTATAAGCAGCAATCACACATCATGTTACATTTAATGCTTTACTGTCAAGTCAAACAATATATCTGAGGTAAAAATGGAGTGCAGTTTTAATGAATATCATGTACTATTGTACCACATATGGAAGGGATTAAAATAAAAGATGATCTATATTCATATAATAATGAATCAGAGATGGATTATCAGTGATTAAAAAGAAACCTTAATATGATTGTAGATTGTCTCCTGTAATCTTTAAGCCTGATGTGTAATAATAATTTAAAGCTATAAAGACCACATTTCTTGTCTAGTAATAAACCAGCACTTTTCTTTTCTGTATAATCGCAACAAGTACGTTTCTTCAGGCACTGACCACTGACAAGCACTTCATTAATAAAGTAAATTTCCACATATCATACAAAGATTGGTGAATTTATCAGTCATCATGTACCAGTACAAAGCTCATATTCCAGAGTTTGCATTATGAACCGGAATAACCCCACCAAATGCATATACACACACACACACACACACACACACACACACACACACACACACACACACACACACAAACAAAACCTCAATTCTTTTGATTGCATCTTTAACTTGTTTTGTTGGATGACAAATATCACTGAGGGCTGAAAACAAATATCTGATATTTATTTTGAGATTGTCTTGCAATAGAAAACAAATCATGGTTGGATTTTATACTGTAATTACATATTTGGATCCCTATATTGACTTTTTAGTCTGAAATATCAGTTGGTAGACTAGCATAACAATATTCCAGAGGCTTAAGATCAGTAGCAGGAGAGTTCTGCAATTTAATAAGGTAATATCTTTTCCTCTCTGCAAACTACATTTTGGTTGGTTAACCAGGCTGATAGTATAATACCCATTTCGTCGAACAGGAATCATGCATAAACATGAAGATGGCACCTCATAAAATGTAGGAAACCAGCACTTGTTTTGTAGCACTGCAGTTAGACAAGTACTAGGATTTTTCTGTGCATATCAGGATTTACTTTCATACTGTTTGTGCCTTAATCCCATGTGGAAAGCAAAGGCTTTGGCCACTCATTAGACAGAAATAGTGCTGGGCTACTGAACTTGGGCATTTCGAAACTGGATATAGCACTAAAATCATTTTGCGTAGTAAGACCATTTAATATGCTGCTTCTTATTTTCTTTATTTGTTACATTTTTAGCTCATTTCTCTGTTTTATGAAAGATGTATATACAAATGATGCAATTATGAAATGATTAATGTACTGCAGTTTATGGTACCAAAATTAGAAATAGTGCCAGATTACAATGTTACATTTATGTTTGAAATTTTATTTCTAGCAGTTTGCTGAATGAGTTGATCTGGGTGGGCTAAATACCTTTTTTCAATAAAAGTACATAAAGAAAACTTGCAAGACTGTAATGGTCTAAAAAACAGGCTTAGTGTGTGTTTTTAATGAACTCTTGTTTATATGACGCATCAAGACTTATAAACTCAGAAGTAGTTAATGCCAATAATTCATTGCACTCTACAGGTCAGAATATTAATAAGTAGCAATTTAGGAGCCCTAAAGTAGTCCCTGTCAAAAGTGAGTAATATGAGATTTTGAGAATAGGGAATTTTTAGCTTCCAGATGTGTCCTATTTAAGCAATAAGGAACAAATGTGTCTTGTCTCAGTACATAAGAATGTTATGCCTGGAACAAATGAAGTTTCAGGTTATGCTAAATGCTTTTACTGTACAATAACATACATACATACTGGAATGTCTTATTGATGTTACATAATAGGCATGAAAATGAAATTGTTTATACTGCCTAACTGTATTTTTTAATTTTTTTAATTTTTTTATTTAGTTAATAAAACAATACTTTTAGATATTTTAGTGCTGTGCTTGCTTGAAAAAGTTATTTTGTAGTGCTTTCTAATTTTCTTGCTGATCACAGATGGCAGCATCTTCTCAACTTCCATTTCAAAATCTGTGAAAATATACTAAAATAAAAAACATTACATGTGCCCAACATACACCTACAATGAGGTGGGTTTAACTATGAAACAGTGCATTGGATGTTGTGCATTTAATTAATTAATTAGCTGGCTGATTTATTTGTAATTGGCACTGAAGAAAAACATGCATTCGTGTATTTCAGAATTAGTGTGCTAGAACAGTTATTTTACTGGAAATTTGCTGTATCTTCTATTAGTCTACAAAGTTTGTAAATACCTTGTAATTTTTTTTTTTTTTGCCACCATGTCTTTGGTTGACTATTATATTCACCAGCTATAGGAATGTTGTTCACTTCTTTCAACCTTATCTGACACCTAACATCAAAAATTTTGATCAGAATTAGAAAGCGTAGAAAGAGTCTATGGAATGCAAACATACAAAATCATTAGTTCATAGGTAGGTACTAGGCTATCAGCCCAATGGCCTAAGTAAGCCTAGCCAATAAGGTTCCCTGGTTTATGACATTCAAGAAAGTTATTTTCCTGTGCCCCCTGTCGAGCAGAGCCACCAAAGTGATCCCTGGGATGTATTTCCTATTTCCTATCCACTCATCAAGATTTTTCTTGAAGAGTGCTAATGAGGAACTTTGCTTGACATAGATGGGTAGCTTGTTCCAGAGTATGGGAAGTCTCTGGGACAGGAATCTATCACTCCAGCATGTCCTGTTTATTGTGGTGACAAGGTATAGGTCCCTAGAGTGTGTAGCTCAGGGGGATTGGGATTTCTTCAGGTGTAGCATGTCCAACAGCTCTGGGTTTGACATAGCTTTATATGGTAGACAGAGATCACCTCGGAGTAGGCGATATGCTATGGAGTAAAGCTGGAGTTTTTTGAGACGGTCAGTGTAGGGCATCTGTTTGAGGCCAGTAATCCTCTTTGTGAGGTACTTCTGTGGCCTTCCCAGTTGCTGCAGATGTCTTGTGAGGTACATTCCAAAAGGAGTGTTGTACTCTATAATGTGTCTAATGAGTGTCGAGTAGAGGGGAACAATGACCTCTTTTTTCCTGGATGAGAACCCTTTTGTGATAAGGTGTGCAACATAGAAGGATTTCCTGACTACTTTGGTGATGTGATTATCAAAGGAGAGACTACTGTCCACCTGGGTCCCAAGGTCTCTTATCACACATTCGGCATTAAGTAGACTGCTGCCTATGTGGTAGTTCATGGGTACAGAGATTTTACCAAAGGGGACGACAATGCACTTTTTGTCATTGAGCTTGAGGCAATGGCTCTGACACCATGCATCTGTCTCAGTGAGGCCCTTCTGTAGGATGCCCACATCATTTGGGGACTCGACTATGGCTCATAGTTTGCAGTCATCTGCACACTTCATTAGCCAGAGGCCTTCTGTGTCAGCCTGTACTTCAGAGAAGTAAATACCAAACAGGAGAGGTCCCAGGACTGAACCCTGTGGTACTCCACTTGTCACTGGTTTGAAGTCAGATTTGGAGTCTGCAACTTTTACAGTGTGGTTTCTGTCAGTGAGCCACTTGGCAACCCATCTTGTGATATAGAGATTTATACTTGTTAAAAAACATAAAAGCAAAAGAATGTTAATTCATTATTGTAGATTCTAATGTTTTATCCTTTTCTGGGACATAGTGAAGTTGGAGCTGGACAGAAAATCAATTTTGGGTGGATGTGGCAACAGCAATTTCTCTGAGGTAACATGTACATATTCAGTTGCACACAGCATCATTAGTGTAGAGCATACAAACAATGGTATAATCCTTCATTATTTCACTTATTCTGTAATACAAGGTATATCATTATCTGGGTTGCAAAGACACTGTATCCTATCTCAGTAAGCAACTAAATTAAAATGTACAAATCAGTTCTAGAGGGGGCATGAACACATTCACATAAATATTACATGCATACTTGTATTTTTTGACTTAGATGTGAGAGGAAACCACACAGTCATCAAAATCCCATGTATGCATATTGTGTCTGTCACAACTTACTGCATGCTGAATATTTCTTAGGACAGCTACAAGTAACAGTATATTCATTCATTAATATACTCTCTTGTACTAACTTTAACTTTCTCAGGATCACTGGAGAGCCAGCAGCTTTCCTGCTAAGCCGTAGTCATATAACAGAGAATCAAGTCTAGATACTGGTCTGCTCAGTCACTTAAATGTGATATCCATACCTAAAGTAATATAAAGGATCACCAGTTTTCTTCGTTCAGTTAACCATGCCATATATCTAATTGCATTATCCTGTTAATCAGATCTCCAGTTATTTCTGTCTTTTTGGAGTAGATATACAGTAAGTGTTTATCCTGACCACTTTTTGATATGTGTGTGTGTGTGTGTGTGTGTGTGTGTGTGTGTGTGTGTGTGTGTGTGTGTGTGTGTGTGTGTGTGTGTGTGTGTGTGTGTGTGTGTGTGTGTGTGTGTGCATATATATATATATATATATATATATATATATATATATATATATATATATATATATATATATATATATATATATATATATATATATATATATATATATATATATATATATATATATATATATATATATATATATATATATATATATATATATATATATAGATATATATATATGGGTCTACCTCAACCCATCAGAATGACATTTCCACAAAACGTAATTAGGTGACCCCTTTTTCACGAAAGTGCATTTTTTCAAAAATGCACTTTCACGAATAAGGAACTAAATGAACAGCAATGGAACGTATCATTATGGAAGTTATAAACAATGACATTGGTAATCTCCAAACTCTGTACCCTACCCAGTTCAGGTTTGTAAAAGGCAGATCATGTCTCCTAAACCTGATAGACTTCTTTGAAGCTGTCACCAAAGCCGTAGATGAGGGTAAGGTGGTTCACTAAGCCTATCTAGATCTCGCCAAGGCTTTCGATACCATCCCCAACTCTGAAATTATAGATAAACTCACTAAACTAGGTATAAATCCTTATGTCACAGAATGGGTTGCCAACTGGCTCACTGGCAGAACCCACACTGTGAAATTAGCAGACTCTAAATCCAACTACAGATCAGTGACAAGTGGAGTACCACAGGGTTCAGTCCTGGGTCCTCTCCTGTTTGGTATCCACTTCTCTGAAGTACAGTTTAACACAGAAGGTCTTTGGCTAACGAAATTCACAGATGACTGCAAACTAGGAGCCATAATCGAAACTCCTAATGATGTGGACATTCTACAAAAGGGCCTCACTGAGACAGATGCCTGGTGTCAAAGCCATGGCCTCAAGCTCAATGCCAAAAAGTGCATTGTCACCCCCTTTGGTAAAAACTCTGTACCCATGAACTACAACATAGGTGGTAGTATACTTAACACCGAAAGTGTGATAAGAGACCTTGGGACACAGGTGGACAGTAGTCTCTCCTTTGATAATCACATCACCACAGTAGTCAGGAAATCCTTCTTTGTGGCACACCTCATCACAAAAGGTTTCTCATCCAGAAAAAAAGAGGTCAATGTTCCCCTCTACTCATCACTCATTAGACCCATTATAGAGTACAATGCCCCTTTTGGTATGTACCTCACAAGACATCTCCAACAACTGGAAAGGTCACAGAAATACCTCACAATGAGGATTACTGGCCTCAAACAGATGCCCTACGCAGACCATCTCAAAAAACTCCAGCTTTACTCCATCGCATATCGCCTACTCAGAGGTGATCTCTGCTTAACATACAAAGCTATGTCAAACCCAGAAGTGTTGGACATGCTCCACTTAAAGAAATCCCAATCCCTCCGAGCTACATGCTTTAGGGACCTAAACCTTGTCACCGCAATAAACAGAACATGCCGGAGGGATAGATTCCTGTCCCAGAGACTTCCCATACTCTGGAATAAACTACCTATCTATATCAAACAAAGCTCCTCATTAGCACTCTTCAAGAAAAATCTTGATGATTGTGTGGGAAATAGGAAATTCACCCTGAGGATCACCTCTGTGGCTCTGCTTGACAGTGGCACAGGAAAATAATTTTCTTGGGTGGCAAAAGCCAGGGTACCTTTTTGGCTGGGCTTGTTTAGGCCCCAGGGCTGATAGCCTAGTACCTACCTATGAACCTATGCAGGCTCCCAGCAGACTTTAGCTTGGGGTTGCCAACAAGGTTATTCCTGCACCCCACTATTATGTGGATTATATTATAAATACAGGCTCATGTTCCATGAGAAGCCTTTATTTCAATACCTAGTAAAGTACAAGTAAGGCATTATAGTTATCTTTTCTTTGCAGTCTCAGCTTTCTCTCTTGATTTTGTTAGATGTTGGGATATTTCAAAAAGGCAAATGATTTATTTTTCATAAATAATTCTGTAATCATTGCAGGTATGGCATGGTATGGCATATTCTGAACAACAATGAGTTTTTTTTCAGAAATCAGTATTCCCTCTTTGTATATTTAAAATAATAAACCCTCAATAATACATTTCCTTAGTTTAGCCACAATGCAGGAAATCATTGAGTCTGGCCAGTGCTAACTTTTTGTCATTAAGAATAAATTAAACATAATACACTCCCCAGAATATTATCCTAATTATGCCCATTTTATGTCATTAAAACATTCAAACGTCAGGACTGCACTGCTGTCTTGCTCCTCAGGACTAGACTTTCTGAGAATCATAGCTTACTGTGCTTAGGGTTCAGAAATTATATGTTACTTCAAGTACTGAACCACAGGCTTCCTGTTGAAAGGTTCACAGGAAAGTATACAATTAATAAATTTTGAGCACTGCTGACTGGAAACACTAAGGCGTTCTAACTGTGGTTTTCATTATGAAAATATAATCTGTCTTGTAGACATGAACAAAAGTATATACTTTGTTTCCCAATTTTAATCATATCAAACAAAAGGCCAATGTATGTAATTTTTATATCTCTAGCCACTTTCTAACATTAGTGTTTGTTAACACAAACAGTCCATTCTGGATAATCTGTGCCATACTGCTGCAAGATTAGCCAGTTCCCTTGCCCTGTGTAGCTGCGTATCAACATATGACATAAGGCTTAAATGACTGCACCAGAGAAACACGCACAGTATTTATTCATAGTGTGTTATTGCCTCTATCACCTCAAGAAATCCAATCTGTAAGTAGCAGGTGAATGAGCTGGACTTCAGTGGTGCTGACATCCTGGTAACGTTTACTATGTGCAAAAAAACTCTTCCAGAACTCTGTAAACTCTATGCCTGGAAAGCATTTTTGAAAATAAAAAGTAATATTTAAAAAAGTTGTTATAGCTATATATATTATGAAAAGGATCCCAGATATGACTTCATTTTAAAGTAAGGATGCCTCAGAGAATGGTACCTTAGGTGCTAGGGTGGGTATAAGCAAAGAGATGATCATATAAGTGGTAGAAGGGTTTGTCTGACATGAATTTGGCAGGAATATGCAAGAACAGGTCCAGAGATGGAGGCATTCTCTTGGCTGCACATGTTTTGATATTTTCCTTTGCACTCAATATACTGTATTTATAGATGTGATGGTGTTTATTAATTTATCTGTTTACTTGTGTATTTTTTATTGATGTCCTTATTTATGTTTGTATGTTTGTTTGAATACTAGAGTATTGCACAAATCACAACTGACCTATTTAAGGTGCAGCCCATGTAAATACATCAAAAATAAAATGGATAATACAAAAATACAGAGTAAATCAGGATGATATATACACACACATGTAGCCATTAATAAGCAAACCATGCAAGTTGTATCAAACTATACACAAGTCTGCAGACTCAGCATAATAAAAGTGTTTCCAGTACTATGTACAGTATTTATAATGAAAATATCTAGGGATGATGAGATAGCTATGGGAGAGTTGGTAGAGAAATTTATAAGCAAAGCAAGAGGTAATATGGAAATAAAAATGGTGCAAAAAGATTTTGGAGATGGGACCAAATATCTATGTGGTAGTGATTAAATGATGGTGGGAAGATGATATTGCCAGCTGAGGAGGAATGTATGGGGAAAAAGATCACTTTATGGATATTGATGGGATCATTCTAATGTGAATTAGAGGTTCACCCAAAAAAGCATAGAAGTATAAAATCCTTTCCGTATTATCAATCTGTTTCATTTAACATTACTAACTTTATTGCTGAGATGCAATTTTAATAATTGCTTTTGCTGGGAGAAAACAATCACAATTCCCTCCCAACAAATGTTTAATACCATTGAACAGCTGCACATCTTCATGGATTGTAATAATTCTTGTGCCATTCTGGGAATATAAATCCTCATTCTTCAAGTCAAGGGCTTGTGATATTAATAGCTGAGTAGTGCCCACTTGCACATTTGCTGTGTGCTGCATCGGTCCTTATCTCTTTCCTTTATCACCCTTTTCTCTGTCAAGATTTTGGGAGGGTTTCTCACAGAAACTCCAATTATTTGAAGCCTTTGAACCAATGCATAGCCATTTCAGTAAGCTATAGTTCCAAGTTTGTATGTGCTGTCTGTGAATCAGTGAAGTCTGATTCGGACAAGTTTAGTTAAACCTTCTGTGTTATATTGTCTGCCAGTTCCATGCAAGTTAAAGCACAATCTGAAGTAGGGAAATTATATTTGCATTGTATTTATCGCCTTGAGGCGGTGAACATGATTAAAATGTGTGTGTGTGTGTGTGTGTGTGTGTGTGTGTGTGTGTGTGTGTGTGTGTGTGTGTGTGTGTGTGTGTGCTTGTTTGTTTGTATGTTTGTGTGTATGTGTGAGGTACCTACTGAAATGTGCAGTGAAAAAGGAATCCAAAATGATACACTTTTAAATATGTCACGTTTAGTAATACTGCTGCTACAAAAACAGAAATCAAGTTACTGTCAAGGAAAGATGATTCTTATGAAGGAATATGATCTTTGGTGTACTCAAAATGCATTCATTAATTCACTTCACCAAACATTAGCTTCTGACTTCAAAAACTAATCAATTAGAACTCACTAGATCTTATTTCTTCCTTGTTATCTCTTTTTGGAGTGACTCTAATTCTTTTTTCCCCTTCTACCAAAACAACCCTTTGGCTAAGAGACTTTACAGTGGTACACAAAGAGCCTTGTGGTTGCGTTCCTCTATAACTCCACTTCCCTACCAATGAAATATAATTCCACATTCTCGTGGCGTGCCTCATGAGAGCAATGTCAGAGACAAATTTTTGAACATGGAGAATCACTTTACAAATCTGTCACAGAAACCAATACAGCGCACCACCACTGTAATGTAATATTCTAATGTAGTATTGCTCTTTGTTTTAAATAAAAGGCTTTGATAAATAATGTGATCTTTAACTTCACATGAAATGACACAGTACTCATTTCTTAATGAAAGTGCAACTTATTAAACAAATTTTATAACCAAAGAGTACAGCCAGCATATGGACCATGCTTGTTTTTTCTTTTTACTGCTGCTTTTCAGATCGATAATATTTGTAAAAGTGAAGTAAGTTGACAAACATCCAGATTCAGACAACAGAAAACTGAAAAGTTATGCATCTGTTTTAACATGAACACATTTCAAAGCAGGTGCACACTTTTTATGTAAGTATCGCTTTCCCCTTAGCCAGAAATTTGTAAAGCATAAAGGAACAAAGTAAACATGTAGAATCTTGTAGTCCATGTGTGGCTGGGGGAAAGACTGATTATCAAATCTGATGTCATCCCATGAAAGCACACCTGACTGCAAACCACATTATTTAAATCAAAAAGGGAGCTGAGGATCTAAGAACATGAGAAAACAGGCACATTGCTGAGTTGTCTTTAAGAAGGACTTTCAGACTCAAATGAACTCAAAGATTGAACAAGAACTAATACATGCAGGTGAGGGATGGGTGGCAGGCAGAAGTGCTTCGATAGTGACTGACACTGAATGTTGTGATTTCAGAGCCATGAGTAGTGCAATGTGTACGGTAAGATTACAGTTGCAGTATCTAGGATAATTCCCTCACTCCAAAGTGTAGCAGTCTTGATGCAATTTTATATCTAAGCAGCTGGAATGGTTACAGGAGGGAGAACTCCCCCCATAAAAGTTTTACTTAATACTGCCAGTTTCAGTTTTAAATGTTTAATTGGAGTACTCACACTTCTCTGACTGAACTCTTCAGTGGCAACCACTACTACAAAAACTAAGATAGTACAGCCCTGAGGCCACTTAACATTACAGGACAATTTTAATAACTTCAGTATATTAACCATAAGAAACAGCACTGGAAGATACCACTTTCAGTGGCAATTCATTAGTAGTTTTAGATCTTGCATTATGAAAGCACAATATATTTTCATTATTTTATCATACCCAGTAAGAAAAGGTAAACATGCACACATTTCTCAGGAAATGGAACTAAAAAATATTAAAGAGATTGTGAATTTAGAATAATAAGGCATCAACTTGAGATTGAATATGAGAGTTGTGTCTTCATTGTGTTTTACAGGTATAACAATAGCTTCATCTCCTTTCATGCATCTGCTTTCTCCTTGGAATAACCTTCTTCTGAGATAATACAGCAACTCTGACTGTGCTGACATTGTGTAACTATAACGATGACCCTACATCAGTTTATTACTATTATATACACAGACAACAGCTCCACAATGAGCCATAACAGTGATCCAATAAATGGCCATTATTATTATTATTATTATTATGAAGAAAGTAAAAGACATAATGCCACAATAATGTGCTTCACCTTATTGCTTACAGTCAATTGTACTGTTTCTTCTCTAACAAGCCCTGCCAAGGGACATTCAACAAAAAATATATTAACTGCCATGTAGTTTCACACATAGACAGCTTTCCCTATGCAGAAGATAAGGTTTTCTGTATTTTTCTGATTTTTGCTTTTTATGAAAATGAAAGAAAGGATGCCCACAGTTATGTATTTCAGCATATTGATCTCAAACAGTAAGGCACTTCCCCAGCCCTGCAAGCTATATCAGTAATGATTTCTGTATAACCAGTTAACTGCCCTTTACGTTCACAAACTAACTAACTTTTTTCGCACTTGTTGATCCTGTCTTTCATATGATTGCACAGAAATTGAAAGAAGTAATGGTCATTCACAATCACTTCATACCCATTAATAGTAATAGGTAAATATAATATATTGTGTACTATTTTACTGCTGAGCAATATATCTTGTACGCTGCCAGTATTTATAAGAAATGCTACTAAAGAAAATTGATCTTCGAAGAACAACTGCACTTATTTTGACAACTCAGATGAGAACTCTTGTGTCTACCTGACATAGCAGCAGAAGGTGGATTGGCATGAATAACTCTACTCTAAAGGTAGATTTCTTGACAACTAATTTTTGAACATATACCAAGTCAGTTATGATTAGATGCCCAATCATAATCATTGTCTATTATTGACTTCATCATAGCTTTTATATATAGTTCTTTCTTGTGAGATAATTATGTGATTTTGCATGCTTACTATTGTTCATGATAACAACTGAAACAGTAGCAAGTTACAGTATATGCTTATCAAAGGGTCTATATTACGTTATTGAACTTTTAAAAGTTCAAACGTCATATGGTTGACACCATATGATCAAACTTTTAAAAGTTCAAACGTTTCAACAGAGATCTCCGTACAGTGCGGAATGGGAAGATTCCCATTTCCTGCACTGTACTGTGAACTCGGAGTTGGTATATTTAAAGACTGGGGGTGTAGGGGTGCAGGGGGCTTGCCCCCTACTCTAAATTGTCAGGTAGTTTTTTTTCTGTTGTTTATTTATTTTTTTTAGCTTTTGGAACTTTTAAAAGTTCGATCATATGGCTTCGACATATGACATTCGAACTTTTAAAAGTTCGATAACATAATATAGACCCATTATCAAATGCTAAATTATACTGTAATTAAAGTGAATTAGCATATTGTCTGTGACTTTCATCTAATGGTATGCACTTGACTACAGTACTTTATAATGGAGTTCCTATTAGATGACCGAAGAAGCATTCTATTGAATCCATCTTGGTCGAACGTAAAACAATGAAAAGGCAAAATAGTGAAGCAACTTTTAAGCCAATTCTTTCCCAGGGAAAGAATTCACTTGGCCGCTTCTGTTACTTTGCCATTTTCGGCACTGTAGTGCGATCTCGGAGTTGGTATATTTAAGTAGGGGGGTGAAGCCCCCCTCTTTATGCATTCTTTCAATTTTTTTTTTTTTTTTTTTTTTTTTTGAACAGCCATTTTTTTCCCTTACATGGGGTCTATTATTCATCGTTTACTTTTTTAAGCGTTCGATGATATAATATAGAACCTTATTATGTACTGCTATTTTATCCATCATAAACACTACTAAGTTAGGCCAAGTTTGATTCGGTGCTTTTTTGAAATTTAGGAAGTACCTCTTTTTTTTTACTCTTTATATGCTATTAATTTTGTGATTCCACTCAACATTTTTTAATTTACTATTATATTTTTAATTTACTATTATATTTTTATCTTACTGATGTGTGTTCTTCAGTGCAGATGCTAATAAAGTCATAGAAGTCAGTGAAAGAATCCTGAGCAGATTTATTTGGCTCATTGGGAGTTGCATCACAGCCTGTTTTAAAGAGTATCAAGCAGTTTATTACATTGCAGTTAACAATGGTAAAGTCCAGGAAAGAGGATTTTGTTATGACCGAGTCTGATTTTTCAAAAAGTATAACCACAGGCTAGAAAGATCCTGGGTCCAACAGTACACACTAAGATATTGCCATCTCTCACTATATTTCACACTGTTTGTCCCAAACTGTTTCAGCCACACAACAAATTGTCTTTTCAAATTTAATCTAATACTTGTTAAGATAATCGTTTGTGCAAGTAAATCCACATTTGGCTTGTATGTTCATTGTTTTGTTTTTCTTTGCATTCTGGAGCTTAGCCAGGAAATCCTCATGATCTTTAGTGGACATAGATTTTTTTACAGTAGATTATGATAATGTTATACTTAATACCACTTGTGATAACTATTTTTAAACAACATATATTCCTAAACAATTTTCTTGCCCTCTGGCACTTAGGCATTCTTCTACTAAGACTGAGACAATGCCACCTCTTCGGTAAGCTTTGCAACAATGAAAGAAGATATACATTGTATATTATGATAAGAATTTTAGATTTTTAATCCAGGTTCCTGTAATGGTACAAATATCTGCACCCTTGAATCAAATTAAACTTTTAAGTCATCCACTTTATGATCACTTTCACTTCATTTTTATTTTTGGCTTGTGTTTTTTACAATTTTTTTTGTCTTGAAATTTGAAGGCATTAAAAAAATGGGGACGGAAGGGATGGAACATTTTGTATTTCTATGGGAGAGAGTTGAAGTCTATCAAAGGTAAAGCACTAATGTCATTTCCTCACACCACACTCCAGGCTGAGAAGCACATCCCCTGTGTTTAGTACCATGTCCATATCTAGTGAAGGAAGACAAACATTTTGTCATTAAATTTAGGATCCATGTGAGGTGATGGAAGGATTATGCTCTGCAAGTGCATTTTCTTCATGACTGATTCTTGAACATTCAATAATCCTACCATATCCTATAGCACTGCATATGCAATAAAAAAGAAAAGGAAAATCTGATATTTTCCAGTCCAGTGTATGCAATGATAATTTCTTTTTTAGCTGTAATTCTTAATAGCATAGTAGAGCATGGTTCTGTGCTAACTTCAGACATTTCTTGCTTTGTGCTATCCCTACTACATGATATGATTTTTCTTTCCTGTGGTCAGCTAGGATCTGTACTTTAAGCTATGAGTATCAACTGAGGTTCTGTCACTGTTAAGTTTATACCACGCACAATAAAAAAAATTTAAATTATTTATGGTACTAAAGCATAGATTGCAAATTAAAGGCATGGTGGTATAGTTGGAGATCTTGATCCACAATCCTGCAGCACTGTTTACTAGAGTGATATGCTGATCTCATTGAGCATTTGTAAAGCTTGTCAGATGATTTACAATATACAGTAAAGTATTATAATATTAATAAACAGTTATAAAGGTTAATGTACAGTACAAGTGAAGAATTTAGCACATTGTCTATTTAAGGTAAGGATGCCGTAGTTGTCTCAAATAACATTTAAGAAAAATGTATAGTAGAGCAGATTATATGCATCCTTATATATTTGCATATGTAGAAATTAGTAGGATAAAATGAAGTATAGAATAGAAAAAGGGACATTGTTGGGGTACAGGATATTTAAACAATGAAATTCATACTTTTGTTAAAGTTGTGAGGAAGGGTACAGTTAGGAAAGATAACATTTTGAATACATTGGAGCATCACTGTTTTAAGTCTTCCTTTCTTATTTTACTGTACACAAGTTACTAACCACAATTCTATACTACAGTTCCACTACAAATCAACATCTGGGATTGTCCCTGGCTCCTTCAATAAAACACACCACACCAAATGACGTTTGACGACCTTTATTAAACTTCCATAAGCAACTTTGTTAAGCAATATCTAATAATTTCAACTGAAACATAATATAGTTGATATTAATCACAGCATAAATATACATGCAATGTTAACCAGGACAGTGTGACCCAGTAAGCAGCATCCATCTCTCCACTTGCTTACTTTACTTATGAAGCAGCATCCCACACTCACTTCATTTACCATTTACCAAATTACAGCTACAACCAAATAAGCAGTGTCCTTACCACCACTCGCTTATTTTAATTATCAAGCCGCGTCCAACTGCTCACTTTCCTTTCCCAACTCATTGAAATGAACATCCATCACAAGAGGTGGAACAGAAGAGGGCAAGCCTGCCCCTCATCTCCATCCTACCTAGACTGAAAACCACAATCCACACTATTCTAGCAAAAAAGGGAGGGAGGGTGGGTAGCAAGTTCACACCAAAATGTGATTGCATACTCATTTGCATAAATCCCTTAAGATCCTCCCTACACTTACCTCATTTCTTCCCAATCATCTCTTATTCCAATTTAACCCTTTCATCATCCCCATACTCTTAATTCCCACTACTGTTATTTATCTACTCCCCTCTGAAGATGTCCCTGGACAAATTAGTTTGTTACCAAACCTCATTTGTCAAATGCTCATAGATATTTTGCTTTGCTTCTATGGCTTCAGTGAAAAAAAGTTTCTGGAAAAAGTGTTACAGTCATTTGTACATTTTGGTCAAATAAAGTTTGGTCATTAGGTTTCGTGGAAATTAGTTTTTGTAATATTATTACAACTGTTTGCAGTGAATACAGTCAGAAAGTACTTGTTGATAAACTGTTTTAATACCAGGAAATATTTTTATATTTAACTTCACCTAAAAAATAAGCTTTGAGATGGAGCTATTCTTGGACTAAAAGCACCATTGTGTATTATAAAACTGGCAGATATAAAAGGCAAATCAGTAAGATAAAACTGAGATAAAATTAGAATCACGGGTATAAAAAGAACATTATAAAACTGGAAGAATTTCAGATTTTTATGTAACTAACATTAAAGTCCATATGAAGACAACATTTTTTGTTATAAATAGTTTCTTTACCTTTATTATATATGAAAGAAAAGGTAGTTAATGTTTGGAAAGTTTTCCACCATCAAGTATAAATTCTTGTCATTTAATTCTAACATTTGTGAAAAAAAATCAAAAAACAGAAATGAGAGAGAGAGAGAGAGAGAGAGAGAGAGATGTATTGCCACAGGTGCAAAAAAAAATTCCATATTTGTATACAGCTATTATTAAATTCAGTATGAAAATTGCATTTCTTCATTGATGGCAGCTTTATCTTTGCTAAACATGAAAGAAAGGTTGACTGATATTTGAAAAGTTTTAAACCATTACAAATAGTGACTGATATTTGAAATGTTTTCTAAAATTAAGTACAACTTCTTGATGTTTAATTCTGGCATTTGTGAAAAGTAGTTAGAGAGAAGAAAGCAGATGCCCTGTAATAGTTATTATGCTTGGCTTTCTGACACATTGCCATTTCTAATATGAAGACCCACCCTTCTCACATAAAACATATATACACACACACACACACACACACACACACACACACACACACACACACACACACACACACACACACACACACACACACACACACACACACACACACACACACACACACACACACACACACATACGCATGCATACATACACAAGAATATGCACGTGTTGATACTGACATTTTACAGCTGCAAGAGACTAAGTTATAAACTGTACAACATTCCTTTAAGATGGATACAAAATAAGCTTAAAAGAGAAAAAGAGGCAGACATTAAAAGTAAATTAAATAGACTTGCTCTGACAGGAAAAGGCCTGCTAAATCTGCCCTTGTACATCCTTCTACAGCTATAAATTTGAGAATAGATATGCATAAAGAATATTGAATAAGAATGGAAATCTTAAAATTGATTGGATACATGATCCTGACATCTGTGGGGACTAAGGTGAATCCAGCAGTCTAGTCTAGCTGAGGATGTCTTGGGTGCTTAGTATGTTTGCAGGAGGATCTGAGATGAATAATTTACAGACTGCAAGTTCTGGAGCTACTTGCAAGGAATTCCTAATGAAACTTGTCACTGAGGTGGTATACATGATGACCCATTGCACCTAAGAGCTAAGGGGACGCTCCTCTGAGAATAGATCTTTTTTCTTTGTCAAGCAAAAACAGTTACTAATCTAATTGTTCACTGAGAGTGATGTCTCCTAAGGGAATAGAAAGATACAGTACTGTGAGCAAAGTTCTTGCAACCAAAAGCTTTAAGGATTGTACCACTGAAACATTTCCATTTAAATACAGAGCATTTATCCACCCAAGCAGCAGCATCTGTAATTGACTGTGCACTACCCATTTATTTTCCAAGAGATAGAATAGTTAAAAAATAAGTAAATGATTAAGGAAGCTCCATGTAATGATGGCTGTTAGATTATGCATGATTACTGTTTAAGAGCGAGGACTGCAGCTCATTTGTAGGGAAAATTAAGAGCTGATCAGTTGGAAAGACAATGTTATTAAGATAAACTTCTACTGGGAAAATAAGTCATTTATTCGTTATTTAAGCAGTATAGCTAATCACATCAGATTTCTGTTACTTATTAAACCCATATGCATTTTATGTGGAAACAAGAAAGCAAAAACATTTACACAGAATGGACAATTTAATTCTCTTTTCAGCTATATTACACTGAAAAGCAAAATAAGCAATAAGATATTTTTTGGAAAGTATCAACCATATATAAACATTACGTTTTCATTTCTTTCTTTGCAAACTAAAGCATTCTGACAATTTTTCTTAGTGGTAATTTTACATATATTAAATAATGTTTAAAATTAAAACGCTTCTCATACTTGCAGACTACAAAGCATGAATAGAGAAAATTGTAACAGTTATTGCCTACATTTACACATTTTCACTGTTAGGATTTAATAAGCATGTATTTTGTTTCAGTCATTTGTTTTAGACAATAGTGCAATTATTCCTGTATTTTATATGCCCTTTCCATTAAACTATTTAAAGAGATATACAATTAACAGAATATCAGAATAATACATGGGGTGTAATAAATTACAGCCTTGCCTTTCTTGATAAATGTAGGAGATGATGACAGATGCTTTAGTTTCTCAACAAAACCTGATAGGGAAATGGAAGACACTAAGGTAAGAGATTCAGACAACTGCAGTGAAAGATAAGGTAGAAAATACATATTTTTATGAAAGCATCCTGTTGCCTTTTATGCTATTTTAATCCTTTTTTTGAGTCTCATAGATGTGCAGACAGTCTGTTGCTTCTGGTACCCTATCTCCAGCTACTGTCCCCATTGTTGCTTCTCATACCCTCTCTCCAGCTACTGTCCCCATTGTTGCTTCTCATATCCTCTCTCCAGCTACTGCCCCCATTGCTGCTTCTCATACCCTCTCCAGCTGCTGTCCCCATTGTTGCTTCTGGTACCCTATCTCCAGCTACTGTCCCCATTGTTGCTTCTCATACCCTCTCTCCAGCTACTGTTCCCATTGTTCCTTCTCGTACCCTCTCTCCAGCTAGTGTCCATGGTGTTGCTCCTCATACCCTTTCTCCATCTACTGTCCATGGTGTTGCTCCTCATAATCTCTCTCCAGCTACTGTCCATCATACCTCTCAACTGCCCAGATTTTCACAGAATGTCCAGATTTTTGGCTCATATTTTTAGTCTGTTCCGCATAAAATTTGTATTATTCTGGTAAATCACTGTGATGATCTGATGATTTATGTCAGTAAATAATGACATGCATTTCAGTTTCAGACCTTCAGAAAATGTATGCTGAAACAACCCCTGTTACTCTATGTCCCTATTTTTGGCCCATTGCCCCCCCATATTGACAGCCTTTGTCCAGATTTCTTGCACTAAGAGGTTGCGTGGTATGCTGTCCATGTTGTTGCTCCATGTACCCTCTGTCCACCTAATGTCCACGTTGTTGGTTCTTGTACCCTATCTCCATCTTCTGTCCATGTTGTTGATCCTCATGCCCTCTCTCCAGCTACTGCCCATGTTGTTGCTCCTTGTACCCTATCTCCATCTATTGTCCATGACTGTCCTGATCTTTTGACCATAGACTGAAACTATCTTTGAGGAGGAGACTCAGAAGCAGTGTTTTCACATTCTATTCTCAATGCAGGAAATCAAAACAGTCTAGGTACAGTTTTATCTTTTCTGACCATTGGCATTTTGTATGCCAAGCTTGTATCATTCTCTTCTTGGTCCAAAACTATGGTGGACTTTTTGCTGTATAAAACAAAGGACAGATGTTTGCTTTCCCTTCCACCTACCATGCTCACCTGGAGTTCAGGTGCTCATTGATTAGGATCATTGTCTTGAGTTTTTAGGTACATCACAAAATTTCCAGGACCTTCCTCCAAAGGGTGGTTGCATAATAAGACTAAGCCAATCCTCTGACAGAAGGATGGCTCTGGCTACTCACTCACATCAGCTGGCTGTTCCAGTGTCCATCTCATTACTGGAACCCAGGTCACCTGAACCTTACTCACAGCATTATCCCTCTGTTTCAGAACTGTATGCAAGTTTTGATTTACTTGATGAAGTAAGAGCTAACTGAAGACCTTTAGTCTTTATTACAAATTCAACAACATGTGTAGTCTTAATATTTAAGGAAGTGATGCATAATTAGTGAGGACGTGTAATAACTGGTGCAGTGTTACTCTGCACAGTCAAATACAGGCCTGCCTACAGATGTCTGGAGAGAGATGTGAGAAAGGACCTCAAAAATATAGTCAGGTAGCAGAAGAACATTTGAAAAAGAGGGAATGGAGAAGGAGTCTAGTGCCACTGAAAGAGAGCACTCCATGGAAATGAATGTAAACAGATGTAAACAAAACAAATGAGAGAGATAGAGTGCACTAAGAAATCATGCTAGAGCATGTGCAATACAAATACTGTTAGACTTTTATTATGGGGTCTGTGGTGTAAGTAGGACATTCAGAGCTTGGTGTATGTGGATTTTGTGCCAACCAGTCTTAGCCAGGATACTTCAGGCCCTAGCAAAGATGAGGAAATGGTGAAACTGTGCACATATGATTACATATGTGAGATCAAACATCCATTCAAGAAAGGCAGATGAGCAACAGCAAGGAAAGCAAAAATGGTGGTGAAACTCTAATGACAGCTGGACAGCTCATCTGTTATCCAGTTCCTTTCATGAGGATGTCAGGGGAAAGAAAAAAACAGTCCCAGAATTCAGTGAATATTAATGAATCCATGCATGAACAAAAAAAGGAAGAGGAGCTTGTAAGATGAATGGTAGTGCATTTGGGAGGATCAGATATAACTTGCCTAGAAGTAATGCCATCTAAACAAAGAATCAGGAACTGGAAAATGAACTAAATCAATGATGACTATAAGTGGTGCAGTCAATCAAATCAAATTCGGAAAAAGGGAGAAAGGCTTCATTATTGATGGCGCTGATGTAGTGGAAGTTGTCGAATGAAAGAAAATGAGAACAGGAGATAAGAAAAAATAAATAAGAGGATATGACAAGATGAAAGCAATGTTGCATAGTACCAGGAGGATGGGGAAAAATAAGTGAACTGCATTGTCATTGTTGGAGACACTGATCCCGAATGAATCATGAAGGTATTGGATGGGCTTGGCTGAATGTCACTCCTTCAATCACTCTGCTTGTTTTATGAAACCCTGAAGTGTTTCAGTTATTAGATATATACCACAGACAGCATAGCAATAGCTCAGAATTATTCAAATAACAGAACTGGCATTATTTGCAATGGGTGCTTCTAATGCATGCCTACTACAGATTCTAACATGCTAGTAAGCTTACAGCATGGTTGCTTATTGCCAGTTATGCAAAAAAATCAAATATTAAAACTTCTTATAGCCTGATCTTCCATTTCTGTGCAGCCGTCCCAATGCCCAACCCTACAGATCTGTGCAGCCTTACAAGTGCCCTAATTCTAACCCTAAAACTTCCAACTTTCCAACCCAAGTCTTCATTCCTTTACCCTAAAAGCCAGCGCCCCCAAATCTAAAGTTAACTTCTCTGATTGCTCCCTAACCCGAAAATTCCATTCCTGCTCCTTTCTGGCTCCCTAAACCTAAACTCTCTTTCAGCTTCCTAAATGTAAAATCCTCCTTCCCTCCCTCATCTAACTCTAAAATCCCCCCATTCCTTAACGATAAAATCTTTCTTCTACTCCATCCCCATGCCTGTTCTAGTTAACTTCCTTGAACTGGAATAATCTGTTCAGGTAATGTGTGGCAGCTGCTTCCCCAGACTCATTCCACTTTGAATGCGAACAGCAGCCTACATGACCTATGAGATGCTCAAGTCCCTGGCTTTGACACAGTGGTTTTGGAGTGCTTAGGACTTGGGTGCTTGTAGCAGACCCATTCAAACACTTTACTGCTCTAGTTTGAATAACATGATGCTGAGTTCTTTGTAGGTTCTGACAAGTGTTACAATCTGTTTATTCTGTTAATTAATCAGAATGATCATATCTAAGCAAAATTGGGATTCATTTGTGATGACGTGTGAGACATATGAAAGTGCTTAACTGAGAAATTAAAGTATTTTTTAAATATATAATGTCTCCACTCTCTGAGTGATGATTTTTTTTTCTTATGAGATTATAAATCACTGGCCTGGTCTTCAGTTTTCTGGTTGGTTAAAATGGGATTAACTGCATAATGACTTGCAGACACTAGTGCTAAATTTCAAGAGAGATATATAAAGGACAGTGAAACATAAAAAAATAATAAACACAAACACAGATACACACTATCTATAAAATACACAGTAGCACAGTGTGAAATAAAACAAAAGAACTAAGAAAGGAAGGATCAACTGAGTTACTGAATCCAAATGCTGGGTGGGGAAGACATGACATTTTCTGATGTGAATAACATTATATGGCTAAATATACCTTAGTATGAAGAATGACAACTAATTGCTCACACTACAGATCTTAATCCTCTGGTTTTGAAAAGGGTGCCTAATTTCAAGGAAAGAAAGGTGGAAAATGGTTTAAGCTGGACACACATAGAGTGTGTAGATTTCAAAGAAGAACCACTTCTTCAGTGATGTTGAAAAGGTGAGATATCTACTGTAAACAAATATCATGTGACAGCATAACCTGCGATTTCTAAACCGGATGTAGAAAATGCAATTAGCATAAAAGAATGGTGAGCAGGACTGAAAACTAGGGAGGGAAACCATACCTCCCAATTGCCCTGAACTGTCATGTCAAATAAACTGAATGGCACTTTCCAGTTATAATTTTATAGCTAGCTGCATTTTTAAGTCAATACCTTCCTGTCTGCCCAAGGGGCAGGTTACAACCAATGGTGTCAAGGCTGACATGACTTGTGAGACTACTAGAAAGTGCTTATACAGGATAACTGAATTGTGATGTCAAGAGGCACATGACTTGTAAGGCTAATATAAAGTGTTGGTACAGGATTCCTGAGTGGTGATGTCAAGAGGCACATGACTTGTGAGACTATTAGAAAGTGCTGGTACAGGATGCCTGAGTGGACTGAGTGTATGAAAATAGAGGTTTAAGAACATCCATGGAAGCAAAGTCTGAGGAGATCTGTATGTTTTTGCTCTCTTGAGAATAACTTTTCAGCAAAACAAACAAAAAAGCAAAACTACAAGTTAATTACAGAAAAAATGCATTTTATCTTTTATCTAAAAAAGTTGGTTACTTGCCACATAACAACTGGTGTTGCTTTTTTACCAGAAGTTGCCCTGAAACTGGATACTTGCGATGTCCATAAAGATTTCAGTGCTGCTTGTTTTTAGCACAAATCAACCAAGGGGTAAAGATTTTTTTGCATTTTTGGTTATGTTTCGTAGATGATTTTTTTGACATCTTCCCAGTGATTAATTTAGGTAAACTTCTGTAAACATTTTTGTTCTGTAGTGGATGTTGTAGTCAGAGCTCAGATCAATATTTATTTTTGATGTGACCATTTTTGGTTTGTGATGCTGTTTGTTCTGTTTATCGTAGATCTTATAAAATGATCATTTTGCAGATTTTCCACCCTAATGACTCAATCATTGGTAAGGACGGGCAACTATTGGGAAAGGATAAGAGGTCATTATTGTTTTCTTAGGAGAAATGTTTGGAGAGGAGGCACCAAGAGAGAACTTGCAGTGTTTTATATTGCTTTGTCACATACTAATGTAATATTGATGTGTGTGTGTGTGTGTGAGTGTGTGTGTGTGTGTGTGTGTGTGTGTGTGTGTGTGTGTGTGTATGTGTGTGTGTGTGTGTGTGCATGAGCATGCGCATTAATGAGGTTTGTTTTTGGGAAGACAAAGGACTGAAACTGAAACATTCTATAGGGGAAGCTTGTTTCAACATTTGATAATGGGAAGAAGCTGCTGATGTTGGATTTCTTTGTTTCGTTTATCTTCATTTCTTCAAACTTCAGAATATGTTTAATGCTGTAATTTCTGAGCAATTCTGGTAAAATTAACTTGGTTGTCACATCGAGTAATATATATTTCTGCATAATATGTTGAGGAAGTCTGCACTTACATAGGTTGTAAAAATGACAGGAGTATGATGGAAAAATGCATTTTAAAAGCACTGGAGACAGCTTTAGCTGCAAGCAATAAAATTTGTCAACTAAAAGTATAATCTTTCTGTTTCAAATTTTCATGGATTTTATTGCATACTTATTTTGGATTTGACAGAAGGCTTTTTTACTGAAAGAAAATGTTATCTGTCAGCAATGTATATCTATTCATATATCAAATGTTCACTATATTGAAATGCAACTGATTGAACAAACAAAGAAATTATTATTTTTTTTTTTGCAGGAGAGCAAGCCTCCCTGCATCCCCACACACACACTAATTATATATACAACCCTGAGATCACACTACAGTGGGGAAAGGACAAATGCACTGATAATCATTGTAACATATTCTTACTCAGAAAAAAAGTTTGTATGTTCATTCAGAAGTAGCAACGTTTTATTCATTTGACAATTGGAACATCTGATCAATTGTTGGTAAGCTGGCAACAACACATGCTTGCATTTTGCATAATTTTATTACATCCAGTTTTTGAATTTGTGTTTCTGAATGGCAGTTTATCCCACAGTCCTTCTATAAATAGGAGGGGACCATGCTGTCATCTATGCAAATGTTATGCTAATAAAGCACCCAGATTTTGAAGCAAGGGAAGATGTAACTACTTTTCAAGAACATTTGACCAGATTTTCAATGCATGCAGGTTGAGAGGCATGAAATAATAATGAAAGATGGCAGGAAATGATGGTGCAGAAAGAACTGGGGGGGGGGGTGTACTTAAGAAGGAGTGATGACAGCCAGTAATGAAATCCACCATATGGAGTAGAAGCAGTAGTTTCATTTATTATTTATTTATATATTTTACATTTCTTTACGGGGGCATTCTGATTGGACATAGACCCCATTTTCAGTGGAAGCCTGGGGGAGAAAAGCTCCAGTAATGGAGCAGTTAATACATGGTATGTCTACATCCTCATACTAAGAGCAGATGACAAGAATAGCCATTTCTAGTGTCTTTATTAACTTGCAATGGCTGCAAACGGCCGCAGAAACAGATGCCTCAATGGGTATTAAACACTACAATCCTTAGTAGCATAGAATCAGCAGATTCCCCTACTGTGATTGGATATTACAAACTGAATTTATTGGTTTATTGTCCCCTGTGTACTAGGCGTGTTGATTTATAACCTAATATCACCAGGGTTTTCTCCCTCTAACAGTAGACTTATAGACCTTAACCTAAATGAATACTAGGAGGGTTATTTGTTTGCCCATGTATTGGTTGTTGGTGGCTATCACATGCATTTACTTTTTGTCTTGCATATGTGTTCTTACACTGTAAGTTGTAACTGTACTGGAAAGGCAGATAACTATTAAGGTTATTTTGCTAGTACTGCATTTGTGTTCATATGCTGACTGGTGAAACTGCAATGTTAAAATGATGGCTGGAAGCTATTTTATGTACTAGTATGTGATCTGCACTTACTAAAAGCCAATCTATCCTGCTCTAACCCACAGTTCTGAAATTGATAACAGTGTTGCTAGGTCTTAAACAAGCTTACCATACTCACTCACACCACCAAGTTACTAGTGCAAACCCTATCCTAACTGCTGATTTTCCCTCTCTTACAACTGGCAAGACTGCTCTAAAGAACTACCCGCCTTCCCACTAAGTTGAACCCAAAGCCTGCTACATCTCCCTAACTGGCAAACCCTCCCTCCATTTGAAAGGGATATTTTTACTAGAAATGAACTGTGAAGTGTAGGTTTAACTTATTACTTACCTGTCTTACTACCTACCTGTCTTACTACCTAATGGTACCTATGTAAAGTGTACTACTGGCTAGCAAAGACCGCTCAGACCGGACCCATTACCTGTGCATTGTATCCCCCATCCAGTCTTTATCTAACTGAGCACGCACTTCCCCACTTGCGCCACTAGAGGGCTGCAAAACCCCTGCTATCTATCCTCCACATTGGCTATTTCTACAGTTTAAACATCCAAGCTTTAAAAAATAATGAAAAACTAAACACCCTCGGTCCTTACCTGGCCCAGTCCCATATAGCCATATCTCTGTTCATACTAGCCATAAAGACATTTAGAGCAACTAAAAGGGAACAGTAGATAAAGACAAACACACAACATCAGTTTGGAAACACTATCTGTTTAGCAGTATGGGTATTACGACCTACCTGGTAGACTGAGGGAGCTAATCCTGATTTTTTTTTTTGCAGAACTCCTCCAGCCAGTGTGGCCCCTGCTCCATTCGCCCTCGCTACACTCACTCTGCTCCCCTACCCTACTCCCATTCCCACCCACTCCCACATCAATTACCTTTATACCTATACACCGCATCCATACAGAGCCACACCCATCTCCATCATACTACCCCAGCCTATCAAGTCTCACCAACTAATTACCCTACAAACACAACATAAACCACTCATCATCCATCACACCTATCCCATCCCAAGCAAACATCTCAATCATGAAACTAACCAAACCAAACCAAATCATGACTACACTACCCAAACCCGCATGCATACACCTCTTATTATTGCTGTTATGTATATCAATCCTCCCACTGTTAACCTCTATCACCAACTACCAGAAAACACTTAATTATATCTATATACCAAGAAAAAACAGTTCCACTAGCATTATTACAAAACACACACTCTCTTACTCAACTAGCCCCATAGCTCTACAAAACCTCCTTTATCCACCACATTGCACATAGAATACAACCATCACACCACCAGTCCCTAACTACTTTAAAGTTCTATAAGACCCTGCATAAACTACTCAAACACTATCTTTACCTAAGAGCCCAAATCATAAGCTGTGGTGATATACACCCAAACCCAGGCCCACTAAATTTAGGAATCCCAAACCACAACCTAAATAATATCCTACTCCACTGAGACAAAACCTCCCTCCTCATTATAAATGTAAATGTAAGAAGTTTCATAAACAAAGTCCATGACCTTCATGCACTACTCCCCTTTTGGCAACCCGATATAGTCATACAAACTGAGACCTGGCTTAAACCAGGGAACCACAACAATGAAATTACTGCACCAGGCTAAAATATAATTCGTAGTGACAGAATAGGTAAAAAAGGTGGAGGTATTGCAATACTGTACAAAACTCACCTCATCCTTGAGAAACTAGATATAACAACCTCAAACCTTGATAAAGTGGAACTCACCCTAACTAAACTAAAACTTAATGCAAATAAACACATCAACATCATAGGTTGCTACATCCCTCCAGGCAATAATATCTCCATTACAGAAAATCTACTAGAATGGATATCTAACTCCCTCCCCCAAGAAAGCATAGTATTCGGGTACCTTAATAATGACTGGCAAAACTGCTCCAGTCAAAACCAACTCTCCCACATTAACCTACATGGCCTAACCCAACTCATCACTTTCCCCACAAGAACAGACAAGAGAACCAAACATCAATCCATACTAGACTGGATACTTGTATCCCACCCCTCACTGATATCATTAGCAGGTTGTCTATCAGACACCCTGAGTAATCACCAAGCAACATTTCTACTCAGATCAAAAATACCACAACTAACCCAAATAGCTATGTGCCTAATTAGAAACAAAAAAACATTTTAACCGCACCAACTTTATAAATGATCTAAAAAGGTGTAACTGGACCCCCTAAAAAACCTACCTCTTGATGAAGCTGTTTTATATTTCAATACAACCTTCTTAAATATCCTTAACCATCATGCCCCCACCAAGAACAACAAGAATTAAAACTAAATATGCCCCCTGGCTAACCCCAGATACAAAAGCCTTCCTCAAAAAAAAGAAAAGCCTGGACTAACTACTACAACAGTAAATCCCAATCCAACAAACAAATATACCTTGAACATATGTAACAAAGCCAAAAAACTTACCAAAACATCCTACTACGAAAAATTACAGGATAAACACAGGAACAACCCACACAAATTCTGGACAGCAATTAACTCTAGTCTACAACCAGGAAAAACAACAACTCCTACCCCAAAACTGAAAATAACCAAGACAATATCCCCATGCAATTTAATAAATTCTTTACAGAAACTATCCAAGCCCTTGCAAACAACCAACCCTATGACGACATCCCCACCCCTGCAAATACACCCCCACTCACAAAAAACTGCCCCAACTTTAGCTTCCACCCAGAACCAACCAAATCCATTGAAAAACTACTCCTAAAGCTCAAACCAACTTCTCTAGCCACAGATAAATTACCCGCTGAATACCTCCAACTAGCCGCAAAAGCCATAGCATATCCCATCTCCATCCTAATAAACAGATCCATCTCTGGGTGTACAGTACCCCAGCTATGGAAAATATCACATATCATCCCACTACATAAATGGGGTACCTCCCTTGAACTCAATAACTACTGCCCCATAGCCATACTACTCCCATTATCTAAAATTTTAGAGGGGGTAATACACAAGCAACTAATGCAATACCTCCTAGAAAATAAACTATTAGCAACGCAACAACATGGCTTTAGACCATTCCACAGCACCACCACTGCACTTACAGAATTCACCAACATCAATAATCACAGAAACAATGGACTCCTTGTATCTGCCACATTCCTAGATTTATCCAAAGCATTCGATACAGTTAACCATACAAAACTCCTTCACTCACTATCCACTCTAAACCTTACCACCCCTGCCATCTCCTGGTTTAAAAAATACCTTGAGGGAAGGCAACAAGCTGTAATGTGGGAAAACCAACACTCTCCCTCCCAACCAGTCTCCCTAGGGGTACCCCAGGGATCCATCCTGGGACCACTGCTTTTTACCCTTTTCACCAATCAGCTCCCATCTAATATTCCCAAAGTCTCAATAGTGCAATATGCAGATGATACCACCATAATATGTGCAGCCAAAACAATTGACATCCTTCACTCCCTAACACAAGATGTTTTTCCCTAGCCAAAACTTGGATCACCAAACAAAGCCTCATTCTGAACCCAGGTAAAACAAAACTACTACTCTTTAGATTCCACAGATCCATACCTCACTCTGATAGTTTCATCATCTCCTCTAATAACAATACCACAATCACCCCCACAAATCATACCAAGCTGCTAGGGGTTGAAACAGATAATCACCTTAGATTTGACTTACATATTTGCATAACCATAAAAAAATAAATAAAAAACTTGATCTACTCTATCGCAATAAAACATTTCTTGATGACCACTCCAAAGTTACAATAGCCAGGACTCACCTATTATCCACCTTACTGTATACCTCCCCCATGCTTACAAATCTCTGCAAATCTGACCTAAACAAACTTGACAGTTGTTATAATTAGATAGCCAAATTCACTACAACCTCACCCATCAGAACGCACCACTACGACTGTCTATAAAAACTCAGTTGACTAGAACTACCATTACTACTTCGACTCAATCAACTATCATTAGCCCCCAAAATAATACATAATTCTAATAACACGCCAGCCCTACAAAATCTTCTTCAACCTTACACAACTACCAAGCCCTTATGATCTAGCACACAAAACCTCCTCAAAGTAACCAAATATAACAATGAGGCTGGTAAGTCTGTCTATAGCCACTATATATCAAAGACCTGGAACTCCCTTCCTGCCCATATAACTGACAGCAAATCCCTGACCCAGTTCAAGAAACTAGGCAAAACCCATTTCATGAATAACTGACTGCTCCTGCATCCCCCCTGGCTAATATCTCATTTTGAAATTTCTCCTAACTTAATTAAGGCAGTCAAACTAACCATTTCAAAACACTGTACCCAATTAAGACTGTTAAACAATTGCACATCCTGACTCTCTGGGGGCTATTGTAAACTACCCCAGGAATGTTGTGCTTTCCACTATCTTCTAAAGTTAATACCATATAGTACCAGGAGTAGGTATCCTAACTTTTAAGACATATTGTATATCAAATTGTTGTCCTTCACATCTATATCTAGAAACAGTTGCTCTCATGGAGCCTTTCTTCTTCTCTCTTTCTTTCCTTTAATAGTAAACTACTCCAGGAATGTCATGCTTTGTAATATCTTCTAAAAGTAATACTATATAGTAGCAAATGAGTGTATCCTATGTTCTAAGAAATATTGTATGTCAAAGTCCTGCCTTTACCTTTTTGTCTGTAATAAACTGTTCTCTTGGAGCTTTTCTCCCCAGGCCTCCACTGAAAACAGACTTGTATCCAGTTGGACTCTCCCGGTGAACAAATGTAAAATAAAATAAATAATAAATGCATGTATAATAATACACAATTTGTAAAGAAGTGTGAGACAGCAGGGCAATATTTACTTAATACAAATGAGATGGCAGAAGAAATAGCAGTACCATATTTACATTTATAAGCATTTAGAGTTTTCTGTAACTAGTTGGTTCACAGTATGCTTATACAATTTTTATGATTTGGGAGATTGCATGTTTACAGAAGAGAGCTGAGATTATACTTTTCAGAAGAATCATTATTAAAGAGAGGTGGAGGGCAGTCGACAGTATAGAAGATGGAAAGTGTGATGGGAAGATGAGATGAGAAGAGAGAATAGTAACAGAGAAACAGAAAGCAGAGAAGATGACGTGAAAAACAGAAAGTATGATGTTGCATCACGTGTGATACAAATGTAGAGCCAGGGTTGAGTACAAAAGTGTTTAGTGTGTGTTTAAACAAGTGAGTGCTAGCTATCAGTCTAAAATCCATGGGGATATTGTTCCAAACTTTGGCTACTGAGTTTAAGTATGGAGAGTATCAGATGGGACTTTTTAGGTTTATACAATTACAAGAAGTTGTTGTTCTGAGGATGAAGGGAAGGTTAGGTAGGTAGTGATTAATAACAGGGATAACAGCAGGAACAAGCTAAGAGGTTGTATATCATTTTATGTGCCTGAAGAAGCTGGGTATGTTTCAAAAGAGGTAGCTCAAGCCAGTTTAAGGATTTGAGTGCAATGCAATGATGGGAACTTTTTGGCTGATTTACTGGAAACCTAGCCACTTTGTTATAACATAGTTCTAGTTTTAACTTTAGATTGAACAGTAGATTAGTTAGAAAGGGAGAAGCATAGACTAAGTAAGGAAGAAAGAGATATAAGCTAGCAAGGGTAGCTCTGGATGGGTTGGTGAGAAATGTCTTTGATCTATAAAGCATTCCATGTTTTTACTGTGTCTTTGTATGGAATTTTGAATATGTAGGTCAAATTGAATTTGTCAGTTGGGAAATAAGGAGTAAAACATGTTTATTACAAAGCAAAATGACAAATGATAAAAGTGCCAAGGCAGAGGTCTTCTCAAACCACGTGTAGCACTCCCAATGTCGTATAAGCAGTACACCTTTTAGAGGGCTCATTTGATCCATTGTATAATCTTATGGGGCTGTAACCAGATGTAGAAAAAGGACTGAATGAGTGGTCAGATATATTTGTCTGGTGAGGGAGGAGATTTACT
Source organism: Protopterus annectens (assembly GCF_019279795.1). NCBI lineage: Eukaryota > Metazoa > Chordata > Ceratodontiformes > Protopteridae > Protopterus > Protopterus annectens. Next base: position 500,294,661 of record NC_056749.1, read on the forward strand.
TTGAAGATGAAATCAATACATATGCATTGCACTTGTGGAAAGAGAAGACATCTTATCTACCATCTATTAGAATGTTCAATCAGTTCTTTCTTTTTCTCTCCCAAGCAGCATTTCACCAATTCTTTACTCCAAGAACTGTGAACCCAATAGAGCAGGTCTGGTCGATGATAACAACAGAGGGGATGGAACAAAGAAGATGGTCAGCAAGCATGGAAAAAAACACTGGAAAAAGATGAGCAAAGCCACAGAATACAAACAGCAAACCAGGGCTTGATAGAAGAACCTAAAAAGTACAACAAAATAAGAACAACCAGTCAAAAGGAGGGATAGATCATTTACAAATTTCTGAGGAAAGGGATACAAAAACATCATAGATCTAAATGTTTTAGAAGAAACACCAGGCAATGCAGACACAACGGTCAACCAACGTGCTGCATACTGAATTAAGGGTGAGTGGAAAACTTATACTACTCACTTTATAGAAGTACTTGATAACAGGGCAGTAACAAATATAGGTCACACAATCAGCACAGGAGAGAACAAGGAATGAGCTGTAAGGATTACTCTGAAAGGGGCAGTTAACAACGAATACAGCAATCAGCTGTTAAAAATCAGAACTGAAAATGGCAGTTTATGGAGGATAAAGGGGAAGGAGTCTAAGAACTACAACAACCATTTAAATGGGGAAAGCAAGAAAAGAAAGAGAGGACAAAAAGAGAGAGACAGGCAGCAACATATGGCAGGCAGGAGGAAGAAAAAAATATACAAACACACTGATAGGTGTAGGTACACACTATACCCAAGGGTAGTTAGTGCAGGTGAGCATCAGTCTAACCCAAGGGGTTGGGGATGAGAATTTTAAAAGTCATGAAACCCAATCAAGAGAAGTAGAATTATCAAAAAATATATCAAAGAAGTGGTTTATATCTGCATGCTACATTAGATAACATTAAAGGTGCGGAAACTAGAAAAAGTGACAAAAAGAAAAGAGGCTACCAAGTAGGGGTGGCAGGTCACATGGAAAGGAATATTAGTACAAGAAGAAAGAGTAAGGAAGAGTGAAAAAGTACAGTACTTAGTATGGGAGAGGGAAATAGTAGGGTAGAAATGGAAACTCGGAAACATATAGGACAGCAACAGTAATCCAGGTTCAAATGGAATGTATTGGGAGGTACTACAATGTAACAATAAATCCAGACCTGGACAGAAAAGGGGGGAAGAATACTTCAGAATAGTTAATGCAGTGTTTCTATATTTATTAATTTATTGTTTGGTTATTTATCCAGATACTGGTTTGATCCAAAATGAACCAACTTTAGCTACTTCCCAGAATCAAAGGGGGAGAAAAGTTTATAAAATGTTAAGAATGAAATAGCCCCGACAAATTTGTCAATATTTTGTGCAGAGCTATAATCAAATATAAGACTCTAATGCTGTGAAAAATCGAAACTGGCCATATTGAAAGAGCCTTCATCAAAGCTTACATAGTATAGATTAAAAAAATGTGTGGTAGAAAGCTATATACAGGTAAAAGCTTAGAGTATTATCTCAAAATCTAGAAATTATGGGTTGTTTGACAGGGGCCATGAGTGTCTTGCCAATAACTTCCCTTGGGCATTACTGCCCTTTTCAAGTATTGCAAGGGATGCAAGTCTCATAGTGAATGTTAGGGTGTGTATTTAATTGTCTAAGCTATATTTGAAGGTTGACAGCGAATTGTACTACTAGACATGCAAGGGGAGCCTATGTAAGAGCAAAGGGAGGTGCTGGGGATGAATCTATCTCTTCATTTAGTTTTATTTCCTGATGTAGACTGAGCTCTCTTATTGAAGCAATGACTGCATTATTTGACTTACTGAGAAAAAGTGGGTCACAGATAGTAGTATCCCCAAGGGCATGGAAAAAAAGCTACAGGTCTCTCGTAAAGAGCCTGTATGACATGGAGTAAAGGGCTATATATATATATATATATATATATATATATATATATATATATATATATATATACAAAGTTATGGAGAATTAACAAAAGAGCAAATTATCATCACCAATATTAGATTCATGCAAAGAATGAGGTAAAAGACATAATTAGAAATAACATACTTTTATCTAATAAAAATGCACTAATGAAGTGACATAGTGCTATCATCTCCAAATCACATCTATAATGCAATGAGTTTTGAGCTGCAGTCAGTCTGGGCTGACAGATCATGTTCACAGAACATCAACACTGCCACACTGAAAAAAGATAACTGGGGGCACAAGACCCAGGATAAAAAAGTGCCCAATCCTGGTAGGCACACTGGTGCCAGGACTGGAAAAAATGACAGTGTAGAATCCACAAAATGCAGAAATATTCCTACAATGGAGCCAGGCGAGGCTCAGGAGGAGGATGGCCCCCTTGTTGTAGAAGGAAGCAGCAGTGCACAAAAAGGGCAAAAATTGATTGGCCAAAAAAGAGCCATAAAGATGATACAGTGGACTATTGAGGATAAGAAAGAAATTATGTATTGTTATTATTATGCAAGAAGGCCAGAATTTCTGGATACAAGATATACAAAATGATTAAGAGAGAAATTAGAGGAAAGAAAAATACTTTCGCAGGAAAATCTGTCAGAAGCTTCAGATCAAAAGTTGTGTTTTTTAATACAACAGATTTTTGAAAAACAGTATATAGATCAAGAAACGTTGATCTCTTTGGAAAAAGAAGCCTTTGAGGAAGTGGAAAAATATAAACAACAAAACTTAGAGATATTTGAAAAAGCTAAAAAAGAGATATGGACATGGGAAAGAAAGAGAGATTTGATATGGTGCAATATTTATGCAAAGGAGACAGCTAAGTTAACTAATATAGAGAAGGCAGTCTCAAAGGTATTCAAAGAGAAATACAGGCAAAGGCATCCAGATATGGAAAATTTCACAATAAAAAGATTAATAACACAAAAACATAATGTAGAAAAGACGATTAGTAAAGTAAAGGTTAAAGAAATAGAAGCTGAAGTTATGGAGTGCCTGCAAAGTGAAGGATTTAATGTAGAAGGTCTAAACAGACTACATCACAGTATGCTGGAGTGAGTCCCCAGAATAAGGAAAAGCAAGAAGATCAGGAAACATGTGAAGAAGAAATATGGACAGGGGAAAGGAAAAGAGATTTAATATGGTGTAATATTTATGCAAAGGAGAAAGCAAAACTAACTAATCCAAAAAGAACAGCACCAAAGATATTTGAAGAAAAATATAGGCAAAGGAATTCGGTTATGGAAAACTTTACAATACAAAAAGTAAGAAGACTAAGAGGAAAAGTAGAAAAAGAGATGAGTAATGGAGAAGTCAAAGAAATAGAAATTGAAGTAATGGAACAGCTGCAAAGAGAATGATTCAGTGTAGAAAATCAAATGCAGAAAGCACCACAACAGGATAGAGCAATGGATATCCAAATTAAGGGGAAACCAGTGGAACAGGAAGTAACTGGTCAGGTGCTATATCAAGATATTTTGGAGCCTTCCACAAGAAACCAGTATAAACATTCATTTGAAGCTAGACAGCAAGGAAAGAAACAGGAAACTGTGGAAACTCTGATGCAGTCAATGTTGAGGAGTGATAGGCCAGTGAGTTCCCATATGACAAAACAACAGAAGACACAGGATGAAATTGAAAAAAATGTGCCACAGGAAGATGCTATAGAACTTTCTATAGAATGCCCACAGGAAATAGAAAACAAGGGATGTACCCTCAGTATGGAAGAAAATGAGTTAAGAGAAGAGTTGCTTGATTTAATAGACAAAGATAGATATATCAAGATCAATGAGTGAAATAGACTGCAGAAGGTTAATAAAACCCCAAAAGTCAGAAGCTTGATAAAACAAATGAACACAGTAATTAGGACTGTCCATAGAGACACATGCGATATAACAGAAGGAAACAGAATATATTACTGTGCTGCTAAATTAATAACTGATAAAGTTCTACCACAGGAACATAGGGTAGTGAGGGAAAAGAGGGGGCAACAGCGAATACCATCATGGAAATATCGAATAGAGAAAACTATAAAACAGCCAAAACAAGATGTATCATTGTTAGAAGATTATAGAAGAGGGAACAGATCAATGAAAATATTAAGAAAGATGTGATAAAAGCAATGCGTGGTATTAGAACAGACCAGGATCTATTATGCACTATTGATGATAACAAACTAAAAATTACAAAACAGGTGAGTAAAACACAAAATAAACAAATTATTGATGACCCAAAAATGTTTTATAGAGAACTGGGAAATAAGATAAAAGGAATAGATAGACCGCCAAAAAAAGAGGAAATGGATACATTTTGGAGAAGTATCTATGAAGATCCTGTGGAACATAACAAAGATGCTAAATGGATAGAAGAAGTAAAAGAGAGAATAAGAAGTTTAAAGGTATAAGATATGAAATGTGATGAAATAACAACTAGAGAGATTGAAATAAAGTTAAGAAAAGCCTCTAACTGGAAAACCCCAGGCCCAGATGCAGTACCTAACTTTTGGCTTAAAGTATTAACTTCTTTGCACGATGATTTAGCCATGAGTAAGAACTATTTATATATGCACCCCAAACACACACCGCACTGGTTAACAACAGGAAAAAAAATGCTCTTACTTAAGAGTGAACCTGCAAGCTACCCTAAAAATTATAGACCAATAACTTGTCTTCAGACAACATACAAACTATACACGGGAATTGACGCTGACAGAGTTTATAGTCATTTAGAAGAAAACTCAATTATGGCAGTAGAACAAAAGGGCAATAAATGAAAGTCATATGGATCAAAGGACCATTTGTTGTTAAACAAAGTTATAGTGGAGAATTGTAAGAAGGGGAAGAACCTAAGTATGGCATGGATTGACTACAAAAAAAATTTGATAGTATCCCACATTCATGGATAAAAGAGTGCATAAAAATGTATAAAATACACCCTACACTGATTGATTAAATTACAGTAACCATGAAACAGTGGCAGATCACTTTGCAATTAAGCCATGATAAAGGACAGATTATTATCCCAGGGATAAAAATTCAAAGGGGAATATTCCAGGGCGACTATCTGTCACCCTTGTTATTCTGCCTTGACTTTAACCCATTAAGCTGCTTACTTAGCCTAGGCCATGGCTACAATTTGGCTTCTAGAAAACAACAAAGTCTAATGACTTCTCATCTTCTCTTTGTTGATGATTTAAAATTGTATAGCTCATCAGATGAGGAATTGAAAGCACAGCTGTAGGTTGTCAAAACTTTTTCAGATGATATCGGAATGTCATTTGGCCTTGATTAATGTGCAAAAGCAACCTTTAAAAAAGAAAAATTGCAGCACCAGGAAAACATCAGTTTGGGACAAGAATGTGATATAAAAGAGGGGGTGTATAAATACATGGGAATAGATGAAGGATCAGCAATAAAACACGAACAAATGCGAATAAGGCTTAGTAAGGAGTACTTTAGAAGACTTAAATTAATCCTGAAAACAGCATTGACACCTAGGAGCAAGATCCAAGCTATAAATCAATTTGCTCTTCCTGACCTAACTTATAGTTTTGGACTGATTGACTGGCCCCAAAAAGTGTTGGATAGATTGGATATCAAAACAAGAAGGATGCTTCATGCTCACCAAATGATTTATAAAAATCAGTGTATACCAAGATTATATATCCCCCATTCTGAAGGAGGGATGGGTCTCCTTGAAATTGATTACATGTATAGATCTGCAATCGTGGGACTCCACACATATCTATTGACCTCATAAGATCCAAATGTGGTGAAAGTTTTGAAACATGAGGAGAATAAATCTAAGATGACATCTCTGCTTAATTTAGCATATCGACGTCAAGCAGGAATGGAAATCAAATCAGAAGTGTATAAAAACCAGGCAGCAACTGAATGTGCTAAAAAAAAAGAAAGACTATAAGGTGAATGTAAGGTAAAGGATCAGATGAGAAAGCAAGAAATGTGGAAAAAACATAAATATAGTTGCAAGTATAAAAAAACTTCTGAAAGAGCCTCATGTTGATCAAGAACAAATGCAGTAATGGTTAAGCAGAGGTGAATTTACATCAAGAAATGAAAGGTTAATGTTGGCAGCCCAAGATAGTGGGCTGCGTACACACTGGTTTACTAAGTCCATTGAACATGTGGGAGAAACAGGCATATGTAGGTTTGTGGAACCGAGTTGGAAACAGTTGGAAACAGTCACACACCTTATTGCTGGTTGCAATGCTCTAATGGCAGAGGGACTGTATACTGAAAGGTATAATAACGTGACGAGATTGTTACACTGGAGATTGCACAAACATTATGGTATCAAAGTGGCTGAAAAACATTGAAAACATGAGCCACAGAGAATCATAGAAAATGATGAAGTTTACATCACATGGGATCCCCCAATACCAACAGTCCAAAAGATAGATGCTAGAAAACCAGACATAGTGATCCAAGAAAATAAGACAAAAGTAGCATTGATCATTGAGATTGCCACACCTAGTGACTATAGTGTCTTATGTACAGAGAGACACAAAGTCATAAATACCTTGATCTGCAGGCAGAAATGAGAGCCATGTGGAAGAAGATACCCAGACAGTTCCAATAGTAGTAAGAGCAACTGCTCTTATAAACAAGAATTTACAATCATATTTAGATATGTTACCAATTCATGTAACACCATATGAACTGCAGAAGGAGTCATTGCTGGGCACATTGTGGGTACTGCGAAGAGCACTTTTGGCTAACATCAAACAGTGAAATAATACTAATTTCATGAACTTTAATCGTTCTCTGACTTAGGAATGGGGTCCGTTCACATCATGGTATTAGAAATCCAAAAGACTTGGAGAAATCAAAAAAGAATATAAGGTGAAGGACCACATGAGAATGCAAGAAATGTGGAAAAAACATAAATATAGTTGCAAGTATAGAAAACTTCTGGAAGAGCCTCATGTTGATCAAGAACAAATGCAGGAATGGTTAAGGAGAGGCAAATTCAAACCAAGAAATGAAAGGTTAATATTGGCAGCCCAAGATAGTGGGGTATTTACACGCTGGTTTACAAATTCCATTGAACATCTGGGAGAAACAGACAAATGTAGGTTTTGTAAAACCAAATTGGAAACAGTCATACACCTTGTTGGTGGTTGCGACACACTAATGACAGAGGGACTATATACTGAAAGGCATAGTAATGTGGCCAGACTGTTACACTGGAGATTGTGCAAACATTATGGTATCAATGTGGATGAAAAACACTGGAAACATGAGCTACAAAGCAACATAGAAAATGAAGTTTATATCACATGGGATCACCCATTACTGACAGTTCTAAAGATAGATGCTAGAAAACCACATATAGTGGTCCAAAAAAAGAAGACAAAAGTAGCATTGATCATCAAAATCACCACACCCTGTGACAACAGTGTCTTGCGTACAGAGAGACACAAAGTCATAAAATACCAAGATCTGTAGGCAGAAATGAGAGCCATGTGGAAGAAAGATACCCAGACAGTTCCAATTGTAGTAGGAGCAATGGGGGTCTTATAAAAAAGAATCTACAATTGTATTTAGATATGTTACCAATACATGTAACCCCATATGAATTGCAGAAGGAGTCATTACTGGGCACATTGCGGGTGCTGTGAAGAGCACTTTTGGCTGACATCAAAGAGTGAAACAATACTAATTTCATGAACTTTAACCGTACTTTGACTTAGGAATGGGGGTCCATTCCCATCATGGTATTAGATACCCAAATGACTTGGAGAAATTAAAAATAAAAGCATACATGTATAGATCTGCAATCGTGGGACTCCACACATATTTGCTGACCTCACAAGACCCAAACATAGTGAAAGTTTCAAAACATGAGGAGAATAAATCTAAGATGACTTCTCTGCTTAATCTAGCAGAAGCATATTAGTGTCAAACAGGAATGGAAATCAAACTAGAAGTAGATAAAAATCAGGAGCAACTGAATGTGCCAAAAAACAAAAGAAAAAATATCAGGTGAAGGACCAGATGAGAAGGCAAGAAATTTGGAAAATGCATAAATATAGTTGTAAGTATAGAAAACATCTAGAAGAACCTGTTCTCCCTTTTTTGTATCAGTGTTAGCATTTCTTGCTGGATAGTAAGGCTTTTTACCTATGCTACTTATCCATAGCTCTCATGCACGACTAAGAGCTAATTAGTAATTAGTACCTTTATGCTTACTAGGTTGTGTATTCTTTTTATTTCTTTTTCCCCTTTATGTTATTAGCTTGCTGATTTAAATTAACACAGCAGGATCCTCGTAGGCAAGCAGTCTCCCCAGCCGTTAAACTATTTATTTTAATGAGCTTTATGAAACTCTCGCCCCCAGCGCTTCAACCCTCAGGGTATGCTGCAGTCTGGATTCTTATTATCTAAAGGGCTGTTTAACTCAAACGCCTCTTAGTGGTCTGGCCTAGATGTTACTGAGTTCTACTCATAGTTTACAGGTTAGATTATTACTATTTGACTTTATGAGCCATTGTTCTTAAATTATGTGCTACCACTTTGTTATCTAGACTACTGTTAAAGTGCCAGGACTCGTATAGAAGCACATATACAGGTTAATTTGTATAAAATATCTTAGAGTATGTCTAGTTACATTATATCCTAGCTGGCTTTTTATCTCTGGTTATTTAGATATTTCCTAATTGCTATTCTGAAAACTACTCATGATTATTTATGATTATTTAGATACTGATATTAGATATGATTATTTAGATATTGCCTAATTGCTATTCTGAAAACTTTTTGCAAATAGTGTATATAACTATATCTGTCTAAAACTGCCTTTGCTTTAATTATACATGGATATCCATTGAGCAGTTTTCTTAACCTTTTCCTTCTCTACTTCCTTTAAGCGTGCAGCCCTCCTGCCAGTGTAAAACCCCCAGCTTCGGTGTCCTGCTGTCTACCTGAGGCCCAGAGATAGACCAAACTTCTGTAAAGTGTCTGATACCTCCTCCTGAGCTTGAAAAGAGCCATTGTCTTCCCTATGCTGTACTGCCTTGGGAAGCAGGAATAGTTATTTGGAAGTATGTACAAAATACTCTTACCTTCTTAACTGCAACAAACTCCTGTCTTATTTTGTTTAAGTGAACGCTCCCTGCAGGACAATCAGCAACCATAGTCTCTTATTATATTACCTCCTGCCAGTGTTAACCCCCTTCCAAATTGTCTCTTATAGTTACATTCCCTATACCCTCCTTAGCTTCTCTGCTAAAACTCTCCCCCTGCTTTTAATTCTATTTATTCTTCTCTCCTCTCCTCTCCCATCCCCTAATCTTTCTAAACCCCCCCTTTGGGTAAACTCTATTTACATTACCAAGAGTGACCATTAGAGGGCAGCAGTACAACATTATTACCCATTAGTTACTTTGTTTCCATAATTTAGCCCTTAAACCATATTTTGTCTTCTACTTGCCTCTGATACTCCCTGTACCTATTCCTTTGCCTCTGAAACCACCCTTAGTCAGCTCTCCTTTCCCTCTGCTATTTTAGTCCCTGACCTCCTACATTCCTTACATTGGACTTACTTCCCAGCTTACTGATTATTTTCCCTCTAAACCTGTCTTCTTAGTTTGAACCCACTCCAGTCGCCCTGCAGGCTCACTCTGCTCCCCTACCCTACCCCAATTCCCATCCCCCAGTGGCCCTTAACTTATACTTCCTAAACCACACCCTCCCTCCCATCCTACCAATGAAATACTCCAACCACCTACTCCACTTAGCTACAACTCTCCTCTTCTAACTCTCTCAAGTGTCACTACTTAAAGTGGTTTTCAATATCTTACACCATTACCAGTTCCCTCTCCTTAAAGTCTCTCCCACACTTACTATTTATTTTATTATCTTATCCCAGTCTAACCTCCATTGTATTTGCATAGGTAACAGTAACAAAATGCAGACTACAACTAAAGTTATCCTAATCAACTTAATACTAATAGCCACACTTATACCTGCCCTCACCTCAGCCTATCTCCTAACCTGTTTTGAAAAGGTGAATTACTACCACCTTAACTACTCTCTAAAACAAACAGCCATTCACAATATTACCCTCACCCATATTCACATAAACATTACCTCCACTCCCTGCTAGCCAAGTTCCATTGACTCACACACATTAAGTAGGATAACATCTTAGTAAGGAAAGTGAAATATCAAGCTAGCTATACATATAACCCATTTTCTAGGCTAAAGAACCCCACCTTAACAAATGGTGACATCCACCCAAATCCCGGCCCAACCAATGCCTCCACAGTAAATATTCACTGCACCACACCTTCAACCCTTCCAACCCAGACCAGACTCTCCAACTCTTTACTAATAGGACATCTCAATATACGCAGGATTAACAACAAAGTTGCCCATTTCCATTCCCTCCTTGATATTCATTCCTTTGACATCTTTTGCCTTACAGAAACTTGGTTAAAACCTGGAACTAAGGATAACGAAATAATCCCCCAGGCTATAACATATTGAGACAAGACCACATAAAACGTAAGGGTGGGGGAGTATCACTTCTATTTAAAAATGGGCTACAGATCTCCTCTATAACTTATAACCCACCTCAGGACAGTAAGGCTGAAGTCCTCATCTCCAGACTTCAACTCAACCCTAGCAAATCCCTTTACATCATTTGTATCTACCTACCCCCCCCCCCGGCAATAACAGCAATACAATAGAAGATATTCTAAGCTGGGTGTCCTCAACTTACCCACAAGAAACAATTATACTAGGTGACTTCAATATTGATTGGAAAACTGTCAATACTAAAAACCCTTCCTCACATATTAATCTTCATGGCTTTAGTCAAACAATCACCTCCACAACCAGAATTAACAAACCAACCAAAAAAGAGAGCACCTTAGACTGGGTGCTTATTAATAAACATCCAAAAACATATAAGTTAGGAACCTTACCTGATGATGTAAGTGATCATACTCTGACTTACATTATAAGGCAAAGAATGATATTTCTAACACCCTTACTTACAGGATCTCACGAACCAAGAAACACTTTAACCCTGTACTATTCCAAAATGAACTAAATGCCTGTGACTGGAATCCTGTAAAAATTCTCCCACTTGAAGAGGCTGTTAAATATTTTAACACAAAATGTTTAGCAATCCTCGATGAGCACGCACCTAAAAGATCTATTAGAATGAAGTCCAAACCAGCCCTCTGGCTTTCAAAAGAAACCAGACAGAAAATTCTGCTTAGGAACAAATTGGAGAGCTACCAGAACTACCCCTGAACAACAAACATTTAGACAGTTAAGAAATATAACAAAAAAAGCAATACTCACTGACAAAAATAACTACTATTGTTTATTTGTTTGTGTCTTTCGGCTTTTCCCGGTTAGGGGTCGCCACAGTGGAACTCCGGTCTGCTAATGATTGGCAGTAGATTTTTACGCACTGGCTTGCCGGGCCTAACACACAACCTTCAACGAAGGAACGGCCATTCACGCATGTCGCTACACAGAAGACGCTCTAACTGAGAATCGAACGGGCAATGTCTAACTGTGAGGTGACAATGCTACCGCAGCACCACCACTGCAGTAAAAAGCAAACACACCAAAATAATTCACAGAAATTTTGGACTAGCATAAATAGACTCCTTCACCCTGGCCACTCTAGTACTCCATCCCCTCTAGGCGCTGATCATAATACCCCACATCAAACTGCCAACACCTTCAACACCTACTTCACAGAGACCTTACAATCTCTAGCCAGCCAGCTTTCCACTGACAACTCAAGTCTCCCTACCTCTATACCTGGATCTCTACCAGCATTCCAATTTCAACCCATCTCTACCACTCTCATCTACAAAATTATCCTAAAACTTAAGCCTTATACTCCTTCAGCAGACCAATTACCTTCTGAATACTAGTAAAAAGCAGTCAAAGTAGTTGCCTTTCCTATATCCGTCCTTATAAACAGAACCATTAATGAGGGAACCATCCCAGACATCTGGAAAATCTCCTACATTATCCCCCTACATAAAGGTTTTAAATCTAACGATTACTCCAACTACAGGCCTATAGCTCTACTATCACCCTTAGCAAAAGTCATGGAAAAATGCATTCACCATCAGCTATTAGACCACTTAACTAAACACAACATACTGGCTAAATGCCAGCATGGCTTTAGGCCATTTTATAGTACCACCACCGCACATCTGTGTTTCACTGAGTCCATTAATAGAAACCGTAATAACAATATCCTCTCTTCTGCACTCTTCATCGATCTTTCAAAAGCTTTTGACATGGTAAACCACCCCTGCTTATAAATACATTTGAATCTCTTTCTCTAGACACCCAAGCTGTTCTATGGTTTAAGTCCTACCTCAACAATAGGCAACAGGCAGTTCTCTGGGAGAACAAACTATCATCCCAACTGCCAGTCACCCTTGGAGTCCCTCAGGGCTCCATTCCAGGACTTCTTCTTTTCTCATTATTCATCAATGACCTTAATGTAGCAATCCCTCAAGCCACCTGCATACAATATGCTGATGATTCTACACTCATATGTTCTGCCAATTCCACTTCAGAACTACATTCACTGACTCAGAAGGTATTCAACTCAGTAGAGGCTTGGTTCTTGAAATGCTGCCTCCTTTTGAACGCCAAAAAAACTAAGCTCTTACTCTTTACACCTACCAGTAGGTCCTCCCCTATAGATTTCTCAATCAAATCCAACATCGGCACCCTTATATCCCCCAACTGTACCACCAAACTGTTAGGAGTCACAATCAACAATAACCTCAACTTTGATAGCCATATAAATAACACCATACAAACGGTAAACAGAAAAATGGGCTCCTTATATAGAATCAAACCCTTCTTAACTCCAACAGCTAGAACCACTATTGCCCACTCTCATTTAATCTCAACTCTTATTTATGCCTCACCTATATATACTAACCTAAAAAATATAATCTTCTCAAACTAGCCAACTCCTACAACAATATTGCCAGATTTGCCACTGGTAATGCATTTCAAACTCACCACTGACAGAATTTAAAGCAGCTAGATTGGCTTGAACTACAAAACATTCTGATATTTTCCCAACTTATCATTGCCCATAAGATCTTTTACCAACAAAAAAATACTCTGATACTCTCTAACCTTATTACCCCCTATAATAATCTCAATTCCCTATGCTATTCTAGCAAACTGCTTGCTAGCATAAGCAAGTCCAATAACTTGGCAGGTGACTCCCTTTTCTCCAACACTGCTGGAAAAAACTGGAACCTTCTACCAACTGATCTAACTCTACTACTTTCACTGTCACTCTTTAAGCAAAAGCTCAAAAGACATCTTAAAACACACTGGTTATGCCCTTGCAGTAACCCTGACTAATCTTCAGCCTTCCTACTTCTATCTCTACACTCTGCCTCTTGTTACCTAATTTTATACTGCTTACCCCTCTTTAAGCAGGAACTGTCACTAGTAAGATTAATATAACTTCCAGTATTTATTTAATCTATCAAGGAACTTTAAATTACCTCAGATATCATGTTGTAAAATGACTTATATTATCCTTTATCTCAATCCTTGTTAGTGTAAGTTCTTCTCATTAAGATTCCTTTTTTTGTATTTTAATTTCCTTTCTACTTTCTTTGTTATATAACTTTATATGATATTTTTTGTGCTACTTTTGGAGCTTTTCTTCCCAGGCCTCTACTGAAAATGGAAATATATCCAGTTAGACTTGCCCGGTAAACAAATGTAAAATAAATAAATAAATAAATAAATATTGATCAGGAATGAATACAGGAATGGTTAACGAGAGGCAAATTCAAACCAAGAGATGAAAGGTTAATATTGGCGTCCCAAGATAGTGGGTTCCAAACATGCTGGTTTACAAAGTCCATTGAACATGTGGGAGAAACAGACAAATGTAGGTTTTGTAAAACCGAATTTGAAACAGTTGCACACCTCTTTGCAGGTTGTGACATACTAATGGCTGAAGGACTGTATACTGAAAGGAATAATAATGTGGCAAGACTGTTGCACTGGGAATTGTAATACTGAAGTGGCTGATAAACACTGGAAACATGAGCCAGAAAGCATCATAGAAAATGATGAAGTTTACGTTACATGGGATCACTCATTACCAACAGTTTAAAAGATAGATGGTAGAAAATTGGATTTAGTGGTCCATGAAAAGAAGACAAATGTAGCATTGATCACTGAAGTCACCACACCCAGTAACTACAGTGTCTTGTGTGCAAAGAGACACAAAATCATAAAATATCAGGATATGCAGGCAGAAATGAGAGTAATGTGGAAGAAAGTTACCCATACAGTTCCAATAGTTGTAGGAGTAAAGGTCTTATAAAAAATAATCATATTTACCAATACATGTAACCCCATATGAATTGCAGAAGACGTCATTACTGAGCACATTGCAGTGCTGCAAAGAGCACTACTGGCTGACATCAAGGAGTGAAACAATACAAATTGCATGAACTTTAATCATACTTTGACTTAGGAATGGGGTCCATTCCCGTCATGGTATTAGAAACCAAAAAGATTTGGAAAAATTAAAAAAGCATAAAGTATCACCTGTCCACAATGGTGATATTTTGCACTGTGCAACTATAGTGCCTGAGAATCTGACCTGGCGAGTGAACATAGCCCCTTGAGATGCTGACATCAGCAGGATATTCACCTAGTAGAGTCTGGAAATTAAAATCTTTTTCCACCTCTGTCTGAAGAGAATCTATAGAGAACATCTGTGATATCTCATCTGCAAGAGTGGTGCTTGGCTCCAGATTGCCATTACATAGAAGGATGAAACTGCTATTACCTGTTCTGGTGAGAAGTACAGGCACAGATACTGGACCGGTTCCACCGCTGGAAGGTAGAAAGAGGGTACCAACTTTACATTGTAAACATTTTGTACCTGCTCTGGCATTTAACATTCTGCCTTTCAACTGTTGATGAAATTGCCTTCTGTTGTCAGGGATATGTCAGACAGATTACTGTATGTTAAATGTTTCACAGCAGCCAATAAGTTTGACTTCAGTCAGTCAGCTTGTCTAAGAAGAAGTGAAGAGTTCTCTTGGAGGTCAGGGATGTGATGAGTTCTCCTGGAAGTCAGGGACATGATGAGTTCTGGAAGTCAGGGACATGACGAGTTCAACTGGAAGTCAGGGACATGGCGAGTTCTCCTGGAAGTCAGGGATGTGATGAGTTCTCCTGGAGGTCAGGAAGCACATAGTTTAAAGCTCTGTGGACTGCAATATTTGAATAAATTGCCATAAATATTTTTGACATATATAACATTTTTATTTTAATGTTCTCTTTATTCAGAATCAGCTTTAGTACAGGTCATGGAGAGGTGGCTGCCACAATGTTCTTGACCGACAGCCATGGCTGCTACTGGGTCATCAGCAAGCACCAGTCTTCCATATCTGCAGGGTGGTGTTGATCATACTGTTGTAGGTGACCTGGCAGCTTCTATAGCCACCTTTTCAAAGGGGGCTGAAGACTCCTGTTCTGAAAGTGGTTTGGACAGCTTCTTGATTCACTCAGTGACAGTTGCAGTGGATGGTGAGGACTTCTGCACTGGCACCCAGTAATGTGTCCTTGTCTGACTTGATAGAGTCAAAATTGCTGGCAGGCCCACTCTCTGTCTCCCAGTAGCAGTTTTGTGGCTTGTAAAGACCGAGCTGAGCTGAGAGTTGAACCCTCCCAAGGATACCATAAAATATCTCTTTGTATGGCCTATAGAGTCACATAGCAGGCAGGCAAGTGGACTCCATCCATCAGGCCACCAGAGGTAACATCTTTCAAGCTGTCAGCCATGGAGGTAACTGACATCTGAGTTGATTTTATTCTCAGCCAGTCAGATGGGCCATTTGTTACCCTCCTATTCCCGATCATGGTATTTCTATTCATATGTCTTAATTTCTTAGCCCAGGAAATCTAGAAAATGCCTGTCATTTCCTAATGTGTGGTCCATTCCTTCCCATCATCGGTTTTCTACCTCTGTCTAATGTCTATGCCTGTCAGTTCCTAATGTGTGGTCCATTCCTTGCCATCATCGGTTTTCTACCTCTGTCTAATGTCTATGCCTGTCAGTTCCTAATGTGTGGTCCATTCCTTGCCATCATCGGTTTTCTACCTCTGTCTAATGTCTATGCCTCCCTTCTAATT
>NC_056749.1:500666374-500841374 GCF_019279795.1 Protopterus annectens
TACTCAAATACAAACAACTACATAACCTTACTAAAAAACAAGTCATTAGAGATATAAATGTCTTACTATATCAAACTTCAGTTTAACCATTCAGAAAAAAACCCAAATAGTTCTGGAATTCCATTAATTCTCTTCTCAACGCAGGTACCAAAAGCAACCCCTGTCCTGACACCAGAAAATCTGATCCTGAAATAGCCTATCTATATATTTCCTTCTTTACCAACTCTATAGCATAACTGACCAAGACCTTCACCAACAACAACCCTTCCCCTCAACCAATCCAATCTTTCTCACCCCCTACACTTCCTCCTCCTAAATTTGACTTAAACCCATCTCAACCTCCCACATAAAGAAACTACTCTCCAAACTAAAACCATGCTCCTATGCCCCTGCCAATATCCCATCCTTCTTCCTAAAAATAGCCGCAGGTGGCATTGCTCTCCCCACTAGTATCTTGATTAATAGGTCTATGCTGGAATCTTATGTGCCCAACTTATGGCGTGCCTCCTTTATTCTACCTCTCCATAAAGGAGGCAAAAAATAAATAGCATCTCAAACTTCCACCCCATAGCCATCCTCTCCCCAATCTCTAAACTTCTAGAAAAATGCATCCACCTTCAGTTTATGCCATTCCTAGCCAATCACCAACTAATCACTCCTACCCAACATTGTTTCCGACCTGGCCATAGTATCATCACTGCCCTTCTCTCCTTCTTACATACAGTAAACCTTGCCTGTGACTCTGGAAAAATAGTTTCAACAGTTCTACTGGATCTGTCTAAAGCATTCGATACCATCTCCCATACCCACCTCCTAAACCATCTTTCTAATCTTAATCTCTCCCACAATACCCTGTCCTGGTTCTCCACCTACCTTTCAGACAGGTCTCAAGCTGTAAAATGGGGGAAAGGCACCTCTACCTTCCTTCCTACCGCCACTGAGGTACCACAAGGATCCATACTTGGTCCAATGCTATTCAACATATTTTTTAACAACTTTCACAAAGCTTTACCCAACACCAAAATTGTGTAATATGCAGATGATTCTACTTTAATCTGCTGTGCCTCTAACCTTCCAGAGCTCCAAACAGTGACACAAACTGCTTTCTCCACCACTAAAAATTTGATGCTCCAAAACCACCTCTCATTAAATGGCAACAAATCCAAAATACTTCTATTCTCTCCCTCTAAAGCCTCCCTCATTGATAAAAACTCATTCCAAATCATTAGCCAAAACAACTCTACTATAGAGGTTGTTCCCTTTGCCAAACTTCTTGGAGTTACTATTGATGAACACCTAAAATTTGATACTCCCATCCAGCAAAACATTAAGAAAACCCATATAAAACTTGGTTTGCTATACAGACACATCCATTTCCTCGCTCCTCTCACCAGACTAACTCTAGCCACTACCTATCTACTCCCCTCACTACCATATGGAGCTCCTCTACTAACAAACTTATCTGCCTCTCTTTCCTCCAAACTGGAAGTCTGTTGCAATAAAATTTCCAAATTTGCAACCAAAGCCAAATTCTCCTCCCATCATTGTGCTTCCCTTTGTTTGTTAAATTGGCTTGAACTCAACAACCATCTAGATTATCTCCAAATCACCCCAGCCCACAGACTAATGTTTCAACCTAGTAAGTGCCCTACACTAACCAACATCCTTTAACCTTATACCCCTCACCGAACTCTCAGATCTACTCACCAAAACCTAATCACTGTCCACAAACACAATTGTCCTGCAGGTCAGCTTCTGCTATCCTTTTCCTTAGCTAAAAAATGGAATTGTCTTCCTTCTTCTCTAAGGACTTGCGAAAACTTTGAAAAATTTAAAACTCAGCTACATTCCTTTCTTTTGTCTAACAGGAAATGCAACTGCACTCCCCCCCTTACCTAATAATCATTCTACCCCTTAATCTCCTGACTTACTCTGACGTCAAGCTAACCTAATACAAATGTACATATTGTAAATAATAAAATAATACTGTGTGTCCAAGATTTTATGTCTATTTCTCTTGCATGAAGTGAAATTGTAACTGATTTTTCTTTTCCACAATTGTACCTGTAACTAAAATATGTAAAGCAAACATTTTTTTGTAGCTAAACTATGTAATGTGGTGCTTTTCTCCCCTGGCCTCCACTGAAAACGAGCTCCCTGAGCCCAGTGGACCCTCCCCGGACATCAAACTGGATATAAATAAATACAATAAAATATAGATATATATTTATTGAAAATTAAGCAATGTTTGCGTCTTTTCAGCTTTTCCCGGTTAGGGGTCGCCACAGCGGAACTCCGGTCCACTAATGATTGGCAGTTGATTTTTACATACCGGCTTGCCAGGCCTGATGCATAACCTTCAACAAAGGTACGCCCATTCACGCATGTCTCCATGCAGAAGATGCTCTAGCTGAGAATCGAACCGGACAGCGTCTTACTGTGAGGCGACAACACTACCGCAGCACCACCACCGCGGACTATTGAAAATGAATTTTCAATAACACAAGCATTTTCACAGAGCTGTAAGCCTCCCCCTCTGGCTATCTAAGGGAGTTCAACCTCACACCCCTTTACTTATATAACTTAACACCACGGTCACATAACAATGAGTGCAAGACAGAACTTTATATTTCCAAGGCACAACTGTTCAGAACAAATAGGGACTAACAAACATGTCAAGTACACATTTTAAAATTATCATTTGTACTGATTTATATGTTGACAACAATACCCAAATCAACACATTGAGCACTCATCCCGAGGAGATGAAGTACTTCCTACATTCTGTAGAGGCCTCACCTATAGGTCCTGCACCAGGATTGTGATGGCAAAGCTGTGATCTTACTTCCTCTAACCAAGTGACTATTCTGCTCTGCCCCTTAGCACCCATCTTACCCAGATCAGATGCTTACATTAAATCCCCCTTTCCACAACAAATTCAGGTTTGCACATTGTCCCTAAGAAATGTACTCCTCCTTCCTTCCTCAGAGATTGCAAGGCTGATAACTGCTGCTTTTGTCCCATCTCTTCCTCCAGCTGAGTCACTACTTGTACTCGGGTTGGCACTGTTGAAGTCATGACTCCATTCTCTTTTTTCTGATTTTTATTTATAACTGAATAAAGAAACGCAACTGTTTTACAATATTTACTTGTGAAAATAGAATAATGAGAAACTTACACCGTGCATTAACATTACAAAATATTGCTATTCTTCATAGTTGACATTTGATTATATTTTTCAAATAATGACTACAATTCACAACAATTCTTTTTTTTGTTTCCTCTTAGACCATATTATAATAACATGCATTTCTTTCCGATATACACTGACCAATTTGAAAAACTCATTACAGTTGTGATGTGAATCTCTCTTCCAGTTTCTTGTAATTATTTTTCTTGCTACAGTCAGTAAAGCCCAGACGTGCAAAGTGTGAGGAAATATTATAAGATAGTAAAAGTGCATTAATTAATATCAATTAATCATTAAAGATGCAATTATCATGCCACAATGATTTAAAGAAAGAGTTAATATCAGTCTAAAATATATGATACCAATCTGTTTTCAAAGACTTATTAAATCTCCAACATATGACTTCATTGGTTTTGTAAATGCTTTAAATTTTATAATAGCAAATCTAAATTATATGGATATATCTCCATGTGAAAACTTCCTAAAACATTTTGGAAGTAGGTAAACCTTAAGATTTAAATATTAACTCTTTGTTAATATCACTATCAGTTTCATTTAAATTACATAATTTAAGAAATACCTGTGTCTATACTAATTTTAGATTCTAAATAGAAAATGCATGCAGTTCAAATCAAATTTTTTTTTATGTTTAATTTACTGCTAATAATTAAGGAAACATATAGGACATTTACTGACTGGTTAACATTTTTTAGTCTTCTCGTTTTATTTTTACTTTGAAAACTAAATGCATTTGAAATGATCCACATCAAATTTACAAATTAACATATCTCTTTATAAAATATCTACTCCATTTTGACAATATGATCAATAGATTAGATTATTTGGGCTTAATATTAGTATATTATTTAAGATATTAGTTTCTATACATCTAGATATTTTATTTATGGGAAAAATAGAAAAAAAATGCTTACGAAACACACACCCACATGTATATATATATATATATATATATATATATATATATATATATATATATATATATATATATATATATATATATATATATATTTAGAGAGAGAGAAATATGTAACATTTCTAAAAGTATTTATAATAATATTGATAGAAATGGAGTTTATTATCTTATTCTGAGAACAAAGATAATTCTTGACATTCCATAGCAGTTTATTGCTGACAGTATATAATAAAGAACTCATCATAAATTATCAGACATTTTATAATATGAATATATGAATAGATATATTATGAAATGAATAGATTTCCATTCACCTTCATAAAAATGTTAAATCAATATAAAATTGTTTTAAAACTGATGCCAGTGTATGCATTTGTATGATAGGGAAGCCAATGCCTCTTTGCTATGAATATCTGGTTTGAGTAATAAAAGCTGTTATTGGTTATGTTAGATGCCATATGTCATGTATGAGTATCACATTAATATTATTTAAAATATATTTCACAGGAACTAAAGCAGTTGATTGAATAAATTATAACAAATCAAATTGTTTTATAAGCATTAAACTATTAAAAAAGACAAGACAAGAGTATTTCATTTATTAATAAATAGTTTATTTTTTTCTATTATAGATTTAAAATTATCTTAAATAATCAACTTTAAATAATATGTTAACAATATTTATTCGCATTTAATGCATGTTATTTGATACGCCATATTATATCTTTCAAATACATTGTTATTCAATTCTGATTTATTGTTAATATTTCTGTCTTATCTTTAAATTTCATCTTTGTGACCTTTTCAGAAAATGTAATTGAATTATATACCTCCACAAGGAAGTTTTCTACATCTCCAACAGTTAACATGATACCATTTCCAAACAGCTGAATCTTACATTGATATGTTTCATTAATCTTTATGCCTTCTATTAAATTATTTCTAACACAGACAACAAATCATTCACTAGCTAATGCAAAAATTAAAACAGAAAGATGACAACCCTGTTTCGTTTGTTTGCAAACTTTAAACTTTATGCCAAAGAATAAAGTTCTTTTACTCTCAGATAGCATAAATCATGTTATAATTTATTTGCCTATCACCTTTTCTGATCTTCCCCCTTCTATTTTTTGTCACTCCTACTACTACTATTTCACAATTTTTTAATGTAGTTATTCCTTATCCTTTATTTTACCTCCACTACCCTTTCATTACAAAGCATATCATATAATATCCAGTATACCAATAAAATAACATGCATATAGCATTAAAGCATTTTGTTTGCAAGCTTTGCAATTTAATTTTAAATCATATCTTAATGATTTTGAAAAGGTCTTAAAAAAGAGAATGAGTTATAGCTGGATGAGTGTTTGACCATCATATGGCAATGTCTGTTCTTCAATCAAGTTAAATCAAATACTAGTACTGTAGATCTCAGCATTGCCTGTAGAAACATATTTCTAAAACATATATTCATAAATGCATGCTTTGGGGTGCTTCCATATGTTGTGCTTAAATATGTATTATATGGTATCATGAGTGTAAATGTGAGCAAGAACAACAAGTTAGCAGCATAAGGCCTTATGCTGATATGCCCATTCATATTCTTTCATTTATTGTGATAACATTGCAGGGCAAGTATTTTTGGTTCCCTTGTGAAAATGGAATTATCACACAGATCAGTATTTTTTACCATTGTTCTGGAAGTCATTTAAAAGCTGTTAGTCATTTTGTTTAATAAACATTTTGCTGTGTAGAAACTATAGTACTGATCACTACTTGAAAATAGCCTATTCATAGACTTGTTTTTATTTATTTTATTTGAGTAGTAGTCGAGCTGAGACATGAAAGTCAGTTTTAGCCACAGCCTCATTACAGCAAACACAAAGTAAGTAAAGTGACAAAAGAAAAGTGACAAAGAATGCATATAAAGCAGCAAACGTTCATACAAATAGTTGTTTGGTCACATGCAGTATAATAAGACTAAGTGCAAAGAAGCCTGTTGCAAATTATGACAGCCTCATGTAATTTAGGAGTTTAAAACCATTACTGACACTGGTACTAATGTTCATCTGAGTATACTCCTGGTATGTTGTGGTGATAGAAATATGCAATTAATCCTGTATTTGTATGAGTGTATAACCTCGATATTACTACCTTATATGTAAGTTGATGGCAGTTCTTGCATGATTAAAGATGACTTAAGGAGATGACTAGCTACTAATCTAAATAAGTTTGATGTCAAACTTGGTTTTACAGATAAAGTATATTTCTTATATTTTGTGGTAGAGAATTTTAGAGTTTTGGACCGGAAATCCAGAAGATAGTGTATATAGAGGTTAAGTAGTGATGGTGGGAAGAGCTGAGAGATCTTGATTTCTGTTTAACTGAATGGAGGACATGTGTGGCTGAGGTATATATGTTCATAGGTTTATAGGTAGGTACTAGGCTATTGGCCCTAGGGCCTATATAAGCCTAGCCAAACAGTACCCTTGCTTTTGCCACCCAAGAAAATTATTTTCCTGTGCCCCTGTCAAGCAGAGCTACAGAAGTGATCCCCGGGGTGAATTTCCTATCTCCCATCCAATCATCAAGATTTTTCTTGAAGAGTACTAATGAGGAGCTTTGTTTGATATAGATAGTTAGTTTGTTCCAGAGTATAGGAAGTCTTTGGGACAGGAATCTATCCCTCCAGCATGTTCTGTTTATTGTGGTGACAAGGTTTAGGTACCTAGAGCATGTTTTGGAGGGATTGGGATTACTTTAAGTGGAGCATGTCCAACAGCTCTGGGTTTGGCATAGCTTTGTATGTTAGGCAGAGATCGCCTCTGAGTAGGCGATATGCAACAGAGTAAAGCTAGAGTTTTTTGAGACTGTCTGAGTAGGGCATCTGTTTGAGGCTGGTAATCCCCTTTGTGAGGTATTTCTGTGGCCTTTCCAGTTGTTGTAGATGTCTTGTGAAGTACATACCAAAAGAGGCGTTGTACTCTATAATGGGTCTAATGATTGATGAGTAGAGGGGAACAATGACCTCTTTTTTCTAGGATGAGAAACCTTTTGTGATGAGATATACCACGTAGAAGGATTTCCTGTCTATTGTGGCAATGTGATTTTCAAAGGAGAGACTACTATCCACCTGTGTCCCAAGGTCTCATCACACTTTTGGTGTTATGTCGACTACAGCATATGTGGTAGTTCATGGGTACAGAGTTTTTTAAAAAAAGGGATGACAATGCACTTTTTGGCATTGAGCTTGAGGACCTGGCTTTGACACCAGGCATCTGTCAAATTGAGGCATTTTTGTAGGATGTTCACATCATTAGGAGTTTTGATTATGGCTCCTAGTTTACAGTCATCTGCGAACTTTGTTAGCCAAAGACCTTCTGTGTTAGCCTGTACTTCAGAGAAGTAGATACCAAACAGTAGAGGACCTAGGACTGAACCCTGTGGTAGTCCACTTGTCACTGGTCTGAAATTGGATTTAGAGTCTATTTAGAGTTTATGTTTGTGAATAAGAGTAGCTAATGAGCAGGGGGCTTGAAGAGAAACTGACAGTGTTAAATCAGGAGAGCAAGTCACAGAGCTAGACATATTTCAGAGTTGTGCAAAGAACATAAAATGGTTTATTATGACATGACTGTAATTTTATGGATTTGTAAGTTGAATTACTAGTTATAGTCATATATAATTTATGAAAATAGCAAAACTCGAGTTTAAAGGTAGCTTATTGAAAATTTAGGTAAATACAGCTGGACTTGCTACCATCTCTTGATCAGTTGTATAACAATTAGTATGACCTGAAGTTTGTCCACATACATAATATGCTTGAATTACGAATCTGAAGAATTTTAACCACAATAGATCTTTAAAAGCTTCCTGATTTAGCTGTGTGTGTGTGTGTGTGTGTGTGTGTGTGTGTGTGTGTGTGTGTGTGTGTGTGTGTGTGTGTCATAGTTACAGTCTATGGACACTGGTACTGAATCATAATTTCCATATAAACCCTGTTACAGAACAGAAAGGATCTTCATTGCAGACATCTGAATACAAATATATCATCAGTATAAGTTCACTAAAACAATGGAAGGGACTCATTGATAAAGATATGACCTGCTTATTTTGGTCTCCAGGACAATTCATACACATCTACTGGATTTAATGAAGCAAATCTATAAAGAGTAAGCTAAACAATACTACTGCTCTCACAGACATAAAGAGATATTGGACTGCAGTTATCATCAGTACAATAAGACACATAGTTTAACTCAAATTAAGTTAAATGATTCTTCAGAAATATGTTTCTCCCAAGGGTGTTTTAGATAACAGAGGTTATAGTGCCTAAATCCATGCCACTGCCACCCAGATAAGTAGAAAGAAGATCTGGAATACTTACATCAATTACTCACTGCCACCTTGAGCTATGAGCAGCATCTATTACACCCATATAAGCTTTTAAATGGTAGCTCTAAACAAGGTTATAATGTCTAGCTCCCCAGGATTTCACCTACTATAAGTCAGTCTGAACCCAAAGTCTTCCAGCATCTTCCATTGTCAACTTAAATGACTTAACCAAACTGTTTATCACACACACACACACACACACACACACACACACACACACACACACACACACACACACACACACACCTATAAAGTATTTCCAGGAAGGAGAACTGATATCTCTCTCATGACAGTACCCTTTATCTATATTCATAGCATTCTATCACCAATCAGAATGCTAATCTGATACCAGTTTATCTTAGACTTCACTGGAAAAATAAAACATTAGCTACAATCTAGGTCAAACAAATGAAAAATATTTACTTTTTAGAAAATTATTTGCTTACACATATAGAAATTTATTTCAAGTGTAGAGAAGAAGGAAAATAAAATTATTTCATAAATGATAGTCTAATGTCTGAAGAACCCAAATGCATCTGCAGTTGTTAATGAGTATTTATTTCTTGATGACTAAATCGTCATTATGTAAATAAAGATTAACACAAGCCATCTGGTGATTCTCAAAGATGAAATAATATATAAACAGAAAGAAAAGGACAGCAGTAGCTCTGGTGAAGCACACTCTTTGGTGGTTAATGGATTTTCCCACAAAAAAAAAAAAAAAAAAAAAGCAAGAAGGAAAATGACCAATGTGGCTGTGATACAATACACTAAACAGACGTTAATGATATATCTTGTGTGTCCATTTTCATGCCTTCCTCAACCAATGGGATCAGATCCTCAAATCCAACTCGGCCATTTTACTAGCTTGTGGCCACCAATGAACTCTTGAGCTCCTTTCCTACCCATAATGCACTATCTCTAACATCTCTCAGATCTTGTTTGCTGCTTTAGCATTTAGACATGGTTGCCTTCAGCTCTCAAGTCTTCGGTGGAAGATAAGTTATTTTTTTCATATCTCCATCTTAAATTCTTCTGTAAATGACAATTTATTTCATGTTTAATCTTTGTTTTTCTTCTTAAGGTGTTTGCCATTATTTTTCTTATATTTTGGCTGTATTTTTTTTACCATCATGGTAGACCTACCCTTTAGACACTGTGTAAATTCTGTAATTACCATTGTTAGTACAAAAGAAACATCCAGATATAGTGACTCAAAAACCAAGAACAATGAAAACACTTTAATACTGAAATGAAAACCCACAAAGAATCATACTTTTATAAAAGGTTAAGCACTTCCGTCGAGACACATTATCAGAAACATTGAATAACCGTACATAACAATCCAGCAAATAAAAGCATGAAGTTTGGATACACACCTCCAAAGGCTACCAATAATATCATTTAAGCTAATGAATGAGTTAGAAAGTCAGTCTGTCGACCATCGTTAAATTAAACCAATAAAACAATAAAAGAAAAAATATTCAACCAACCAGCAACTAACATGCTATGGCAAATCAGCATCAAAAGTTTGAATTATACCCCTTACAACCAACCGATCCACTAAAGTGTGTATAGTTTTCCATTTAGATATTGTCTGTATGAGTTGACGTGGAAAAAACTGCTAAACCAGTCAAGGGATGACTTGGATTACTGAATGAAAATCAGGCAATCAAGATCTCCCCAAAAAAAGTAGTCAATCTGCAAAGGAGTGTTACTGTTCCATACAAAGTTTCATAAGAATAATTTTTTGTCGTTGAAGTGTTCATTCCCATTAAGCTAAAAATACACACAAATTGTTGAATTAAACCTAAAATAAAATCAGCAGTGCGTAACCTGTTTCTTCCTAAAACACAATAGGAAGATATATGATGTAAAATGTAACCCACAATTAACAGAATGCTAAACACCAAGGGTACCATGTTGTCCAAGCATAATACTATAGCTTAGAAGCTTAAAATACCAATTCACTAAACATAGATACAGTGTTATTCAAGCCAGAGGAATTGGCTGCATGTAAGCATAATTGTCAAAACATTTCTTTGTGAGCTATTGCTCACTGTTACATTATATATATATATATATATATATATATATATATATATATATATATATACATTTCAGTACATCTGAATACATTTGCAGTCAACAATTTGTATAAATGAGGTGTTAAGTGAAACATAAAGATAACTGAAGTGTTGCATTATTATATAACACTGACAATGACAATTCCAGCAGTTTCCTTGAAGATAGCTACTATGGTATTGGTAATCTATTATAAAAATATAGTATGATATAAAAACTGCTGTTACCTATGTACAGTTTCTTCTTCTCACAGGGTCAGATGAGATCAGTGATAACCACCACTTTTCCAGAGGAGGTAAGTGTGGCTGGTCCCCCCTTACTAGTAAGCAGTAGTTACCCTAAGAAAAAGAAATAAGTTTTAATAAAATAATAACCTCTTTAAAGTAATCAATAAATGCAAATTTGCTCTGAACTGGAGATTAAGACACTGCAATATAAAAAAAATATATCAAATGCAGCAGTGCCAATTTATTAGTAACTGCACCTGTACATAAAAGTTCATATTACTTGGATAATTAAATCTCCTCGTATACTGCATTTCTGGTACTTAGTAAATACATAATAAAATGTTAGCGGCCACATTTTGAACATGAAATAAAAGTTTTTTATAAAGCACTACTTATGAGTCCTTTTCTTGTCTCCTTTTGCAGCTCCATTTCAGTCTGGTGCTCTTTGACTGCAGTTGACTATGGTAAGGGACAGGTCAAAACCAACCACTAGCTATCCTAGGAATGCATCAAATAAGTGGGAGTGGTGGCTCCACCCCTGTGGTACCTCAAGGTGGGGCAGCCTGGATAGCCAACATACTGAGCATCAGGACTTGTGGAGGCTTGAGATAGGGCACTTATTATATTCTTAAGTGGTTGCAAAACTTGCTGGCCCACTTGGCTCCAACCTCAAAGCCACTGGAGGCCATGACCAGGAGCATTAAGGCAGGAAGCAATCTGAGGCTCTACAGATCAGGGTAAAAGTGGTGGTGACAGCCTCATTCCCTCCTTGTGTCTCTCTTCTTTCTGTGTGTTTGTCTGTCTCCCCTCAATTTGTATTTTTATATAGTGTTCCTGCATGTCTTGATATCTTTTATATAGTTGTCAGTACCCTAACTTCTTTCTTAACTCTCGGTCTTCTCTTACTGCCCTTTCTCCTTCCTAATTTTCCTTTACATATATATTAGAAAAATAAAAGGGGATCGATCCCAAACAAAATATAATTAATTATCTTACCCCACCACCCTCTTAATGGCTCCATGTTTCCTGTCTCCTTTCTCCCCTTTTTCTGACTTTACTGTCTCTTTTCCATATTGGCAAAACCCAAACCCGGCACATATGTAAGGACAACTTTGCAATGAAATAAAAACCTATAAAAGTTGCTGTAAGATGTTGGTCAGCAGCACTGAGTCACAAACAATGCAAGCAAACTTGGAAGGTCCATTTGATACTAGTTCAACATGGTTCTCATTGCCAATTGCTGAAAATGTATGAAATTAATGAAGAACTTATGGAGATAAGCAGTACTTACACACGTGCAAATGTTTCACACATCTTTGCATTTTTCATAGGTGACTTTACACATTTTCATTTCTGTGAAGATGGAGTGGGAGTTTCTTCACAGGCTGGAAAAGTTTAAAATCTAGTGTTGTACATTTGTGGTTAGTGTAGTTTACGTATTGTCAAAGTGATGTGATTTGCACATTCTTTTACACAAGTGTGCAGACTGCGACTATGATTATTACCTTAAATCTTACATTCCTTTGGCCTGAAGTGAAGCACTGTGGAAGCTTTCTCTATATCAGTATCTTTATTTGTGCTATAACTATTATCCCAAACTAAGAAATATACTTGGATAATGTAGGATTAAAATAAGTGGAGAGTGCCATAGATTATCACTATCTACATAAGTTCATAGATACTTTCTTGGCTATTGATCTGTGTGGATCTTAATATGTGTAGCCTTACATCCCCATGGTAGTTTTGTGGCCCTTGTGTTTTGTGTATGAGTAACCCACAGGCTGGCAGAACAAGGATGTGTTGGGACATTTATGTATTGCCCCTATACCCATGAGGGACATGGGTGCTAAACTGGTGGTGAATCTATTGTTTGCCATATATTCATCCAAATTATGTTTAAATAACATAAGAAAAGTAATTTTCTTTATGTGGAGTGGAAGACGATTCCATAGAAGGGGGTGTCTTCCCTCCAACATGTCCTATTTCTATTTCAAAAGAGACTGAGATCCCTTCAACAGGTATTCATGCTACCATTGGACTTGTAAATGTGTAATAGGCCAGAAAGGAAAGGGTCTGTTGAGTCTCTATTTGCAAGTCGGAGGATTTCTCTTAGCAGCCTTTATGATACCAGGTAGATAGACAAGGCTTTGAAATGGTCTACTTAGTTTTAAGATTAGGCCCTTGATTGTTTTAATGAGAAAGTATTGCAGTCTTTCCAGCTATGACAAGTGCTTGGACAGGTAGATACTGAAAAGGACATTATATTCAATGATCGACCAAATGTGAGTTGAGTACAGTGGTCTAATTACATCCTTAGACCTGTACTTTTCCTTACAATAGAGGATTCATGGTGCTCAAAGGACAATACATTTTCTACATAGGTTGCCATATCCCTGACTACAAGATAAACTTTTGGAAAGGGGTGTTGTTGATGCTATAGTTGCAAGGGAAGTCATGCTCAATTAAATAAATTATGATATATTTCCTAATATTTAATTTTAGTTTTGACAGCAGCTATTGGTTTGGGAAAGGACTTCTTAGAAGACCTTGGTGCCCTCTGTAGATTTAATGATGGCACCAAGTTCACAGTCATCTCTACACCTGGTCAGCTAGGAACCCTAAACATTTGTTTTGATCTCTAAGAAGTAAATGCCAAAGAGGAGTGGCCAAAGGACATAACCCTAGGTTACATTATCAATGACAGGAATTTTGGAGGATGCAGATGCACCCATCCTATTTTCCTGGGTTCTGTTTGTGATAAAATAGTTATCCAATGAGTTACATGGGAATTTTCATTTATCAGGGAGACTGTATTTAGGGTACCTGAGTGTAGGATGGTGCTGAATGCCCTTAAGAGGTCTAGATAGGTGAATTGTGCTCATTTGCTCTCACCCATTGCTTCAGTAACCTTCTCAAAGAAGTTGATCAAGTTTAGTAGGCAATAACTACCCTTATCAAATCTGAACGGACTATGGTTGAGAGTTTGTAGGTTATCTATGTCCATATTTATTAATTCCATAATGATCCTTTCTATAGACTTACTTACGAGGCTGGTCGGGGTTATAGTTCTATAATTACCTGGGCCCATTGACACCCACAAATTTGTCAAGGGGAATGGCTGGTTGCTGTCCTACATTCTGTTTATTGGCTGATCTTAAATAGCCAATGTAGGGGTCCTGAAAATTTCAGTTTCAGGCTGGCCAGTATGCAGTCTGATCGGGTATATGAGCCAATAAAGATAGTGTTCTTGCCCTTGGATAGTGCCTTGAGAGCTCCTCTTGTGAGATTTGTGGAGGGGGGTGTAGATTTGGGTATGTTATCTGTTAATATAGAATGGGAGGGGGTGTTAAAATCCAAGCTAAATTTGTTTGCCAGCAGATTTCTGTGTTCTCCATGTCTGTGTATGTGGTGTCATTTATTATTCTCTCCAATTGATTCTAGGTAGTTTCTGAGGTTTCTACATAAGTAAAGAATGCCTTGTTGTCATCCTTCACCTGGGTGACTACTTTTACCTTATATATGGCTTTGGTTGAGTTGATCAAGGTCCAGTGATTTCTGTTAAGTTTAGCAGCAGTATTTTTTGTACCTTGAGAGTTAAACTAGTTAAACTTATTTTTCAGGTCTGTAAAACATCATTGAATATTTAATCGAATCACTATTTATTGAACCCACATTGTCTAAACCTATTTTCATTGAACAGTTGTTTCATCAAACTTTTTCACAGGGAAAAGCAACAGCCAGCCAACCTAGCGCCCGTCACTAAATTCTAAAAAAATTAAAACCCACCCAAGTTGGGGGCTTCACCTCCCACACCCACCTAACTAAATATACAAACTGAGATTGCATTACAGTGGGGAAAATGGCAAATGCCTGATGATGCCCAAACATTGCTTTTCCCTGTGAAAAAAAATTGTTGAAATGGCCATTTGATGAAGAGAGGTTTTGACAATGTGGGTTTGACAAATAGCAATTCAACAATGTAAGTATTTGCTTAAATGATACAGACCCTTATTTTCCATTTAATGACTTTTTTGTTTATTTTAGAACCTGTTTATATTTAGGTTTCATCACAGAGGTTTATTTTTAAATTTGGCATTGTATCTAGGTTGAAGAGTGGCAGCTGCCCCCTGATGCAGCTATTTAGAGTTGCAAAGAATTTAGCAGTAAAGGCTTCCACATTAGCAGTGGGGTCATCAAGCTGGGAGGAAATTTTGAATTTAGTGAGATCACCACTCAGTTTTATTAGACTAGCATTATTATAATCTCTGAAAACTATAGTTCAGTTTTATAGTGAATGTGACTGATTTGTGGTTTAACTGAAACACTGCTGGAGGACAAAGCTGACCCATACTGGTAAGGACCATGTTCAGGATTTTATCACACTAGGTTAGTGTGTGGACTAAGTAGTCTGGAGAACGTGTACTGGTGAATTCCTGAAATTTGTGGATGTACATATTTCCGCATGTATATGTCTTCCAGTTGATGGAGGGTTAAAGTTACTTAGGAGAATGTTGTTTAGCTTTGTGCATAAAGACTCCATGTTATTTGGGTAGGAGATATTGGATTATGGGGATTCTATACTTAGCTATGGCATGGTAAGGCTTGTTTTTCTTTTCGGTTGGATGTGGAAGAGTTCCAGCTCATTGTCTTGTTTAATGAAACTGGAGGTGACTTTTTTTAAGAATATGGTGACACCACCACCTTTCTTACCTTCATCCAGTGTGTTGAGCATAAATGTGTGGTAGATGCCAGTGATTTTCTGGTATATCTGAACAGCTGCCATTAAAAAAGGATTAATTAGTAGAACATACAAAATATTGCATAATAGCTATAAAAATCAATCAGAAGAGGTTAGAAAAGATTGGGAAGTGGGAATGGATAAGCGTTTCAGAAAGAAACAATGGGAGAGGAGTATATGTATGTCTCCCAACTATGTAACAAAGTCTTAAAGATTTAGAATCTTTACTTGGAGGTAGCTATGCTGTCAAAGATACTGGCTGAGCAAATTGGTGTAACTAAGGAAATGATTTTTTGAGCTATGATACAGAATCGGTATTGCCTAGACATAGTAAGGCCTTGCTGAGTCCAATTATGGTGGCTGCCAAAAAACAATTATTAGAAAATGGAAATCAAAATCCAAACCAACTGTATTAAATGTAGTGAATATAGTGTTGGGATAAAACAACTGGAACTGGGATCTTTAGAAAAGGATAGGAGCAAATTACATGTAAAAAAAATGAAAATTATGGGAATAATACAATGACTGGATAGATTATAAGTGATGTATATTGCTTGCAACTAAAATTATGCCAATATGGTTTGTGATGTATAATGTTTGCAACTTAAATTATGTCACTATGGTTTGTTTTCATTTATATAAATGTATGATTGCCTATGTCATACATGATAATTTAATAAAGATGTTTCTTGTTTAAAAAAAGATTATTGCCTAAAGTTTGAGTTTGAGCATTCCCTTCCCCTTTAGACAAACGTGTTACAACTTACTATGAAGCCATCAGGAGGGTCAATTTCAACAATACAGATAGCAGAATTAAAGGATATCAAACTGCTTGAATGGCCTTACACCTACATGTAGCTCAATGAATAGAAATGCACCACAATTTCAGTATGAAGTTCAAACTTTGCCTTTCCCTTGTAATAACATTGTAATAAAACTTAGGTGAATGATGGATGCCTTTGTATAGGGGGAGTTTAGGCCTACACCAATAAAGACTATGTATAAACTGTTTACTCTCAAAAGAGTCTTATGATTCTCAAATTATTGTATACATTAGAATGCAGACCAGATTAGGGTCATCATACCCCAGTTGCTATCTGCTGGGTTAGCTAACCTAATTTCCATATTGGAAAAAATGTCATAGATACATTTCAAAATGCCTTCCAAGATTGTGGTATAAGATGTCATCACTCAATAAATTCATTCAAATATAATCTTAACATCGATAGTGGAATGAGAATAAATCAACTTGGAATTGAAGTGATCAGTCCTATTAAAAGCCAGTAACTTGACAAACTTAAGAATACATATATAAACATATAAAATCATTCTGGTCCCCAATACAACTTGTATGAGCAAGTAACTTAATTCTTAAGCTACAAATGTAATAATGAATTTAAAGATACAGATTCCTGATTTTAAGTAACTTGCTAGACAGTTCCCAGAATTTTACTCCACTCTTGACTTAGGTTCTATTTAACTCTTCAGAAACCTCTAACCTTTTTTTTCTGTAATTCACATGGATTAAGGCTTTAGAATATGCAATTTGTAGGGTATTTAAGTTTAGGAATATATGGTCAGAATTAGGATGGGAGCGGATTCACTTCAGTACATGCCTGTGGTATTAGCTTTCCTTCAAATAAGCATTCCTTATAGGACAGGGCTACATAAAGACTTTCCTCATGATTATCTTTGACCTTATATAGACATAACTGACAATTATTCTAATTATAATTATTCTTATTTTTGAAAAAAATCTGATAGCAACTTTTTGGGGCCAGGATATCTATTTTCCCCCTATAAAGCTATTTTAGATGTGTATTAATTTCCCTTTTGGGGATAATACAATTTTTAAGTGATCACTCAGCGAAACTAGATAAAAATTATTAAGGTTTTCAACAGTTCCTTCATTTGCTGATGTTACCTCAAGGGGCAGGACATGTGCTGTAACATATTTTGGCCATGTTATAATACTACACATTTTAGGGGTAGAATGCACTTGACAATAGATAAGTAATTATGTCCGGAATACTGTTAAATACTGGAAAAAAAAAAAAAAAAAAAAAATTGCTCGGTCTAATACCTAATAAGTGCTCGCTCTACCTCTTTGATCTTGTTTTTTTAATGGTACTGTCCAATAAGTATGTGTCAGTAATGAGGAAGAAACGCCATTCCCCTTCTCCCTCTCCTTTTGTTATTCAAAATGAAGGACAACAGATTGACAGAGAAAACTAATGGCAGGCAAGACACTTGCTGTAATATAACTTACCTACTGGAGTAATTATTTTTTATTATGAAAATAGATCTGTTAAGAATCTAAAGTACTGGATGTGTTACTATATTTACCTCACAATATGGAGTTGGCACAGATGTAATATTGTTTTTGTTCTCTGTAGCTACTAATTATTTAATAAAATTTAAGAATGTAGATTTGATTACATGATTTTTAATCATCTTTAGCATGGTTTCCCTACTCCAGTAATTTTCATTGTATTATTATATAACATTTACTTCCCTTTCATACATGTGCATGAGAAATGTGATTTATGAATCATAAGTAGAAGAAAATTTGTTGAAAACTGATAAAGTATTTATTAAAAGGTATTGTCACCACTGATGTATACATCAAAACCCATTTTAAAAGGTCCAAAGATAAGAAAACGAAAATGACATGAAAAAAAGCTCTACAGGCAAAGCTTGAAAAGTCAGCCAACTGAAACTACAATTATACCAACATGTAATATAACAGAATACCAGACGGCATTAGAGGCTTCCTTTTCACGTTGACATTTATGTATCCTTTTGTGTTAGGAATGAGGCAAGGATCCTTAACAACTGCCCTTTCTCATAGTTTAACTTACGTATGACAGATGTAAACTTGATGAGTTTGCTGTAACCTTTATGCCATTCTAAGTGAGTGACTCTGGAAGACATATTTATCTGAAATGTTTATGGCAGGACTGGAAATATCTAGGGAATATGAAAAGCAGATCAGGTATAAGTTCAGTGATTTACTATGACTCCAGGACAATTCAGTCAAACACGAGAACATATATTTCTGTAATCCCCTGCAAGGATCCTCTGCAGGAAGTTTAGCATAACAACGTTTCATTAATTTGGGAAAAATCTAGTTCCAGATACTGCATATAAAGGTAACCCATTATTAGTCACTAAAATTTAAAGGTCAGCTGAGATTTAAATTGAAAATTAGTCACTGATGCTGATATCACAGAAATAGAAATACACCTTGTTTCTGATCACCTACAAAATTTCTGAAATATTCATTTTGATGCCAGTTGAAACAGCTTCAGATTCTTACAGGAAATGTGATGAGATAATATAAGAATGGGAAATGCTGTAACTGTGCCTGCACTACATTTATACTGCACAAAAGTAGTTTTGTTTTGTTTGGAAGTCAGTATGATAAGTAATTGTTAAATTAAGTTGCCCTGCAAACGTAACTATGAGTCTAGTATTTGCAATGTCAGCAGACATCACAGTGAATATTCAGAGGTCACTTATCTTTCATGAGTGCAAAGCAGTTTTATCATCAGTTTACTTTTTAATGGTAGAGGATATTCAATTCTAATCTTTTTGCATAAAAAAATTAAGTGGCGTTAAGATTTCGGAGAGAGGCCATGATAAGGATATCTTGTCAGCATTAGAAGCTTAAATAAACTTAATTTGATAACCTAGGTATAAGGAATGTGACTCAAGATAAGCATTTGACCTAAAAAGAATCAAATAATAAGCTGCAAAAAGAAACATAATTGCCTGGCATCCTGTTAAAGGGTGCTGAATCAGGCAGTGGCAAAAACTATTTACTTAGTAGGAAAATAGTATATACCTTGTAGTACTGATACAGAAATATTATCCAGTAAATATGATGGGCAGTAGGTTCTTAGTGATAGCTGTAAAAGTAAATCAAAACTAGGGCTACAAAGTCCTGTATTGCACAGCTTATAAACAAAGGTATTGTGTCTAGATCTAGGGATGTCATTGTTCCCTTTTACTCAGCCCTCATTAGGCCAGTCAATGAATATAATTCACCCATTGGCATGTATCTATTCAGACACATGCAACAACTGGAATGCCCACAGATGCACGTTACTGAATGGATACAAGGCTGAAACAACATGTTGTACATGGACTGACTCAAAGGCTTGTCAATATATTCTGCATCCTACAGACTGCTAACAGGTGACCTGTGTCGGACATACACAGTATCCTCTGATCCATTACTGATGGACTTACTGCATATCAGCAAGTCAATTTGCATCAGAAATGCTCAGTCTAGGGATCTAAACCTTTTCTGCAACATCAACCAATTGGTTTGGAAGGACAGGTATATCTCACAGAGGATACTCCAGTTGTGGAACAGACTCACCATCGATATAAAACAAAGTTCATTCATGTCTGTGTTCAAGCACAGCTTAACTCTATGGATAGGAAACTAAATATTTACACCAGCATTTCCCCCTGTACTACTAATGGACAGAGGCAGCTCTTAAATGCTTTAGCCCATGCATGGGTCCCTTTATCTATGGTATGATCCCAGTTATTCTCATTTGGGGTAATATATAATTATCGACCATGAAATGGGTAATGCCAATCTATAATCTAATAGGATAGGTGATTCTGAGAACAAAAAAGGAAACTGGATAGTCTTAAAATGGTCTGCAATAGCAGCTAAGCCTCGTACTTGCCTATGACCCTATAATCAAGAATAATGGTTCCATGTCAGAGACACATTTTAAAGATGCTGTTGATTGATATGGAAAGTTGATGACTAAGATAATTTGAATCAGCACATTTTCTAAAGTAAAAGAAGTTTGCAACTGTAATAACCATCATTATTTACAGACTCTAGTCCACCGTATTTCTAAAGAAATCACACATTTTAGGAAAAGCAGAACATACTTTGATCTAAATCAGAGATGTTCCAAAAAATCAACCACACTTGAGATGTATGTTTACACACTACGTACAAGGCAGTCTTCATGTGGCTTAGTGATAAGTCATCTCATTTCCTCTCACATGATGTAGTGCAGGTGATAGCTGGTCTGCGGCATGTTAATATATGAGATAAAGGCTTATATCAGTTGTTCAAAGCAGCCAATATCAATACTTACTTGATGATCCTTATTCAGTTTACTCATGAGCACCTATTGAGATAATGTTATAATCTTTGGTGAGTTTCTCTTGCAACTATCTTAAAAATAATCATAGGACACAGGATAAATCTGGACACAATGCTAACAGCAGACAATACCCACAGTAATGATTTCCATATGTAACCTTTATTTTTTAAACTGTGCTTAGGTGGTAGGGAGATAAACACTGAGCAACAAATTCTGATCTTGATGAAAGACTAGATAACGTTGTTATTAAACACATTGTGGTGATAAGTTAGAACATGGTCACTTTTGCACTTGAGATGGGTGGTGAAGGCTTTGTCTGAAAGCAATGGGAAATTAACCAGCAAATATTAAATTATCAGCAATGTGGCTTGTTAGGTTCATAGGTTCATAGGTTGGTACTAGGCTAGCGGCCCTAGGGCCTATGCAAGCCTAGCCATAACAATTCCCTGGATATTTCTTCCCACAATATTTACTTCTCTGGACCCCTGTCTAGCAGGGTGACTGACATGATCCCCAGGGTGAATTTCCTATCCCCCTTCCAATCAACAAGGTTCCTTTTGAAGAGGGCCAATGAAGCACTCTGCTTGACATGTTTGAGCAGTCTTTTCCAGAGTATGGGGAGTCTCTGGGTCAGGAACCTGTCCCTCCAGCATGTTTTGTTCATTGTGATGACAAGGTTTAGATCCCTGGAGCATGTGGCTCTGAGGGATTGGGATTTCTTTAAGTGGAGCATGTCCAACAGCTCAGGGTTTGACATGGCCTTGTAGGTTAAGCAGAGATCTCCTCTGAGTAGACGATATGCCACAGAGTACAGCTGGAGTTTTTTTAGATGGTCTGCATATAGCATCTGCTTTAGGCCTGTGATTCTTTTAGTGAGGTATTTCTGTGGCCTTCCCAGCTGTTGCAGATGTCTTGTGAGGTACATACCAAATGTGGGATTATACTCTATAATGGGTCTAATGAGGGATGAGTACAGTGGGACAATTACCTTCTTTTTTCGTGATGAAAAGCCCTTAGGGATGAGGTGTGCCACATAGAAGGATTTCCTGACTGTTATGCTGATGTGGTTATCGAAAGTGAGACCACTGTCCACCTGTGTCCCTAAGTCTCTCATCACACTTTCGATGTTTAGTGTCCTGCCACCTATGTAGTAATTCATGGCTACATGTTTTTTTCCAAAGGGGATAACTATACATTTCTTAGCATTAAGCTTGAGCCCATGGCTCTGGCACCAGGCATCTGTTTCTGTAAGGCCCTTTTGTACAATATCCACATAACTTGGAGATTCAGTAATGGCTCCCAGTTTGCAGTCATCTGCGAACTTTGTTAGCCAGAGTCCCTTAGTGTTGGCCTGTACTTCAGAGAAGTAGATGCCAAACAAGAGTGGTCCCAGGACTGAACCCTGAGGTTCTCCACTTGTCACTTGTCTGGAGCTGGATTTGGAGTTGGCAACTTTTACAGTCTGGGTTCCGTCAGTAAGCCAGTTGGCAACCCATCGAGTGATGTAGGGATTTATGCTCATCTTAGTAAGTTTATCTATGATTCCAGAGTGGGGGATGGTGTCGAAGGCCTTGGCAAGGTCCAGATAGTCTGTGTGGACTGCCTTACCCTCGTCCACAGCTCTGGAGACAGATTCGAAGAAGTCAATCAGATTCAGGAGACAAGATCGTCCCTTCACAAACCCAAACTGGGTTGGGTCCAGTGTTTAAAGCTTGCCAATGTCTTTGTTTATAAGTTCCATGATAATGCATTCCATGCCCTTGCAGATCAGGCTTGTCAGACTGATGGGATGGTAGTTCCCAGGATCCAAGGCAGATCACCTCTTGTGGATTGGGATAACTGTAGCTGTACGCCACTCAGTGGGCACTAAGCCTGAAGTGAGGCTATGATTAAACATGACACTTAGGTGAGGTGCCATTTCATTTTGTAGTTCATGTAGTACACAGCCTGGAATGTCATCTGGTCCTATGGATGCTGTATTCCTAGCTTTGGAGAGTGCAGTTTCTACCTGTGTGGCTGTGATTACCGGCATTTGGCAATCTTTTGGTATTGAGATGGGCCCTTTAGGTGGTGAGAGGGTGGTGAAGTTGGCACTAAATCGATCTGTCAGGATATTGGCAATATCCTTGGGATCAGTATATTTAATGGCATTCTGTTGTAGCTTAGAACAGATCTGAGCATTGCCATTAAGATTCTTGACATAACTATAGAATGCCTTGTGGTTGTCTTTGGAATCTTTGGCAGTTTTATTTTCGGAACTATCTTTTGAGGATTTTATGAGGGATCTCAGCTTCTTACTGAGGCTGGTGAGGGAGTTTTTTGCATCCTGGGATTTTCCTTTATTCTGCAACAGTTTCTTCCTTCTGTTGTATAGTTTGTTTATAGCAGGGGACCACCAGATTGGATTGCTTTTTTTGGAGAAGAGCATCTTTGTTCTATTTGGGATGGCACAATTCATGCACAAGTGGATGTGCTCGTACAGTGACTTAGTGTAGGATTCTGCAGTCGAATTTTCAGATCCGGTCTGCATGAGTGTCATGAAGTTTGTCACTTCTGACTTTAGTAGCATGAAGTTGGCTTTGGAGAAGTTTTTTAAGGAGGTTTCCTTACTGGGGGGTGGGGATGGGATGTGAATGTCAAGGGTGATTTGCTTATGGTCAGATCTGACCAATGAGGGGGTGACCACTGGTGTGAAGCATCTATCTCCCATGTTGGTAATGACCAGGTCTAGGATATTGGGGCCCCTGGTGGGACAATAGATTAGTTGATCCAGGTAGTTGGAATTTATGAATTCCAAGAACCATTGGGAAAAGGAGTTGGTATCTGAGTAGTTTTCCAAGTTAATGGCAGGGTATTTAAAATCACCCAGTATTAGGGTGTTTGGTTGTTTCTTAATATTTTCCAGTATGTTTAGAAAGGTGTAGTGAGAATCTTTGGGCATGGTGGGAGATCTGTAGCAAGCTACAATTTGGATTGCAGTCTTACCTAGTGTTAGTTGCACCTGGAGGATTTCAGAATCATTGTGTTGGGCAACTAGCCTGGAGGTGTGAATATCCTTGGTGAATATGGACACTCCTCCACCTTTAGTGGTGGCTTTGTGGACGAAAAGTGTGGTAAGAGTTATAGCCTGGTATTGCATGGGTGCTCTCTGGAGCCTTGAACCAGGTCTCAATTACTGCACAGATATTGATGCTCCATTTTCAGGAGTGACTCGAGAGAGTGCATTTTGAGGTTTAGACTTCTAGCATTGAGTAGCATTACCTTCAGATTTTGCATGCTTGTATCTGTTACGCTGGTGGTTTTATCCTTTGAATGGGCTGGGAATAACATGCATATTAGTTAAGCATGTTGAAATATATTACTGTAGCTATTACTTCTTTCTCTTTGATCACTGCCAAACATCTTCAAGTGAACAGTCAGTTTGTGTTTATCTTGGAAATGTTAGCAGGGCAGATAAGCTTTTTCATTGATATATGGAGTTGGATATGTTTTTTTGGGGGGGGAGGGGCTTGCAAGCTTCTGAGAGTAAGCTAACTACTGCAGATAGTTTTTCTTTCATTTTAGTCAGAGTCAAACATTCACATGATAAACATAAAGAACACAGTAATTTCTGAGGGATCTATATTGAATTATCAAGCTGCACATGATCAAAACTTCTATACAGCAAACATTAAGCAATGAAACTGAAAGCAGTCAAAACTTCTGTACAGCAAACATTAAGCCATTAAACTGAAAGCTAGATATCTAATCCATCAAGCTGGAAAACAAAACATAAAACTACAAGAAAAAATCCCTCTTGCATTCTCCACATGGGGGGCTGCACTTCCCTCACCACCACAATTAATTGTACTAATTCCATGTTCATACAATAGTGAGTAAAAGGTATATGTTCTAACCCTACTGTCTGCTGATGTTGGTGAAAACATACACTGCACAGTAAGTTAGAAATGTAAGTGAATGGAACAAACCTGTTTACATACACTGCCACATGTCACCTAGATGCATGTTGTTGAACAATAGCATACATTTCCTTTGCTCTCTGCAGCTTTAAGCTGCCACCATCTCTTCTCCTCATTGACTGGTTTTGTCAGACCCACCTTGGCCTCCCTTGGGCTCTACTCAGTCCACATCTGGGGCAGGGAAGAATTCAAAGATTCTGGTGTAGCAGACTATACCAGCATTTAGATTAGTTCATTTAGTAGCCTGAGTGTCTGTACTAGCTGGTCATGGAGGATGGTTACAAGTGGCAAATGTCAGCATGCCTACATTGCAGGGAGGGAGGTAACTATGATTTGCCACACAGATGACACCTAATGGGCACACTAGATGCTCACCTAGTGAAGTTCCATGCCAACCAAGCTTGCAGTGCCATAGTGCATTCACAATATACAGCTGGGGAAAAATCATCAGGCCGTTCCTAAGAAGACATTAATGACAGACTTGGATGGAGCAACAAAAAGGAAAAGTGTGTGCCCCAAATGAGAGAGAGTAAACAGCTTCAATGGACCATCAAGCTGGGGCCAGTCACCAACACCTCATTCTCACTGGTGGAACCAAGGGCTTATTGGGGTTGCTATGCAGGAATAAATATACTGGAAGGCTGCAGCCCAACCTTGAATTACCTGCCTCCCATCCTGCCAGAATAATTGGGTGATGTGGGTGAACATAAAGGAGCCATCTGGCAAGGCCTTACAGGGAGCAAAATATAAAAAACAAATCACCTCATGAATTGTTTTGTCTGCTATGACTATAGGCCTCTGGAGTGTTCTCTTTACTTTTATGGAGCTCTCATTGAATATGACCTTCTCATTTATTTTCCTTCCTTATATTACTCCACCACTGAAAAATGTATGTTGGAAAACAATTTAAAATCAGGTTTGCTTTTTTCCCTTGGTTTACCCTTAACTGCTGCTTAAAGTCCACTGCCATTTATATTCTCTTCTTTTTATTAGTAGACACAGGTTCAAATCAGAACTGTGTCTTCTCCAACTTATTTCACTTTCTGTACTCACTATATTCACAGAGTCCTTATATCACTGCCATTCTGTTTCAATTTTTGTCTCAGTTTGTTCAGTGATAATTCTTTTAAGACTGTTTCCTCAGGTTTTTCTTGTGCTAATTTTTACTTCAAAGCTTCCCTGTTAATTCACCTTTAGTTCCAATGATCTCATCTTTAAATGTTTACAGTCAGATGCTCTAACACCAAGCAATGCTTCTGATAAAAGACAAGATCATTTTTTCATCTAATTGCAACTATATTCAAGCCCTTTTTATGTTCTATGACAACTATAATTTACTATTGAATCTGGATGTCTATATGAATATCATCGCTTTACAACTCATACTGAATGGGTATAACAGAACAGTCTGTCTTTGTACTACTTTCTTATTAATTGAATCAGCCTGTTGCCCTGTTACTATATATTTTATGACTGAAAATGAGGAAAGCATTTTTCTAATATCGTGTGTTTCGGCCACATGATGTAAGGCTTATCCTACAACTCTGATTTTTTGTATGTCCAAGAATATGCTTTTTTAGTCACCATAAATGCATATTAAATCTAATTTCTAGCTGTCAATCTTTTGCTTACACACCAATGGAGGCTTGACAATGGAAATACTGGTTCTGAAATCTAGCAGGACATCTTTTCTTTCTTAAAAATAAAGTATATTTTACTGACTTATGTATAACATGGTAAATAATGGCATGACTCAATTATTCTGAATGTAGCTTTGCCATACTCCAGTCACTTAACCACTCATTTATCTAAAGCTTACATTTCATAGAACATTTTTGTTTATATCATTATTAGTAGAAATTTCTTCAGCATTACCAATGCAGAACGTAGCAATGTGACTCTTTCCATCACATTTAAAAAAAAACTGATATATTGTTTTTGTTTCTGTTTCACAGAAAATGGCATATTTCTTAATACATTTCTGTTCTAAACAGCACATCATTCACAATTCAAAGAGGTCTTTTAACCTGTCTAGTGCAAAATGTTTGTACAGTTTTGTTTGGGTAGTGCAGCGGTAGCATTGTCACCTCACAGCAAGAGGTTCTTTGGTTTGATTCTTGGCTGGGGTGCCTTCTGTGTGGAGTCTGCATGTCCTCACTGTGTTCGTGTGTGTTTCCTCCGGATGCTCTGGTTTTCTCCCACGTTACAAAGACATGCGTCTGGAGCATTTCTCTCTGGCTTCCACTGAAAATTGGCTTGTTCCAAGTTGGACTTTCCCGGTTAACAACTAATAAATAAATAAAATAAAAGTTTTACTTTACTCTTCTTACCAGAGTCAAGTCAAAGCTTTAAAATGTGTTTGTCATTAATCTTGGTGCTTATTTTATCTGTATTGAGTGTAATTATGAAACTTTATTAATTTTCCCAAAGTAGTTATAATTTTCATGCCAAATATGCTTTCAGTTCTTCTTTGGTGACAGAAGTTTTGAATAATTTGCTTGGCATTAGTTCTCTGTGATGGCATAACATTCAAATATTACCAAATAGGACTACAATTCATTTTTCTAGTTAGTTTCTTTATAGATAACACAATCCTTCATTTGGTAACTATCCTGGCAGCAAAACTAGTTGTTCTTATAGTTGAAGCAGCCTTTAGTCTGTCTCCACTTGTGATGTCACTATTTTCTTTAATGACTTCACCAATGTTGCTGTTAACAGTTTAATGCAGAAATAACAGAACTGCCAGAGAGCTGTAGGTAATTAATAGCCCAATTATAGTTTGCTGTTTGCAACAGAAGTGCTAGGAGGAATTGAAAGTGACAAGTCTCTAGACAACTACCTATTATTATCCACCAGTATAAATCTAAAGATATATTGGAGGTTTATTCAGTAATCATGATAGTTCAATACAAAATAAAAATTCCATTATCTTGCAGTAATTAAAAATATACACAGTAAGCTTAGTTACTTCTCACTAACAGTTTCATTCTAAAGTGAAACTCCAGGATACAGAATTCCCTTGGTAAAAGAAAGTCCAAGCCTGCAGGTCAGTGCCAGGCCCAATGTGCACCATAAACAGACAATTCCCAACTACATCCACAGATCAGCCCTAACAGGTCTCACACTTCATGCTTCTAGATATTTCCTTCAGATAATCCTACTAGCAAGGAGCTATCTGGTTTTCTGTTTTCAGACAGCATCCTGATATCCAACCCTGTCTGTGAATAAGAATCTTATCATCTAGCTAACTGCAGAGAGAATATTCCCACATGCCACACTGCAGTATAGTCAGTGTGACATTAAATTCTTTCTCTTAT
Source organism: Protopterus annectens (assembly GCF_019279795.1). Taxonomy (NCBI): domain Eukaryota; kingdom Metazoa; phylum Chordata; order Ceratodontiformes; family Protopteridae; genus Protopterus; species Protopterus annectens. The sequence goes on from NC_056749.1 coordinate 500,694,364, forward strand.
CATGGCAGACAGCCCAAGTTTCTGTATATAGCGGTAGTGTTATGAAAAGAGCTTTTGTTAGGTAGGTTGTTGGATTAGAATTAAAGTCAGGAACGGGAATAGGGTTAGCATACAGTAGTAAGCTGGGCTGTAGTGGTTTGAGTGAGATAAAGAGGGTGGATGTTTATCAGTTTCAGCAACTAGACAAGTGAAGCAAGTGGTTCAGTCAGAGCCCAGCAGTTTTAAGTGTATCCTGTAAGTCTGTGAAAATAGTGGAGCCATAAAGAAGTGATGGAAGAAGTAGGTAGGTGTTTGCAATGATTAGCTTAGTGCTGTCAGTGAGTATGATTTTACCCTTTAGAGTGCCCCAGTTTTTTGTTGGGTCTTTTTGATTGTCATCATCAAGTATCAGTCCAAATAATTTATTCTGTGGCACTATTTCTATTCTTGTGCTATTTAAAGAAAAGAATGTGAATGTCTTTTTTATGGCTATATGTCTTAGAAAAGAAGAGACATAACTTGTATTTTTGTTTTGGAGGGGTTATCAAAGGCTGAGCATTGGCAGACCAGCTTTCTACTGAAGTAAATTATTATTTGGTTATATTCATCTCTCTTGTCTCTTTAGGACACTACAGTGAGACAGACAGAGGTAAAGCTAGTAAAACACATTTAACAATTATAAGCAGTTATTACAATTAAGGAAATGGAATCATTGTACCAGCTGTTCAGTATTTTGCTAACATGCAGAAAAGTTTGACTGCACAGTCCATCTTTAATTTGTCAAATACAAAAATTCTGCCCACGTATTCATATATTTGTACACAAATATCCACGGATGAATAATCAACTAATATCACTATTCAAATCATAACACAGTTAGATTTGTAATTAATTATACTTACTTTTTAATAAAGACGATATGCTAAGCTTCGTACAGTATAGATGTTTAGTTGACACTACCATTTTAATTCTAATTTAAAAGTTTGGTGCAAGAGTCCCCACCATAATCATTAATATGCAGCATTTCTAATGCTTGAAATATAAATTTCTGCTTGGAATTTATTAGAAATTTTCAAGTTGTGATCTGATGAAGGCTTCACTAGCGAACTGAAAATGCTCATCAAGTAAATAAGAACATACGTATTTTCCAATAACGCTTATATTTAGCTTTTAAAAATGAGTTTATTGTTTTCCCTCAGGGAAAGTTTTACTGCATGAATAATTTAGAAGTCTTTCATTGTTGCATTTTATGTTATATTGATTTTTGAATACTTGACATAAAATATAACTTAGAAAAATGCATGTATAGTTGGATGCCACTGTGGCATCCACTACAGTGCCCATTAGCAACAAAAAATATTGTACAAAAAGATTCTCTTGCTGCTTAAAAAATCATACATATTTATATAAAGCCAGTACTAATCATACTTTGAATATAAAGCATCTGTCTTAGATATATCACAGTTGATTCACATGGTACTGATGTGTATAACTATTGGTTTGTCTTTCAGCTTTTCCCGGTTAGGGGTCGCCACAGCGGAACCCTGGTCCGCTAATGATTGGTAGTGGATTTTTACATACCAGGTTACCAGCCCTGATGCACAACCTTCAATGAAGGCACGCCCCATTCATGTATGCCTCCACACAGAAGACGCTCTAGCTGAGAATCGAACGGGACAACGTCTTGCTATGAGGCGACAACGCTACTGCAGCACCACCACCGCAGCTTGTATTTATAATCTAATCTTATTTTTTTATGTTCAAGGTTTTGGTGAAGAAGCCCATTGAGGAGCTGGTTGCTCTGAATCCCATGATATAACGCTGAGTCAGCCAGTTCCTGAACTAATTGATTTCAACAATTGGCTAAGTTTCTTCTGTCATTCTAAGGGGATCCAGTATCTGTCTACGTGGGATGACATGATTAACAGACCTCAATGCTTTGCCAGAGATGGCCTGCATCTGTCATACCTGGACTTCTGGATACTGGCCAAGGCTTTTTCCACCCATATAGTACCTTTTTAGGCAGTGTTCCAAAGACCAAATTACCACCGTAACAGCTACAAACAAATGCAATCTGCAAAAACTGAAACGTAGGAAAAAGGCACCACAACCGACGTGGAACAGCTGTATAAATTGAAAATGCTGCCACAATCCAAATAAATCCAAGGCCCATAAACGCTCCAAATAAATTTATTGAATAAAACCACATACAAATAAAAACGTCGACCTAGGTTTCGTCCGTTATACGAACTTCATCAGAACACCACATACTACATCTGAATCTCTTAAATATTGTGCACGATTATACTTAATGAGCCTATTAACCAATAAAATGCATGTGAAACACAATCAAATTAAAGGCAGCAATGCAAATAATGTTGAAACTGTGTGTAACTACCAAATGTAGTGGACCCCTCCTGTTAATAAAAATAATACATGGTATATATAAACACTAAATGTTCTGCATAAATTGAAAATAAATATAAACAAATATATATAGTTAATTTACAAAAACCATAATTCAATTTGAACACTGTTATATATATATCAAATTACAATATATATGTATGTTACAAGTTATCTTGATGTGTGATATATAATGCTTATTTTTTATTTTTCAAATATTATAAATTATAATTAATTTAGTTTAATTTATAATTATTAAAAACCCATTTAATGTTGTTGTGTGTGTCCAAGCGCTACTAAATAAATTTGTAATGCAAGGTAATTGTAATAAATACATATATGTATATATGGAAAAATATATATAATATATTGATATACAAAGGTTAAATGTGCTAATTCCATGCAAAACAAAAATATACAAAGTATTATATGTAAAAAAATCTTTATGATAAAAAGACTGCTATGTTGTTAAAATATTTAAAATATATGTATTACACTTTAAACTATATTAAACATACAAGTGGGGATATAAAACAACAAATAGAGACCATAAATATGTACATATAAATAGAATTAAATATAAATAAATAATTCATTATTAAATATACAAATAAATAAATACATATAAATATATGTACATAATGTTTTGTGTATGAAATCAACATACAATATGTAATTCACTCATGTGTTCACCCTATTGCAAATATATATATTATATATAAAAAAATCTATCAATAAAAAACGTATTGAATTAATAACAGAGTCCCAAATAAATGTTAGTGTATACCAATAGCTAACGTGTATACAACTGAACCTTATAATTAAAACGCATATAATGGACCACATGAATACTGTACATAATGGTCCAGCCATATGTTAAAATTCCAAAACTATGTTAATGACCCTTAATATTGTTCAACCATAAAATTGGCTTAATACTAATATATTCATTAAGTCCAGGATGTTGGTTAGCGTTAAGTAATATCTGCATCCTCAATTCTGACAAATCCAAATTATATTTAGTTGTCTTGCCTTGTAAATCCAAATTCTGGTGTATAACACCAAAAAATCTAAAAAAATGATTTTCATATTGATTTATGTGTCTGGCAAGGGCATTGGTTAATTTATTATTTTTAATGTCCAGTAGGTGTTCTTTAACCCTATCCCTCAGATGTCTACTAGTTTTGCCAACATAAAACCCTTCACCCTGTTGACAAACAGCAATGTAAACAACATTTGTTGTGTAACAATTTATATGCTGGCTAATTCTGATATTATGATTGTTAACAGTCACAGCTGTATCAATATTGATCAAATGCTTACACGTTGAACACCTACCGCATTTAAAATTACCCATGGGTTTTTGTGAACTATTGTGGGTATTGACGTTCAAACTTTCAAACAAATCCTTAAAAGAAGTGTCCTTCCTAAAAACATGTGTGACACTCCCTACAAACATTTCCCCAAGTGATTTGTCTGTGCTTATAAATTTCCAATTCTTATTAATAATAGTTTTAATACACGAAGAAAGACCATTAAATGTAGTAATATACAAAGGGATGTTATTGCAAATAAACTTCCCAACATCCACTGATTGACTTGGGTGGCTTTCACTAGAAATCATCTCATTACTATGTAATATAGCCTTGTAAATACCATTGTGTCTTTTACATCTCACTTCTTTAGCTATGTTACTACAAAAGTCCTGTGGGTACCCCCTATTTAAAAATAAACTAATAATGAATTTAATTTCATGATCAAAATCCACCTCCTCACTGGCCATTCTTGCTGCCCTCACCATCTGGCCTTTAACCACCGCTTTCTTCTGATGGTGAGGGTGCCAACTGTCAAAATGTAGGTACGAATTTGAGAATGTGGACTTCCTGTATATGTTAGACACAAGCTTCTTCTTAACCTTATCATAGGTTAGCTTAATATCCAGGTAACTAATATTTTCCTGGCTAACAACATGTGTGAATTTTAAAAACCATACACTACTGTTAATATACTCTAAAAACCGTTTTAAAATTGCTTGCTCCCCTTTCCAAATAATAAATAAATCGTCTAAAAACCGACCATAAAATTTAATATATTTAAAATATTCTGAATTAAACACGTAATTTAATTCCCAATAGGTTAAAACAAAGTTCGCAAAACCCGGGGCACACGCTGCCCCCATGGCTACACCACTAACCTGTTTATAATAGGCCCCCTCAAAAAATATAAAATTGTTTTTTAATACAATGCCCATTAATTTGACTAAAACATTAATCTTGTTCTGATCATAAAGGTTGGTGTAATATAGTTGTTCTTCTAACCAGTCTAAACCACTGTCATGAGGTATAACAGTGTATAAATTACAAACATCCATAGTAATAAATGTGTCACCGTCTTCAAATTCTATAGCTTTAATTTTACCCAAAAAATCCCAAGAGTCCTTAAGAATGTGTGAAAAAAATACAATACCTGGTTTGAGATGGTGATCCAAAAATTGACTAATAAAATGTGTCTTACTGCGTTTACCATCTACTATTGGTCTAAAATGTAAATTGTCCAAACCCTTATGTATTTTGGGAATGCCGAAAATACCACTGATCACTGGAAAATCATTCTGTAAAAAACGCCATTCCTGTTCATCCACCTCTCCCTGAAATAACATGTCAAATAGTGTAGTGTCAATCCTCTTGTGTGCTATGTTAATCTCATTCCTATTGATTTCCCTATATGTATCTTCTACCAACATGGCATTCATATAGGTAACATAATCATAATTGTCCACTATCACTATGCCACTACCCTTATCGGGTTTCATAATTCTAATATTCTTAGTGGCCAAAATCCTATTTAATATAGCTTCCTCCTGTTTAGTCAGGTTATTACTATTATTAAAATCCCTACCATAATAGGTAAAAGCATCCCTGATATCATTTTCAGTCACTTTCTCAAAAAATGCTATCTTGTCATGCATAGGTGGATTATAAGTACTTGGTTTGGACAATCCATTATGGCCATTCTCCATAGTACCCCAAGAATTACTCTGATAGAGAATTTTTAAATTTAACTTTCGAGTAAATAATTTCAAATCTAGAATGGTATTAACCAAGTTACCCCTCTTCTTCGGCACAAAACTAAAACCTTTTGAAAATAAGTCTACACATTCTCTATCAAAAGACTGATTAGTATAATTGTATAATTTAAAATCGCCCTTATTGTTCTCCACAATATTGGGTTTAAAAAACAACCTACATTCCCTTTGTCCATCTACTCGCCCATCGTTATTCATCTGTGTGCACACATCAACATCAAACGACATATCAATATTATGGTTAAAACATACATCAACATTATTAACATTAAAACTAACTGCTTCAACTGTTTGTGATTGTCCTGCATATTCATAAATTGTCAAATCATTAAGTGGATCAATATTGTCTATGGTGGATGAATACGTACCACCATCAAAAGACTTTATCATATAATTATCAGTATCAAAAATATTTGGAATGTTACTGTCATCATTTATCCGTTGTCCTTCACCTGTGTATATAGTCAAATCGCATGTACAGTCACATCTGAGTCGATCAACTATATCGAACCGATTATTACCTTTTTTGTTGTATACTTCAGTGTTTGAACAAGTGGTACCAAGAATCTGTCGCTGTGCACCAGTACCGTACACAGAGGTATCACATATTCCGTTACCACTACCCACATCATCTATGTGGGCCAAAAAATTATCACAATCCACACCCCCCACAAGTCTGTTTGATACAACGAGTGTATCAATCGAAGAGATAAATTCAGTCCCTGTTAAATGGGAACAAGTTAACTGTACAGCGTCCGAAAAACGAACATCACTATTGGAAAAGATAGAACTAGTAGTTGTTCTCAATAACGTCGTCTCGTAACCATAAAATGAAAAAGGATGAAAACGCTTACCCAGTACCTCAAAGTGGTGGACGCCATCGGCTACTTGCGCGCCCCCCACGCGTTTTTTTGTTGTTGCTGTTGTTGGAAATTAACTTTCCTATTTTTGTCGTAGTCCCTTCTCGGTCGTGTTGCTGTGTACTCGTACTCTTCCTCCTCCTCATACTAATGTTGCCCCTTAAGCCTTTTGGATCTCCTAGGCCCTTCTCCCTCACTCGGGCTGCCATACTGCCGTTGTCCATGGATCTCTGAATGCAAAGGGGACGTGATGTCATCTAAAACATCCATACGGTTACTGCTCTCTTCCGGTCTTCCGTCACTATGACTGTGTCTTGTAGGTTTGGATTTGGGATACACCAAACCGGATGAATAAACTTTCAAATCCCTTTTAATTTTATGCTGCTTTTTATCATAAATAACATTACAACTGTGTTCAACTTCTTTTATAATGTTTATATAGTTAGTGTAGTATTGATCGAAAAGCAGATCCTGACTAATAGAACTGTTTAATTGATCCAATTCTGATAAAAGCACATCTATTTTTTTATCATTATATGTAATCATTATTTCCATAAGTGCTATACCCGTTCTGTTGAATAATTCATGCAACTCCTTTAGCATGTCCGGTTCATGCTCACTACCGTTCGGATATCGCCACAGCCTCAGCCCTTTGGGGACAAGCCCCAGCTCGATATTTTTGCGCAAGTACCCATTTTCCATTTGGGTTCTTTTTAATTTAAACATCTTAACTTCAAAGACTCGTAGCCATTCTCGCATGTTACCTTCCACTTGATTATTCTGAATATTCGTAGAGTTGTGTTTAGTATTAAAAGAATACTGGTTTGACTTCCATGAATCACTGCTTACCGGCTCCGGTTGCACATTTACTCGTGTAGCATGAAAGACCTGTCCACTGGATGTACCATTAGTACCAGATGCTGTAGGTGCCAACGGAGGGGTCGCTTGTGTCAGGGGCAACCCCAGACTACTCGAAGACTCCAAACTGGCATTAAAGGATGTCATAAGTTTTTGAATTAAAACTGAATGTAGTTTAAGCTGTTCATTCATATCTTTCAACAGCATACCCACATCGACCGCTCCGCCTTCTTCCTCCATGGTTGAACACTAGTAAACCAAGAACCAATACTGCAAAAACTGAAACGTAGGAAAAAGGCACCACAACCGACGTGGAACAGCTGTATAAATTGAAAATGCTGCCACAATCCAAATAAATCCAAGGCCCATAAACGCTCCAAATAAATTTATTGAATAAAACCACATACAAATAAAACTAGGTTTCAGTCCCGTTATACGAACTTCATCAGAACACCACATACTACATCTGAATCTCTTAAATATTGTGCACAATTATACTTAATGAGCCTATTAACCAATAAAATGCGTGTGAAACACAATCAAATTAAAGGCAGCAATGCAAATAATGTTGAACCTATGTGTAACTACCAAATATAGTGGACCCCTCCTGTTAATAAAAATACATGGTATATATAAACATTAAATGTTCTGCATAAATTGAAAATAAATATAAACAAATATATATAGTTAATTTACAAAAACCATAATTCAATTTGAACACTGTTATATATATATCAAATTACAATATATATGTATGTTACAAGTTATCTTGATGTGTGATATATAATACTTATTTTTTTTTTTTTTTTTTTTTTTTTTTTTTTGTTTTTTGCAATCTGAGGGTCATGCTACTCAATGCTAGAAGTCTAAATCTCAAAATGCACTTGCTCGAAGCACTCCTTAAAATGGAGAACATCGACATTTGTGCTGTAACAGAGACCTGGTTCAAGGCAGTAGAAAGCACCCCTGCACTACCAGTCTATAACTCATTCCACACTTTTCAGCCCCAGAACTTGGACCGAAACTCCAGAGGTGGTGGTGTTTCCATATTCATAATGGATGCGCACACATCCAGACTGGTAGCCCAACATAATGCATCAGAGATACTTCAGGTGCAGCTAACATTGGGTAAGACAGAAATTCAAGCCGTAGTCTGCTATAGGTCCAAAACCATGTCCCAAGACTCACACTCCACATTGCTAAGCACCCTGGAGAATATTAGGGTCCAACCTTGCACTCTCATTCTGGACGACTTCAACTACCCCTCAATTAACTGGGAAAACTACTCATGTACCAATACACTTGTCCAATGTTTCTTTGAATTCATTAATTCCAATGCCCTGGATTAGCTCATTCTTACCCCCACTAGAGGTAGCAACATCCTTGACCTGGTCATTACTAACATGGGCGACCATTGCTCTACACCAATAGTCAACTCTTTCCTGGTTAGATCTGAACACAAACTAATCACCTTGTAAATCCCCATCCCCTCCCTCCCAGAAAGGTAACCACCATGGAAAACTTCTCCAAAGCTAACTTGGGCTCCTAAAAACAGAGGTGGCTCACTTCACTGCACCCATGCAAATGGAGAATAGTTGCGTGACCACCGAATCATACACCCATGCACACTGTACGAACACATACACAAATGCATGGATCTCACCATACCCAATAGAACCAAGGTGCTCTCCTCCAGAAAAAGGAAGTCAATCTAGTGTTCCCCTGCCATAAACAAACTCTACAACAGAAGGAGGAAACTGATGCGGAATAAGGTGAAGTCCCAAGACTGGAAAAACTCCCTTAGCAGCTCAACAAAAAGTTGAGATCCCTCATCAAATCCTCTAAAGCTAGCTATGAAAACAGAATTGCAGCAGATAGTAAAGACAACCACAAGGCCTTCTACAGTTATGTAAAGAATCTCCACGGAAATACCCAGATTTGTTCTGAGTTACTGCACAATGGTACCTCCTATAGCGAGCCAACAGATATTGCTAATATACTGGCCGACAGATTCAGTGCCAACTTTACCCCCCCAAAGGAACAATCACAATACCAGTAGATTGCCAGGCACCCAGTATTACTGCTGCACAGGTTAAAACAGCACTGTCCAAGGCCAAGAATACAGCGTCTATGGGACCTGACAATATCCCTGGCTGTGTTCTACATGAACTACAGAATGAACTGGCACCTCACCTGGGTGTCCTATTCAATCACAGCCTCATCTCAGGCTTTCTCTCTACCAAATGGAACACTGCTACAGTTATAAACTCCACAAAGGAGGATTGACTACAGTCCCTGGGAACTATCGCCCGATTAGCCGACAAGTCTGATATGCAAAGCTATGGAACGCATCATCATGGACCTAATAAACAAGGATATAGGGAATCTCCAAACTCTGGCTCCCACACAGTTTGGTTTTGTGAAGGGTAGATCATGCCTGCTCAACTTGGTTAACTTCTTTGAGTCAGTCACCAGAGCTGTGGATGAAGGCAAGGTGGTTCATACAGTCTACCTTGATCTGGCTAAGGCCTTTGATACCATTCCCCACTCAGGAATCATAGAAAAATTCACTAAGCTAGGCATCAACCACTATATCAGTAAGTGGGTTACAAACTGGCTCACAGATAGAGCCCACAATGTGAAAGTAGCTGACTCCAAGTCAGACTGCTGACCAGTCATGAGTGGACTCCCACAGGGTTTGGTCCTGGGTCCTCTCCTGTTTGGTATCTACTTCTCTGAAGTCTAGCACAACATGAAGGGACTCTGGCTGACAAAGTTCATAGATGATTGCAAGTTGGGAGCTATAATTAACTCCCCAAGTGATGTTGACATCATACAGAAAGTCCTCACTGAGACCAACAACTTTTATCAGAACCATGTCCTTAAGCTCAATGCCAAAAAATGTGTCATCATCCCCTTTGGGAGAAACTCATTTCCCATGAATTACCACATCGATGATAGTCCACTGAACACAGAAGGCGTTATAAGGGACCTGGAACCGCAGGTTGACAGCAACCTCTCCTTTGACCACCACATTGCCATTGTGGCCAGAAAGTCCTTCTATGTGGCACATCTCATTAATATGGGTTTTGCATCCAGGAAGAAGGAGGTCATTGTCTCCCTCTACTCTTCCCTCATTAGGCCAATCATCAAGTACAATGCCCCATTTCGCATGTACCTCACTAGATATCTGCAACAACTGGAGAAGCCGCAAACGTACCTCACAAAGAGGATCCTAAACCTTAAACACTTGTCCTATATGGACAGACTCAAAAAACTCCAACTATTCTCTGTGTCATATTGTCTACTTAGAGGCGATCTCTGCTTGACTTACAAAGCCATGTCTGACCCAGCTCTGTTAGAAAGGCTACATCTAAAGAAATCCCAATTCCTGCGCACCACACGTTCCAGAGATCTCAGCCTGATTACCACAGTCAGCAGAATGTTCTGGAGGAACAGGTTCATAACCCAGAGACTGCCCATGCTATGGAATCGACTTCCCATACATGTCAAACAGAGCACCTCACTGGCCCTCTTCAAGAGGAATCTTGATGAGCGGATGGGAAATAGAAAATTCATCCCGGAGATCACTCCAGTGGTTCTACTCTACAGAGGCACTGGGAACTAAGGTCGGGTGGTATGATCCCAGGGTAATCCTATGGGCTATGCTTGTAAAGGCTCCAGGGCCATTAGCCTAGTACACACCTATGAACATATGATGGTATGACTCTGGTTATAAAAAATGTCCCCTGGTTTTGTTTGTGAGAAACCTGTGGAATTTTTCAAACTTCTCTAGATGGTAATGGCAAGTCAGAAGGTTACAAAACAGGAAGTAGTGTTTTATAATTATTGCATACAGGGGGGAATTACATTCCAGGTCCCAACCTTAACTCCATAGAGGAACACTTGTTCAACTCCATATGCTTGGCAGATTGTAACAGCTATGTGGGTATTAACGTTGTTGTTTGTCTTTTCAGCTTTTCCTGGTTAGGGGTCGCCACAGCGGAATTCCAGTCCACTAATGATTGGCAGTCGATTTTTATGGTGCCGAGTTGCCAGCCTGACACCCAGCATGATAATCCATGATTAATAAAGGCCATCATCGTCAAGTACTCCAAAATCTTTTACCATTTTGTTAACTTTTAATTGCCGACTATCAATATTAGATGAAATTTAGAGGGTTGAGGATTGTCAGATGATGAATGCTGCATTTTTATGTTGATAATAAGGGTATTTCTACTGCAAAATATGTAAGGCGCAGTGGTGCAGCTATAGCGTTGTCGCCTCACAGCAAGAGGTTCTCCCGTTCGATTCCCAGCTGGAGCGCCTTCTGTGTGGAGTCTGCATGTCCTCCCTGTGGTCGAGTGGCATTCAAAAGACATGCGTGAATGGGTGTGCCTTCATTGAAGGTTGGGCATCGGGCTGGCACCTCGGCACTGTAAAAATCTACTGCCTATCATTAGTAGACCGGAGTTCAACTGTGGTGACCCCTAACCAGGAAAAGCCGAAAGAAGAAGAACAACTACTGCAAAATGTGTGTATGTGTATATGTATATGTGAACACAATGAAACCAGAGTTTCATGTCTAAATGCTAATTAGACAATGCTTTTGACTTTTAACCCATCCAGTGCAGCTAAGAATGTAGACAAAATAATCCCCAAAAAAAAACAAAGCCACCAGTAAGGGGCTCCTAGGGAGAAGCAAATCGAACAGCCAGATCTTAGCTGAATCCTCGAAAGTCAAGTCCCATCTAATGGCTTTGTAAATACAACTGGTGACACAGCTCCTTATTGGAGAGACACTTGAACATACTTACACCATATGGAAATAATCAGCATCTGTCACTTGATGTCACAAACATTCCCAGACCTCTCCTCCTTGTCTTTGCAGATTTATGTTGAAGGCATTTGCCACATAAAAACTAGCTTTGCTACTGTAAAATTTGACAGAGTGGGAAGACTATTAGTCTGAAGGTATTGTAGACAGTTCTCCCATTCCTGTTCAGTGATAGGGAATCATAGGAAATTCTCCACTTTTTGTTTCAGCAAACAAGTGCTTTTTCCAACTCCCATAACTCACAAAAGTTAAGTCTTGTAACTTTCCCTTGAAAACATAGCTAGGGGAGAGAAAATGCTGTATTTGATCAAAATGCTTTTTAGTTGTAAATATTGTCATCATGAAATATTGGGTAATTGGTCTGCCATTCCACTAAGGATCTCAAGGCACAACAATGCACATCCAACATATACCTAATAAACAAGATGCCTGACTTGCTCCAGATAGCCCACCATAGTCCCAAAGGTAAGTAAAGCTGCTTAATAAATTTACTTTACTTCTCTTTGTCCTTTCCCTCCTTCTATACCACTCCTCCAAGCCTCCCTGATTCATGACCTTGTATGAGGAAATTTTGAACCAGAAAATGTGGAACTGTGTTGCAGGCAAACTGCTGGTATTACCTAGACTAGGGATGGAGTCATTCTAGCTCTATAATAAAACTATCCAGTGGAGGCAACCCCATAAGCAATGAGACCAAGAAGTCCAAAGCTATCTCTACCCTAGTCAAAAATCATTTGTGTATTTTTTTAAGTGCATAGGTTCATGGAAGATTACTAGGCTAATGGCCCTAGAGCCCTTACAAGCCTATCCTAAATTGCCCCAGTTGTCAGTGGTTAGGTGAGTTAAGTTTGCAGAGGTAAGGGTTTACGGTAGTTAATACCAACTTCCTCTGTCCAGGACAGACACGGGCACCACCCCAGGAGTGAATTTGCAGTCACCCGTCGATTGATCTAGGTTGTGTTTGAAGAAGATCAGGGAGGCGCTATGTTTCACATGAATTGGAAGCTTGTTCCAAAGAAGTGGAAGTATTTGGGAGCTGTATCTATCTCTCCAACATGATTTGTTCATGCCAGAGGCTAGGTTAAGATCCCTGGGGTGAGTGACAGTCATGCAGTTTGATTTACGAATGAGTAGCATTTCCATCAGGGCTGGGTCAGAGAGACAGAATAAACTGACAGGGCTTTCAGTCTTTCCATGTAACGCTTGTTTTTTGGACCCTGTAATTTCTTGGTAAGAAACCTTTGTGGTCTCTCCAATTGTTGTATGTGTCTGGTGAAGTATATACAAAAGGGAACTCTGTACTCAATTATTGGTCGAATGAGGGCCAAGTATAATGGAATTGTAACATCTTTAAATATACATGTGATGCCTTTACTTATAAGATGTGCCACACAGAAGAATTGCTTTACTACTGTAAATATATGATGGTTAAAGTTAAGTTTGCTGTCATCCTGAGTACCCAGTTCACATACCACTGTGTATACACTTTAGAGGGGGGTTGCTGTCTGTAATGTAATTAACAAGATGCCAACTTTCCCAGAGGGAATAATAATGCATTTTTTTTGCATTTACCTTAAATCTGTCACTTTGGCACCAATCGTTTGTCTGTGTTAACCCTGTCTGCAGTATCTTAACATCACTGGGGGACTCAATGATTGTTTCCAATTTGCAGTAGTCAGTGAACTTGGTCAGCCACAGGCCACCCAAGTTTGACTGGATGTCTGAGAAATAAATTCTGAACAGTAAGGGGTCCAGCACACAACCCTGTGGTACTCCACTGGTAACTTGTCTTTTGCTACAGGTGAAGTAACCCACTTTGATAGTATGTATCCTGTCGGTGAGCCAGTTGGCTACCAAGGTAGTGGTTAATTGCCAATTGGGAGAGTTTCTGTATAATACCTTAGTGAGGGATTGTATCAAATCCCTTGGCTAGGTCACGGTAGGTGATATTCCCTGTCTTTTCCTCATCCAGGACCTTGTTGACTTTCTCAATTAAATCAACCATGTTTAACAGGTATCGTCTACCTTTAGTGAATCTGAACTGGGTTGGGTCCAGAGCTTGGAGATTTCCTATGTACTTTTTAATAAGATCCATAATGATTCTTTCCACAGTCTTGCAGTTAAGCCTAGTCAAGCTTTAGGGCCTATAACTCCCAAGGTCAGGTGATGGTGCCCCCTTTGTCCAGAGGGATTACTGTTGCTGTTCTCCATTCTGCCAGATCATAGCCAGTTTGCATGCTGTGGTTAAACAGGAATCAAAGTAGTTGTGCTAGTTCATGCTTTAAGTTGTTTAAAAGGCAACTTGGGATGTTGTCTGATCCCACCGATGCCATGCTTTTTCACCTTGGAGAGCACTGAGATGACCTGCTCTCCTGAGATAATAGGCTGAGTAAGGGTGGCAGGTATACTTTGAGGGATAACTGAAGGGGGCGGGGGTGAAGTTTGCTTCAAATCTGTCAGCTAACAGGTTGGCTGTTACCTCTGGTTGAGTGGGTGGTACCATCCACACCATTTCAGCGCATAGCTGGGTATTTCCTTTTAGATTTTGGATGTAGTTAAAGAAGGCCTTGTGATAATCCTTAGATAGGGAGGCTATTTTTGTTTCATAATTAGCTTTGGAGGACTTGACAGGATCTCTAATTTGTTTGTTAAAGCTAGAGAGGGATTTTTTTCCTCTACTGAGATAGTTCCCTCTTATTCTTGGGCATTAGTTTCTTTCTCTTGTTGTATATCCTGTTTATACTAATGGTCCACAGGGGTGGCTTGTTTTTTCAGCTAGATCTGACCTGGTTTAAATCTGGTCATGTACAGTTGATTCTATATAACTGCTTAAGTAGTTATTCAGGGCATTGGTGTACACCTCTGCAGTGTTATCTGCATTTGAGGGGGGCGTTGAAGCTTCTTATACCATCACTTAGTACAAGGTAGTTTGTTTTTCTGAAAACATATTAAGCATTTTTGTCCTTGATGAGGTATCTGGTCTTATCATTACATCAAATGAGACTGATTTATGGTCATCTTACCAGAGAAGACAACACATGGGGGGGGGGGTGCAATGCTCTTCCATGTTAGTGCGTACTATGTCCAGGACATTTGAGGCTCTTGTAAGTATGCAGACTAGCTGTTTCAGAGCATTTACATTGACAAAGTCCAAGAACCTCTGAGGCAGCATATTTGGGGTTGTGTATGTTTGCAGTCAATGGTAGGGTAATTAAAATCATCCATGAGTAAGGTGTCGGTCTGTATGGCAAGTGACTCCAATAAGTCCAAGTATGCGGTATGGTGGGGGACCTATAGCTAGTTAGGCTGTGTTAGGTGACTTTGCCTATAGTTACTGTGGCATGGAGTAGCTCAAGAGAGTCATATTGTTTGACCAGTCTCAAAGTGTACTTATCCTTAAAGAAAATGGCTACACCTCCTTCTTTAGTACTTTCATGTAAAGTTTGTGGTTTGAACATCTGGAAGATACTGTAGCCCTGCATGGCCCAGGGTGCTTTCTGTGACTTTGAACCATGTCTTGGTGACTGCATAGATATTAGCAGCTTCCTAAGTGAAGAGTCCTTCCAGAGAGTGCAGTTTTTTGTGTAGACTCCTAGCATAAGCAGCATTACTCTGAGTTTATTTTGACACTGTCTAAAAAGGCACAATAGAGGTGATTAATATCTCTTCCAGTATTCAAAAGCCTTGAGAAGACAGGTGCAGACCATCTTTGTCAAAGCAGCTTGGCCTGTTGACCATGTCTTCCCAGGCTGACAGATATTGGATCCCCATGGACTGAAACCAGTTTGTATTGTGATATTTGTGACATTTGAAGGGAGGGGATATCAACACAGTTAAAAGCAAAGCTTCAGAAATGCAGTCATTTGCTTATTTGGTGAATCAGACAATAGAGTTATTTTTGATGTCTGAAAAATGCTTAAAAAGGAGCGGCCTCAGGGCATATCCTTGAAGGACTTCACTAATGACAGGGAATGGTATGAATAGAAGTCATGCTATTCTTACCTATTGTGTATAGCCATATAGGCAGTTGTAGAGCCATGCTGTTAAAGTTTACTGCAATCCAAATTTTTACATTCCTGAATTTATGTATGAATCTGTCATGACTTATAATAGTGAAAGCTTTAACCAGATCAAGATAAGCTGGATGGACAGATGATCTTTTATCTGTGTTGATAGTCAAACTATTAAAGAAATTTGCAAGGTAAGGAAAACAAAATCTAAATTTGACAAAACTTTACTAGGTTAAGTCATGTAGTAGTAGTACATGGGTTTCTGTGTCTACCTAAATAAGCTTATAGATGATTCCTTAAATCACCTTCTATAATATACTTGTGAGGCTGATAGTTCTGCTGTTGCTTGGGTTTGTAGAAAAGTATTTTTTTGTGGATTATGGCTACAATAACTTCCTTCAAGATGTGTGGACATAGCAAGATTTAATGCTTTGTTGAGTGTTTACACATGGAAACATATTACAGTGTATTTTGACTGCACATGTTAGGCCTCATGTTACCCTATCTGGTCCCACTGATTTACTCTTTCTGACCTTATGGACAATAAACTTATCCGCATGGATCTGACTTCGGGTGAGGTCATGTTTCAGGGAGGAAGACTGGATAAGCATCCCTTTAGTGTCTTTGGAATTTGAAGCAGATATGTATGCAAGAGTGTTAGCTCTTCTCTGCTGTGTCAAGTACAGTCTTGTCTTCTTGCTCTGAAGTATTTCTTTATTATTCTTTCTCTTTTGACTTTTAGATGTGCACTAGCTGAATTGTTTTGATAGTCATACCCTAATGAGAATGAATATATTAATGGGGAAATTTAACGTAAATCAATCAGAATGGAAGCAAAGTATGACAGAATTAATAATATACAGAATACATGCTATGTCTATTAAAAAAGAAACAGAGTACCTACAATTTTAGTACACTTATTTTCTACTATTAAAGTTTGCAAATTCATAAGTAATTATACAGCATTTAAGCTGTAAGTCCATCCAAAAATGCTGATACAGTCATTTCAGGGGGAATATGCCTTGTCACCAAACCAAGTGCCTCATGTCTTTATAAAAAACAGGAAGAGAATCAGTTTTTCTAACATCCAGAGGGAGTCTATTCCACAATCTGGGAATTAAATGAGTTATGCATTTAGCTCTCAAATCAGGTCCAACAGCTTTTCCTTTGAACATGCAATTATTATGTTTATGTGTTCTTGCAGTATAATTAATATTACTATCGAACAGCTAGGAGCAGTTCAATAGTGAAAACTTTAAAACCAAAAATGAATTTGCCTCTAAGGTTTCTATAATGGATAATGTACAATTTTAGATTCACAGATCTTTCTTCATAGGATTGTTCACTAAATACTCTGGTTCTCTAAGTGAAATTGCATTGCACCTTTTCTAATTTACCTAAATAAACCTTATTATAAATACAAAACATCTAATATAAGTATAATGTAAGTTTTGTATAGTGTTACTTATATGCTGATCATCCCTAAGATAAATATTTTTTAGCCCTAAACCTAATCGTTTCTTAACTTTAACTGTAATTTCATTAATAATTTGATTAATACCATGGTTGATGAAATTAGTATTTGTAAGTCTCTATAATCTGAGACTTCAGGTAATTGAGTATTATATAATAAAATAGGTACTCTTATAATCTTTTTGCCAAAGAGCATTATTCCACACTAATCTGTGCTAAATTTTATTCAAATATTATTGGTCCAGTTACAGATTTATGTCATATATTTATTAATGCTATCATAATCATCAACTGAAGCAATAACAAACCCAATCTTACAATCAGCAGCATATTTGCTCATCTAGCCATGTTTTGTTACTGCTATAGTTGCACACACGATATTAAACAGCAGTGGGCCCAACACAGAACCCCATGGAACCCCTGTTGATACAAAACATGGACCATAAGCATGCTGCTATCCAATAAACACTCCATAATCCAGTTAATGAGATTCGGATTTCATTTTTCTCTTAAAAGAGCATCACGTACAGTTTTATGTGGGAAAGTATCAAAAGCTTTAGCCTTATCTAAAAATAGAAGCACTATACTCAGACCTAACTCAGTAGTCATAGTGGCATGGTCATAAAATTCAACTTAATTTGTTAAAGTAGGTCTTCCAGTACTAAAACCATGTTGATTTTAATCATATCATTTAGTTATAACCGTGTCATGCATTATACGTTCTGAAAGCACCTTTTAAAACACTTCCCCAGTATAGAGGTCAGTCTTATGGGACGGACATTATTCATATCCAAAGTCTTTCCTTTTTTTGTGTATTGGGGTAACCAATGATAATTTTCAAGAAGATGGTATAATGAAAGAACTTAATAAGGTATTAAATACTGTGGTTAGAGGGCTGACCAACTCATTTTTTAATTTCTTTAATAAAATTAAGGAGAAGTCACCCAGACCTACAGAAGTTTTATTTTGGAGCTTTCTTAAGGCTGTAACAAAACTATGCACAGAAATATATGCGAAGAAAATCCTTTTCTATATAATGTTAAAAAGATATACATATTATTATCAGCAGCACATAATATACCTGAAAATGCTTATTAAAAGCATTAGATATTGATTGGATAGCACTAAACAAGTTGATACCATCTAAATCAATATTTGAAATTAAATTCCTCCTATCAGAACTGATATATTTACAATAATTCTTTTAATTATCAGTCAGGCCAATTTTATCTCATAGTCCAACTTCCTCTTGTTTATATTATTTATATTATTACAAAACACTATAGTCATTCTGTTCATTTTTCTCTTGTGACTAAACAACCCATAAAATGGCATGCTATGTAAACTGATATTAAACAATAAAAAGAACATAAAAGAATGATTACTGCGATTTCCTCAACACAAGTAATTTACATTGTAGAAATGATTATAATAGAAACTTTATATGGAAATTAGTTGACTTAACATTTACCAGCATACGCTAGAAATGTTTTGTTTGGAAATATACCCATAGAGTTCTCATTATACCATACAAAGTGAGTAAGATCTTCAAAACAAATTCAAGCCTGTTTTTATTAAACAAATTGCTGATTGGGAACATTTATTGTGATAAATTACAAGACTTCTGACTAGCTAAAGAAAATTCTTTAAAGACTTGTTGTCATGCATTTTTAACTTAAGATCTTATGAATTCTTCAGTTTCACATGCTATCGGTAAAGATCAAATTATATT
This sequence comes from Protopterus annectens, assembly GCF_019279795.1. Taxonomy (NCBI): domain Eukaryota; kingdom Metazoa; phylum Chordata; order Ceratodontiformes; family Protopteridae; genus Protopterus; species Protopterus annectens. Next base: position 500,713,604 of record NC_056749.1, read on the forward strand.
ACACTGGTGTCTACAAGAATTCCAGAGAAAGCTGTTGCTAAATAAATGGAACTATGAAAGATTTTTTTTAGCTTTGGTCATAGCTTAATGTAAAAAAATATGATATATTAAGCTAAGCTGTAACAATAATAATCTAAATTATAAATGATGTTACAAACTGGAAAATTTGTTAGAGAAAATTTAGCAAACTGTATATATCAGAACATTTTTATTTGCCTACAGTGTGAATCTGTGATGCAAATGTAGGTATTTATTGTATAGTTTTCCCTTTATTTGATTTACAACAAATGAATAAATAAATATGCACTGCACGCCCCCTCCACTAGGCCTGAAAAGAGTTGCAAGGACTTTATGTGATTTCATAGTTAGGCCTACTGATACTGCATTCACTATAACGGATAGGAAAAAAAGCTACATTGAGCTGTCTCTCTGATGCTAAAATTAGGGAAGTCAGGGGTTTACCTTAACCTTTACTATCTTAAATATGAGTCTTTTTATTGCCCGTGTAGGACTGAAAGACCTTGGGTACTTAAAATCAGAGGAGACACAGACAGACACTGCTGTACCCTCTTTACATGTCTCCAGGAATGAAAGTCACCAGTGCTACACAGTATTCCACCATCACAAAGAGCGATGCCTGAGTTGAAAGACAAGATAATTAGCTTCAACATTTAGTTAGTGAGCTGGTATTATTCCAAGGTGATCCAGAATGTGTCTGCCTGGAGTAAGGAATTTATTAGATCCTCCTGTTTTGCCAGGGAACAAGCTATACCTATCACCTTCTAGTTTTTGATTACTGGCTAAAACCTTACTGCCCCTGCTGTGTCTTTTTAGGTAAAGCATAACACCAGGTATACCTACTTAGAAGATTGTAATTCAGACAATATAACACAAAAACTGCTGAGGGATAGAAACTTGACCAGAAAAATGCCTGAGCTTGAGAGTTTCCATAACTTGAAGACTTCCATATTTATGTAGCTACAGAAATGTGGTTCCAGTACCAAGATAGTATACCCTCATTACTAGGTCTGTAATACACACCATGCATACAGGTCCATAAGGAGCTGTAGTGTATATCAACATCTGTTTCAAAACAAATTATGCAGTGCACCATATTTGAACTTGCAGATCTGTAAATAACTCTTAAACTGCTTACCACCAAATCTAGCTCATCTACAATGTCACCTTCTGAACATATTGATTAAGTCATACCGAGAAGCTGCAAAGTAAACTGAATGCATATGTTATGCATGAAGTTAAGAGCTACATGGGAAACAAGCAGCAAATGTGCTGTTCTCCAAATCACTCGGTGAGTGATGTTAGCGCATACTACTCTAAATTATGTTCTCTCACGCTTTAACTCATTAACGAGATTGCTCTTTAACTTATTTCCACTTTCCCAATAAAACGGGATTAAAAATTAGTAAGTAAAATCCTCAGGCACATTATCAAGGACTGCAAGGTCAGATGTGTACTCAGGGTTGCTACCAACTGTAAGCTGTCTCACAAGGCTGTCTTCAGTTAAATTAAGAAACTTATAATGGGCCCAAATTGAAAGAAGATAAAATCGTCAAGAAAAAGAGAGTAGTATTGCTGGACCTGAATTCATCTTCAAGTCTCGGTGACTACTTTCACTTTGTAGACCCTGTTTTTAGAAAATCTCACCAAGATGACACTGATATATTGCATGTACTTTTATAGCGTATAACATGACCAGCAGTAGGTTAAAAATAAAAGACAGCTGGGAGCAAAAGTCCCAGGATAAAAAAGTGCCCAATCCTGCGCACTGGTCTAAAAGTGTAAAAAATGACAGTCTAGGATCCTCAAGAGATGGAAACGTTCCTACAGTGTGGCTGGGCCAAGAAACAACTATAAAGATAATAGAGTGCACTATTGAGGCTAAGGAAGAAATTATATATTTTTACTATTATGCAAGAAGCCCAGAATTTCCAGATAGAACATATTCAAAAAGGTTAAGAGAGAAATTAGAGGAAAGAAACATTCTTGCACAAGAAAAACTGTCAAAAGGTTCAAATGCGAATTTGTGTTCATTAATACAACAGATCCATGAAAATCATTATTTAGAGCAAGAAACTTTGGACCATTTGGAAAAAGAAGCAACAGAGAAAGTGTATGAAAAAAATAAAAATGGACTTGGGAATGAAAGAGAGATCTGATATAGTGCAATACATAAACCAAAGAGAAAGCCAAATAATCAATACAAAAAAGCAGCTTCAAAGATATGAAGAGAAATATAGGCAAAAACACCCAGATGCAGAAAATTTCACAATGCAAAAATAAGATTACAGAAGGAGAACATAGAACAAAGGATCAGTAAAGTGGAAGTTAAATAAATAGAAGATGAAGTTATGGAATACCTGTGAAGTGAAGGATTTTAGTGTGTAAAGTCTAACACAGATTATGTCACAGCATGATGAAACAATGAGTCTCCAAAGCAAGGAAAAACAGCTGTGGCAGGAGGCATCTGAAGATGAAATATTGACATAGGAAAGAAAAACAGATTTAATATGTTGCAATATTTATTCAATGGAGAAAGCAAAACTATTTAATACAAAACCAGCAGCGCCAAACATATCTGAAGATAAATAGAGGCAAAGACATCTTGGTGTGGAAAATTTCACAACATAAAGAATAAGAAAGCAAAGAGCCAAGTAGAAAAGAAGATTAATAATGAAGAAGTTAAAGAAATAGAAACTGAAGTTATGGATTGCTTGAATTGAATTGAAGGATTTAGTATAGAAAATATAACTTGGGTAATGTCACAGCATGTCGGAACAATGAGTCCCTAAATTAAGGAGAAACATGTGGAATGAGAAGCATCTGATCACTTGCCAGATGAAGATATTCTGGAGCCTTCAGAAGGGAACCAGTGGAAAAGTTTAGTTGGAGTTGCACAGAAAGGGAATGAGCAGGAAATGTTGGCTACTCACAGTCAATGTTGTGGACTAGTAGGCCATTGAGTTCATATATGAAAGAGCAATGGGTGACAGAGGATGCAGATAAAGAGAATATGTCAAAGGAAGATGTATTTATTTTATTTAACATTTTGTTTATCAAGAAAGTCTGACTTGGAACAAAGCCAATTTTCAGTGGAGGCCCAGGGAGAAATGCTCCAGACTCATGGCATTGAATTGTGGGAGGAAACCACATGAATGCAGGAAGGACATGCAGACTCCACACAGAAGGCACCCTAGCTGATAATTGAACAGGAGAACCTCTTGCTGTGAGGCGACAACGCTACTGCTGCACCATTGCACTGTCCAGATATTCTGGAACTTTCTGTAGAATGCTTGCATGAAGTCGATAACAAAGATTGTGTCCTCAGTTTAGAAGGAATAATATAAGGGAAGAGATGTTTGATTTAAAAGAGATGGGTAGACATATTAAAATCGATGAAAGAAATAAAGAAAGTTGATAGGACCCAAAGTATTAGAAGTCTGGTAAAGCAAATGAGAAGAGCAATCAAGACTTTTAATAGAAATGCATGTGATATAACAGAAGTATATGGTATATATTACTGTGCAGCTCAATTAACAATGCACAAAAACACAGAGCAACAAGAGAAAGGAAGGGGAGAAATCAAATGCCATCACAGAAGTACTGAAAAGAGAAAAGTATGAAGTACTTAAGACAAGACGTGCCACTGTTAGAAGAATACAGAAGGGGAGGCAGATCAATGAATATACTTAGATATGATAAAAGCAATGTGCAGTATCAGAACAGATCGGGATCTATCGTACAGTACTGCAGATTATAAACTAAAGATAGCATTTGCAGAAAAAAGTAGAATATATGCAGATGAATATAAAGGAAAAGTGCAAAATATGCAACTCATTGATGACCCAAAAAGTTTTAGGGAGAATTGGGAAACAAAGCAAGAGAAATAGAAACCCCACCAAAATAAGAAGAAAGAGACACATTTTAGAGCAATATCTTTGAATACCCTGTGGAATATAAAGATGCTGAATGCATAGAGGAAGTAAAGAAACAGTAAGAAGATAGTAACTGGGATAAAGTAATAGCCAGAGAAATTAAAACAAAATTAAGAAAAGCTGCTATCTGGAAAAACCCAAGCCAGATGTAACACCTAACTGCTAATACCAACCTGGCAAACAGCAAAAAAAACAATACTCCTCCTGAAGAGTGAATCTGACAGCTCTCTAAAAACACTATAGGCCAATAACCTGCCTTCCAACTATATGAAGAAAACTCAGTCATGGCAATACAGCAAAAGGGTAACAAAAGAAATTCATATGGAACAAAGGATCATTTGTTGTTAAATGAAGTCAAAAAGAATTGTAAAAAGGGGAGTATTGCATGGGTAGATTACAAAAAAGCATTTGACATTGTCCCATATTCATGGATTAAGGATTTCCCATAGATGTAAAGGTTACATCCTACATTGATCAATTACATTACTATGACATGAAACAGGGACAAACCACTTTGCAGCTAAGCAACAATAAAGGAATAATTATTAATAATTATTATCCCAGTGATAAAAATTCAAAGGGGGATATTCCAGGGTGACTCTTTGTCACCACTGCTCTTTTGTCTTGCTCCTTTACCCTTTAAGCTGTCTACGTAGCAGATTAGGTCATACTTGCAATTAGGTTATCAGAAAACAACAAAGTGTAAAGACATCTCATTTTTTTTGGATGATTTAAAGCTCTTTAAAATCATATAGTTCATCAGATGAAGGGCTGAAAGCACAACTGCAAGTGGTTACAAGATGATATAAGAATGTCATCTGGCCTTGATAAGCATTTAAAATCATATAGTTCATCAGATGAAGGGCTGAAAGCACAAGTGCAAGTGGTTACAAGATGATATAAGAATGTCATCTGGCCTTGATATGCATGCAAAAGTAACAATTAAAGCAGGAATGGTGCAGCACAAAGAAAATATTACTCTGTGAGGCAAGGATTGTCATATAAAGGAACCTGAGCAGCAGGGAGTGTGCAAATATTTGGGAAGTGATGAAGGTTTGACAATAAAACATGAACAAATGCGAACAAAAGTCAGTAAGGAATATTTTAAAAGACTAAAATTAATACTGAAAACAGCCTGTACATCTAGGAACAAAGTCCCAGCTATAAAGCAAGTTGCTCTTGCTGTTCTAACTTACAGTTTGGGGTGATTCATTGGCCCCAATATGTATCGAATCAGTTGGACAGGAAAACAAGAAAAATGCTTCAAGCTTACCAAACAATGTATACAAATCAGTGTATACCATGATTATATATCCCTGGTCCTGAAGGAAATAATGGGCCTTCTCGTGCACATGCTTATCAAACGATGTATACAAATCAGTGTATACCATGATTATATATCCCTGGTCCTGAAGGAAATAATGGGCCTTCTTGTTCACATGCTTATCAAACGATGTATACAAATCAGTGTATACCATGATTATATATCCCTGGTCCTGAAGGAGATAATGGGCCTTCTCGTGCACATGCTTATCAAACGATGTATACAAATCAGTGTATACCATGATTATATATCCCTGGTCCTGAAGGAGATAATGGGCCTTCTCATGCACATGCTTATCAAACGATGTATACAAATCAGTGTATACCATGATTATATATCCCTGGTCCTGAAGGAGATAATGGGCCTTCTCGTGCACATGCTTATCAAACGATGTATACAAATCAGTGTATACCATGATTATATATCCCTGGTCCTGAAGGAGATAATGGGCCTTCTCGTGCACATGCTTATCAAACGATGTATACAAATCAGTGTATACCATGATTATATATCCCTGGTCCTGAAGGAGATAATGGGCCTTCTCGTGCACATGCTTATCAAACGATGTATACAAATCAGTGTATACCATGATTATATATCCCTGGTCCTGAAGGAGATAATGGGCCTTCTCATGCACATTTGCACATCTTGTTGCTGGGTGTGCTATACTAATGGCAGATGGCCTGTTTACTTAAAGGCATAATAATATGGCAAGCCATCAGTAGGGATTGAGCAAATATTACAATTTTGAAGTAGCTGAGAAGGTTTGGAAACATGAGCCACAAAGCATTATTGATACTGATGAAGTTTATATCACATGGGATCACCCATTATCAACAGTTCAAAAAATAGATGAGATAAAACCATATGTAGCAGTTCATGTAAAGAATTACTTTTTAACTTTTTTAACTTTTTTATTTTCCATTTGAATGTTTATATCGATGTCGACCTGAGGGCCATAAAAAATAAGGACACGCATAATGCATTATATATGCACAGTACACACTGTGTTGATTTCAAGAAATGTATTTTCTTTGTTATTGACAGGGTGACACACCTCGAGAGGGGTGGGGATGAAAGGTTGAAGGTAGAATTATTAGAATACAAATGGCAAATAATTCTGGAGGCTACAACCCCACCAGGTTTGAATGAATATATTTCTCTAAAACCTGTTTTAAAAGACAGAGCCAACAGAATAAAATGTAAATAGTGGGTTATAGTTACTTTTTAACTTTTTTAACTTATTTATTTTCCATTTGAATGTTTATGTGGATGTTTGAATATAAGTACACATTAGATAAGGTATCCTTCCCAATATTAGCTTGGACAATACGGCTTTCATGTTATTGTGCATGGACAAATTCAGTGTTCACATTCATCCATTTATTTATTTAAATTAATGTATATTTTATTGTTTCCTATTGGATGTTGATGTGATTGGCTGTATATTTAATGTATGGAGTTTTTGATTTTCATTTACTCTGATGATGTCATGTGTAATGGTGAAAGCGCTAAGTAAGTGAAGTTGTATGATTTGTGTCACGTTTTCCGAATAAACCCTCTTCCTTGTGCTTCGGACGTGGTTCTTTATTTGTTTTTATCAGTTTTGTACCCTGTGGGTATTTTTATTTGTGGTTCATGTAAAGAAGACAACAGTAGCACTGATCATTGAAATTGCTACATCCAGTGGTTACAGGATCTTACATACAGAGAGAGACACAGTCATAAAATACTAGGATTTGCAAGTTGAAATGAGGGTGATGTGGAAGAAGGATAGCCAGGTAGTTCCAACAGTAGAAGGTTCAATGGCTCTCAAAAGAATTTACAGTCATACTTAGATATACTAGCGATACATGTAACTTTGTGTGAATTACTGAAACTGTCAATCCTGGACACATTGCAGGTGCTTTGAAGAGCACTTTTTGGCTAATATCAAAGTTTGAAGCAATACTAATTTAAAAACTTTAATCATACATTGACGTAAGAGTGGGGTCCATTCCCTTCAAGGTATTAAAAACCCAAAGATATGGAGAAATTAAACCATGATAATTCCTTCTTCTGAATTTATTTGCAATTAAATCTCCTAGCCTAATCCCAAAATTGTTACTAATATCCTCCCAAGCAATTTTTTTGTTAATTTCACACATCCAGTACATCCAACCAGCCTCCACCACCAACACAACCACATCTTCCAACCATCCCATACCCTATATAAAAAGCACCACTACCACCACAACCACCAACCATCCCATACACCCTACATAAACCCCTCTCACCACCACCACAACTACCAACAATCACATATGCTATATAAACCCCCCCTCACCACCACAACCACCAACCATCCCATACCCCATACATAAACTCCTCCCACCACCACCACAACGACCAGCCATCCCATACCCTACATAAACCTCCCTCACCACAACCACAGCCACTAACCAGCCCATACCCTACATAACTCCCACCACAACCACCAAGTATCCCATACCCTAAATAAACCTACCACTTCCACCACAACTACCAGCCATCCCATACCCTGCATAAACCTCCCAACACCATCACCACAAGCACCATCCAGCCCATGAACTGTATAAAATCACATAAATCCCATCTGGCTATGTTATTTTTTACTACTAAAACCAGAAATAGTACATAGGTCCAGATACTATTTCTGGCTGACTGTCAGTGAGTTTGAAACATTGCTTCACCAAACCTTACTTAAACCTCTTCACTATATGTCTCTCATCGTTATGTTCCTTAAGCATTAAGAATAGCCATTGGGATACTGTTAGTCAAAGGTAATGCTGCAATTCATTGTAGAAACTGTAGATCTGTTAGTCTCTCTTTTGATCACCATGTCCTTCTACCTTGATCAGTTATGAGTATCCATTCTTGGTCCTATGCAGTTCTGGTCTCTCTATACTTTTCCCTTACATATTTACATATTTATTTATTTGTTTGTTTGTTTGTTGCTGGTTGATAAGTGAGCTGGTCATCTGACCCTTTCCAGCAACAACCTAAGCTCATGGGGTAGAGGCACAGTTTGTTTACAAGTACATATTTACAAATAAAAAATACAGTTTCAGAAAGTATACATACAAGAATTTTGCTCAAAGAATAACAACTGGTTAACAAATAGTGGATACAGAAAATCATGTAAGCAACCTTAGATTATAAGATTAACCCACAGTAATGTATTTATAATATTAGAAGATCTGCAATCAACAATTGTAGATATCTAAACTAGTATTATCTTATCAGTGGTCATGGAAACATTGCAGATGGATTCATCGAGAAAATTACATTTAACAACATTTATAATGTCTTCTGTAGTTTCTTGGTTCTTAAATTTGGTAAGTAGGCAATTGCAGGTTGTAGGACTCATTCTAGAAAATACTGTTTATTACTACTCAGTATTAGAAGAACCCTTGAACAGGGCCTGTGTTAGCATTTTGAGGGCTTCCAGCAAATGTCAAGTCGGGGTCCCCCAGACACTTCCAGTCTAAGTATCACCCTGTCACTGCCACCCATCCTAAGCAACCTTTTAATTCATGTTGCAAACTTTTAGGAATGGTGAATACAGACTGAACTGTAGCTGCAGTGTTCTTAAATTACAACAGGCCTACGTACCACACTATGTTGACCAGTCTCAGAGAGACATTCATAGTTAGTGGCATTTAGTTGCAACAGTAGTACATTATAAACAACTCTATATAAAGATCTGGATTTAGGTAAAATGGTGTTTCTGCCCCCCCCCCACTCCCACCCACAGACACCCTCCAGTGCTCCCCTTGCCCTCTACACCCAATCTTGGGCTCCCCATACCATGCACATTACTTTTTTTCTTCCATTTCTCACATTTTGTCTTACTCTTCAGCTTTTTCCAGAAGATATAACTTTCTATATTCTCTGAAGTACATTGAAGTGCATTTTAAAGCTTTTTGTTTCTATTTATATAACCTTTTCATTCAAAGATGGCTTGAACAGAAATTATGAATAAGGAAAGACATTCAGTATTGCTGCTCAATTTTAGTTTTCCTAGCACCCTTTCAACACACCTTTCCTGACCAGGATAGCACTATAGCTATTCAGGAAATAACTCAGTTAAGCTAGTGCCGCCAGAAACAATAGGGTTATGAATGTCCAGGGATGCATTTTAGAGCATTTTCCTAACCTTTTAATCCAACGGTGGCCTGAGCAAAAATCTCAAGTAAGAAAAAAATTTCAGTCTTTATTTTGTTTTCTTTCAAGAAAGACATAATTTGTACCCAAGGCTTAATGTTCAAAGCTGAAGCAATAGTAGTTCATAATAAACTAACAGGCCAACTATTGTGAGGATACACAGGTCCTATCTGGGAATATGCCTGCCTCCTTAACCCCCCCCAAAAAAGACAGTCACTCCCTATGCATCCCTCTTTGGTTAGACGGGGATGAAAGCAGAGATTCAAATTATTCTGCTATTTATTTATTTACCCTGATAATTGTAAATTATCCTGCTGTATAATAATTTGCTGTAGTAATTTTTCATTTGTTACTGGAGCTTTTCTCCCCAGGCCCCCACTGAAAATGGGTTATTCTAACCCAGTGGACTTTCCCAGTCAACAAATGTCAATAAACAAATAATAAATATATTGCCACAGTCATGTATTTCCAGTGACTGCTGAAATACATATACGTATCATGCTTCATTACTCCTAACCCCCAACCCCCCCCCCCCAAATACAGCTACCTGCATACATGCCTGATGTGTAATTGTGAAGAAAGTGAACAAAAATAAAGATTATAGTTATGTATTCAATTTATTGCTCCTGGACAGTGCCCCTACACAAGCTACAGTAACTTTCTTTATATACCTCTGAGGTCTGTAAGGAAAAGTAAAGGGAATAATGACCATACTGACCCCAGCCCAAACACAAGCTACAAAGACTTCCTGTGCACATCTCTAAGGTATGACTGTGATATCAATTGAAGACTTAATAACCACATAATCTCTAGCACCCCCCACCCCCCCACCCCCACACACATATATAACCTACAGCAGCTTTCTGTACACACATATCTGAGCAGTGCTGGTTTTAGAATGGGTGCAGTTGATCTCAGAGGCCATTATCACTTTTATCCTAATAGGCTAACATCACAGTCCTGTTCAGGTAAAGGATCATAATCAGAAAATTAATACATTCTTTTCTCTTCATTTTCCCCAATCAGCAGGCTTTTGTGGGGCCTCCACACAGTCAAGGATGACTGAGGACCCCCCACTGCAGCTACAAGTATTGCATGTACCAAAATCTGACTGTTTTTAGTTTTAATGCACATAATGGTCACCAGCAGATTTCAACTAAGCACTATGTCAGTAAAAAAGGTGACATGCAGTCCCAGATCTGAGGTATCAAGTATAAATTTAGCCTCTTGCAACTGGGTGCTGAAGTAAACAAAAATAAAGCAGGGTAACTTGTCTGGTAGTTGGGAAGTCCTTGGTACTTAAGTGGTCCTCGTTGGATTCAATTATCCTGTTATTTGGCTGGTAATTCCTTGGGCTTTCTTGGAGCGGTAGTGGCTTCTTTTGGTCTGGGGTGAAGAGATCTGATCATTAGCTTCTGCCTTTCATTCAGGTAAAGAAAAGACAAGTACTCAATTCTCCTTTAAGTTCAAATATCTTTATTGGCAGATGAGCCCTGCTTAGTTGACTGAGTACACTATACTTAGCTTTGGATATTTAGTACAAATTTTGTGGAACGGCTTGAGGCAGCCACTGTCCATAACAGACTTTAGGGGCATGGGTGGGGAGGGAAAGTTTATTGAATATCCAGTGCTGTTACAGTTGGTGTTGCCTTGTTTTGCATAGCCTTTAGAGGCATGGGTGGGGAGAGGAATGTTTATTGATTAGCCAATGCTGGCATGGTTGGTGTCACCTTGTTTTGCATGGGGGAGTTGGTGGTGGGTTAACATTCAGGAATGTTTAATAATTGTTTACAGTTTTACAATATTCTGAATTAATAGTTTATCTTCATTTATACTTTAATGTTACCTCATTCCAAAATAAATATTTATTTTAGCAACAGTAGAGTTCAATGAATTAGCCAGTAATGAAATCTTAGTGAAGGAAATTCCATTCCCTTAATTTGGAATTGAAGTTTAGTATTATAAGTTTTTGCAGTGCTTTTGTAAGCTGTTTATCAGATCTGTCAATTAAAAAAAAAAAAATAAATAAATATATATATATATATATATATATATATATATATATATATATATATAACTATTTTGAGTAATTATGGGTGAATATATAAAAAAATATGTTGGGTTAGTATATTCTAAGAATTCTTACCTTGTCCTAGCAAAAAATGAAATATAAGAACAATTGTCCACTATATTGTTGTTCCTTCAGCTTTTCCCGCTTGGGGGTTGCCACAGCGGAACTCCGGTCCGCTAATATTAAAGTAAGAAAATCAATAGTCAGGTAAAAGATCCTACATTTTCAGATGCTCTCTCTCTCTCTTGTGCAGCTTAAGTGCCTAGTAGCCTTAGTAGAAATTTTTGAGGTCCAATTTGCATAAATTTAAAAAGGCAGTTGATGGATTTGGTGATGTTTAGTCCAGATGATTTTTTGTTTGTTTTTTTGCTGTCAATGGTAAGATATTTAATGGAATTGTGAAGCCTGTTACTTGAGAAAATGCTGTTACTGTAACCAGAGATATTTTTGAATTTTAAAGGAGATATAAATAAGAATTATTATTACCCACCTGGTTAACTAAGTGTACACGATTGCTGTAGTAGCCTTTGTAGTTTTGACAGACATGTTAAAAAATGTCAAGATAAGATAACTTTCTGTAGTTGAGTGGCACACAGGAACTAGGTCCCTCAGCAACCACAGGGTTCACTGGGGCCTAAAGCTGGCTATGCCCTTGAATGTAATGTCCTACTGCACTGTGATTCACAAAATACCATGACCAAATTGAAAAGCCTCAAAGGTTTCTAATCAAGAAGCTTTCTCAACTACATGATCAAAAGTACCCCAGAAACTATCCTTCTACTCTGTCTCATACAGATTCATGAAAAGTAATCCCTGTTTAGCCTTCTGAGCCCTGAAAGTGACGGAAACTTCCTACTCTTTTTCAGGATCTTCCCCTTTACAGATCCACTGTAACCTCTACTCTAAGATCAACAATACCTGCTGTCAAGACAAAGTCATAACTCATCACATTGCCTATCTTTGGAATAATCACATGAACATGTCAAACAAAGTTAGATTTTAGCATTTTCAAAAATAAACTTGACAAATGGATTGAAAGCCATACATTTATGCCTGAGGTATATGGAAATAATCTTACCAAGGGCAACTAATATACCTTTAATACCAACGGGTGTCACAGCTAACCTTTTTGAAGCCCCTTCAGCTATTTTTTTAGAATGAACCTATGATTCTTTGAATGGGGGATTAAATCTAAGGAGTTCATCGGGAGGGGTTTGGTGGTTAGCAGGAAGAGCAGGAGAAAGCACAGAATAAAAAATAAAGCTATGGACATTTTACCTGGACCTTGCTTTCCTGAAATCATTATACAAATATTAAGGGAGCTTGATCTTAGACTGAACCCTTAACAAAATAATAAAAGATATTTTAGAAGTAAGGAAAGTCTATGAATCATGTCATGCTATACTTTCACAGGTACCCATAAGAATACCAAGAATCTAAGGAACTTTTTTGCCCTGATTTACCCCTGCGATTCGCCTGGGTGGACACCTAGACCTAACTAAATTAATACAGCTCATCCAAGCAATTGTAACAACTCTGCTGCCTCATCCCTTTTGAAATTGCACCAAAGAAGAATCTAAAGAACTTTTTTGCCCTGATTTACCCCTGCGATTCGCCTGGGTGGAGACCTAGACCTAACTAAATTAATACAGCTCATCCAAGCAATTTTACCAACTCTGCTGCCTCATCCCTTTTGAAATTGAACCAAAGAAGAATCTAAGGAACTTTTTTGCCCTGATTTACCCTGCGATTCACCTGGGTGGACACCTAGACCTAACTAAATTAATACAGCTCATCCAAGCAATTGTAACAACTCTGCTGCCTCATCCCTTTTGAAATTGAACCAAAGAAGAATCTAAGGAACTTTTTTGCCCTGATTTACCCCTGCGATTCGCCTGGGTGGACACCTAGACCTAACTAAATTAATACAGCTCATCCAAGCAATTGTAACAACTCTGCTGCCTCATCCCTTTTGAAATTGAACCAAAGAAGAATCTAAGGAAGTATGTGCATCGGCTGCTAAACCTTTAATTACCTTACTGTTTAAACCTTGCTAGCTGTTTTATTACAGTCCCTGCCAGGAAAGGCAGCAGCCTACCCCCCCTAGTTTCCAGCTTCTCTGCTCTTCCCCCTCTTCTCGTTCCCTCACTTATATTAGCTCCCCTTCTTCCTTCGGTCAAACTTGGTCCAGAGAATATCCATGTGGACTAAGGCGTACTTCTGCTTTTGTCCACTAGGTGGCAGCCTCCCCCCCTAACATAGACCTCACTTTACTCACTTAAGTATTCTCTCTAAGCTCTAACAATTCTTTTCCTCACTCTATTTCTCCTACACTCTTTAGCCCACTCTATGCTCTAACATCTCTTCCCTCACTCTGTCTCCTAAACTCTGCTAGCCCACTCTTCCCCAACACATCCAGGTCCCCTCTACTTACCTTTCAGCAAACCTACCCCCTGCACACAACGCTCCACTGATAGGTTCTTGATCCTCTCCAGCCCTCTTTGGTTCTATCCGCTCCATTCGCCCTGCGGGCTCACTCCGCTCCCCTACCCTGCCCCCAATTCCCACCCACCCCCAGCACCCCTACCTTATATTCCCCCATAACCACACCCACTTCCATCATACTCCAATCAATCACATATTCTCTAAAAATAACCACTCCCTTATTTCCCGCCCAAACTAACCTTCATTAACTTCCAAGACTATCCCTCCTAGCCAGTAGGATTCCTCTTTACCCTCAACTCCCACTCCCTAACCACTCCCTTTCCACTCCTAAACACAACTCTCCACTCTTATATTATTAATCAGTCCTTAGCAGCCCCTATATACATATATCTCCCTTAGAACCACATTTACTTCATCAACAATATTTCAACTTTACATACTCCCCATTTCATTATGCTTTCATAAACCTCATTCATCTCCTTTTTATTTCTAATAATTCTTAATTTATCCTACCTTTACTACCTCACCCAACCCTTTAACTCGTACCACTCACAATCCCTCCATGTTACCAACCACTTAAACTCCCCCCTACCATATTCACACAGTCCTATTTCTCCACATCTATATCCTATAAATAACCTCCTACTTTTCCCATACAAACTTATCACGTATCAAAAACATTTTACCCCCATAGCAACTAGCAAATGCTTTAGATTCACAACAGAACCCAATCTTCTTACTAAATTGTCCAACTACCTTACTAATCCATTCTTACATCTAATCTCCAGTCTATTATCAGGTGACATCCATCCCAAACCAGGCCCCTCCACATCTTCTACTGCAAACAAGTCCATACTATTTACTTCTTTTAACGCCCAAAGTATAGTCAACAAAGTCCCAAACCTCCATGCTTGGCTCATATATAATAATCCTGACATCCTAACCATCTCTGAAACATGGTTAAAACCCCATATAAAAGACTCTGAAATTATTCCTCCAAACTATTCTATCATAAGAAAAGACAGGTCCCATAAAAAAGGGGGTGGAGTAGCTCTCCTATACGCATCCTCATTATCAGTTACCCCCTATAACAAACCTATTCCACACTTTAAAAATGCTGAACTACTCCTCACCTTACTCCAAGTTAACCTACATAAACACATATGTATAGCCTCAATCTACATCCCCCCAGGGGATAATATTTCTACACTTGAAGATATCCTCTCCTGGCTCTCCAACAATATTATCAATGAAACTATAATCTTAGGAGATATGAATATTAACTGGGCCTCCATTCAGTCTCATAAAAACCACCATAATATCAACCTCTACAATTTTTCACAGCTAATCAACAATGTGACATACCCCTCAAAAAACATTTCTAGCGGCAGTATTCTAGATTGGATTCTAGTCTCTCATCCCCATTATTTCTCTGACAGTGGCAGTCTTCCTGATCCTCTCAGTGACCATATACCCATCTTCACTCATAGACTCCCATCACCCCTGCATCGCACCCATAATTATATTACTATCCGTAACCAAAAAAACTTTAACCCAACAACCTTTTCAAACTCTCTAAAAGCAATTAACTGGAATTGTCTAAAAACATTATCTCTAGATAATGCAGTTTCCCATTTCAACTCAATATTCCTAAAACTACTTGATTCCCAGGCACCCTTAAGGACTAAAAGAATAAAAATTAAAACAGCCCCTTGGCTAACCAAAAGCACGCTAGCATCTATGCGACACAGAGATAAAGTCTGGGCACACTACCAGAAAAACAAATCCCCCCTAGTCCATAATAAATATAAAATACTTCGAAATAAGGTAAAAAAGCTCATAATCTCCGATCGACAAAATTACTTTTCCACACTCCAAAACAATAATAAATCAAACCCTCAGAAATTCTGGAAAGGTATCTCTACTCTCCTTAACCCCAGCAAACCAGATACCCCGACCCCAGACCTCTTTTTTCATTGATTCTATTTCCAAATTAACATCATCTTTCTCTAACACCACTACATACTCCAATACTCCCCCACCCTCCCCCACCAGCACTCTACCCTGCACTGCTACTACATCCTCACTCCCATCTACTAACTCTCATCCCCCCTCTCCTTCTCCTACTCCAACTACTTCATTATCTTCTTCTGCCCCGAATTCCCCCTCTTCACACTCTCCTTTTTTCTCATTAAAATCTATACCCACTTCTACTATAAAGAAACTCCTTCTAAAACTGAAGCCATGCACTAATGCCCCTGATAATATCCCTTCTTACTTTCTTAGCAAAGCTGCTGAAGCAATCTCCTACCCCATTAGCATTTTAATCAACCCTTCTATGCAAGAATGTATGGTACCTCAAATCTGGAAAAAGGCCTTTATCATACCTTTACATAAAGGTGGCAACAACAACAATGTTACTAATTTCCGCCCCATCGCTATTCTGTCCCCCATCTCTAAACTCCTAGAAAAATGCATCCAACTACAACTCCTTCCACATTTCTTAGATAATCACCTACTAACTCCCACACAACATGGCTTCAGACCAAATCATAGCACTATGACTGCCCTCCTCTCCTTCCTTGAAATTGTAAATAAAGCCCGAGACTCTAGGCCAAATTGTTTCTACCCTACTACTCGATCTCTCCAAGGCCTTCGACACTATCTCCCACAGCCTGCTATTAACTAAACTCTCAAAACTTAACTTATCTCCCTCCTCTCTGAACTGGTTCTCCAGCTACTTATCTAACAGGTATCAAGCAGTCAAATGGAAAAAGGCTACCTCCTCATTTCTAAATACCCCCACTGGGGTACCCCAGGGCTCTATACTGGGTCTCTTTAATATATTTATAAATGATTTCCGCAACTCTATCCCATTCTCAGATATCATCCAATATGCTGATGATTCTACTATTATTTGCTCTGCCACTTCTATCCCCTCACTCCTAAAACTGACTCAGGATGCCTTTACAACCACTGAGCAATGGATGAAAACAAATCACCTAGCACTCAATGCCTCTAAAACTAAATTAATGTTATTTACCCTCTCTAAGGCAACGTCTTTCGATATAAACACATTCTCCATCACTAGTCAAAATAATGTACCTCTGGAACTGGTTGAATAAAACGCGGATAAAAAGCAACCACCACTGGTAAAAAGCACAATCCATGGCCGAAGAATCACCAGGACCAGGAAAGAATTGATTCAATAAAATGAGAAAATTTAATGCAACATCCACAGTTGAAAATAAATCAAGCGCTGTCGCCCGGGCTCTCCCAGGCTTTCTCAAGATAAAACACAAAAGGTGTATTCTCCTTATATACACACCTATTAATTGTTTAATTACAAAATTTATCTCATTAAACTTCCAATTAAAATTTAAAGCTCTATACCACAACATCAAGGATCCATTTCATGTTAAAATAATATGAAATCCAATTCCTATAGTGTAGAGCAGTTTAAAAATAAATGCTTATCGCATTTACCTTATCGTTAAATAAAACTATCTAGCTCAATTTCTTACAAAATCATTATTTGAAATTTATATATAAAAATGATATATATATATATATATATATATATATATAATTCATTATGTAAAAAATGAAGTATAAGCTTAAAAAATATTAATTCAGTTGTTCATATTAACCAATATATTCAAAGGTTCTGTGCATTTGATCCAACTAAATGGTAACATTTTTTAAGTTGTAAAAACTTATATTGTAATGTTATGTGAAGCATTATAAATAGCATAATACAAGATGAATACTGAATAAACAAATGATTAGATAACATTTATAAAAGTTGGAAAAGACTCTTATTACAATCCATAAAAAATTGGACATAAAAATACAAAATTACAAAATTATAAAAGAGTATTAATGTGTATGAAAATGCTGACCCAATAAAACACTATTTTATAGGTTGAATGTAATAACCTTGGAAAAAGCTTAACAAATTTTATAATTTTGCTCTTCTAAATTTGAGAACGCTGTTAATACTTATACAATCATTGAGCCCTGGTAATTTCGAAGCATTTAATTTTAATTGCCAGAGCAATTCCTTATACTCAAGGGATGTTTCCCAATCGCCTCCTCTTATATTACTGACCACTTGTTCTAATACAAGGAATTTTAAAGACATCTCTTTACAAGATAATGAATGTTTAAAAAAGGCATTTGTTTCTTTTTTGTTGTTAATTTCATAAAGGGGTTCATAAACTCTTCTTTTCAGAGTTCTCTCCATCTTGCCGACATAGAAACAAAAACAATGTTGACAAAATCCTAGATATACAACACCTTTAGTATTACAATTGAAATGACCTGATGGAAATAAATTGATATTTTTGGATTTTAAATATATTCCTTTACTATTGATCATATAACAACATTGTTTGTAAGAATTACATTTGTAAGTACCCTTTGTAAGTTGATTCTTATGATGGTTAGATACCAAATCTCTTTCTAACAGATCTTTCAGATTATTGTTCCTTCTTCTTACAAATTGTGGTGTTTTTGGAATAATTTTCCTTATATCATCATTCATAGTCAAAATTGGCCAGTACCTAGAGATAGTATTTTCTATTTCGGCACTGATAGTATTGTAAGTATAAAAAAAGGCATGGCCTTTTTTGTTCTCATCATTTCGCTTAATTGCCATATCTTGAACAAAGACTTTACCAAGCAAGGGGGGAAATTGTGTAATTCTTTTGGAAAAAACTTCAGTAGCCAGAGAGTTAAATAAATTGACAGGGTAACCTTTTTCTATAAATAACTCCCTAAGGTGTTCTATTTCTCTTTGAAAAAGAACATCATTACTACAAATTCTAGAGGCCCTTATCAACTGACCTTTTATGATGCCCTTTTTCTGAAATAACGGGTGGCCACTATCAAAATGCAAAAACATATTCGAGTGGGTACTTTTTCTAAAGATACTTGATTCAAAACAATTTAATTCCATATTTTTCTCTAATTTCACATCTAGATAATGTAGGTAGTGTGGATTTATTGCATATGTAAATTTTAAAAAATCGGTGGAAGAATTTATATGTTGCATAAAGTTTTCAAATTCATTTATGCTGCCATTCCACAACATACATATATCATCTAGGTACCTCTTGTAGTGGACAATACAATGTGCCCACTTTGATGGAAAAATGAATTCGGACTACCAATGATGCAACACAATATTTGAATATGCTGAAGCGCATGGTGTCCCCATGGCCACTCCTTTGTTTTGTTTATATAATTCACCATTAAAAATAATAAAATTATTATTAAGAATAACACTCATGAATTCAACTAATAAGCCTATTATATTTGCACTGAAGCCAGATGATTTCGTAAGGGCTATATTAACCCAATCAAGCCCAATAGTATGTGGGATGCTGGGGAACAGATCTACAATATCTATGGTAATCATATAGTATGTATTTGCAAAAATCTCATTCTTAATGCCACTCAAAAATTCCCAAGAGTCTTTACAAAGACAGCCTATCGATGCTACTAAATTTTTAGTTGAAATATCTATAAATTTCCCCAAGGGTTCTGTTATACCTTTTGCCCAAGCTACTATGGGCCTGAATTTTAAAGGTTGAAGTCCTTTGTGAACTTTTGGTATGGAACTGGTGTCAGAGACCAAGTTACTTGGGGTCCAAATTGATAGCCAGCTCAAATTCAACTCTCACCTACAGCTAAATATCAAAAAAACCCATCAAAAACTAGGTATGCTTTACCGACAATATCATTATCTCACACCTGCTACCAAAATCACCCTCTCTACTTCATTTCTCATCCCCTCCCTTCTCTACAGAGCTCCACTCCTAACTAATCTACAGTCCTCTCTAAAAACACAACTTTCCTCTTGCTACAACAAAATTGCCAAGTTCGCTATCAACTACAAGTCCTCCACACACCACTGTTCCTCTCTCCAAAAACTGAAATGGCTAGAGCTACCCAGTTATCTCGCATATATTCAACTAAATCTTGCACATAAGCTTATTTTCAACCCTTCCCTCTGTCCCTCCCTTTCATCAGCTTTTAAAATGCACCTTCCTGATAGAGTATTAAGATCCAACAATCAAAATCTGTTAGAAGTATATAAACCAACTCATCCCCCAGGAAAAAATCGTCTGTCTTATGGCCTTGCACACCTTTGGAACTCCCTACCACCTTCCATTCGCACCACCCACAACCATTTTATTTTTAAAAGATCTCTTCATTCACATCTTGTATCCCAGTAGGAATGCTCTTGCTCCCACCCCACGTAACTTACTCTTGGAAATTCCATCTTCCTTCCTTCCTCTGTTTTCTCCTGCAACTCTCCTTGTTATTCACTCCTAACTCTTACATATTACTATTCCTATGACAATTGGAAATAATGCTCTAAGCCACACCTTGTAAGTGTTTGCTTCGAATATGATATTATTTCTCAATATTTTCATGCTAAATTTCCTTTTAGTCTGTATTATCTATTAAGTATTTATTTGCAAATTATTTTTCTGTATCTTTAACCTTTGTATAAGAGTATAATTTGTGCAACTATTAAGAACAACCTATTGTAACCTGTTTAGTTTTGGAGCTTTTCTCCCCAGGACTCCATTGAAAACGGGTTCATTTGGTCCAGTGGACTATCCTGGTAAACCAACTGCAAATAAAATAAAATAAAAATAAAAAAAAAAAATAAAGTATGTTATAATACTTTGAATACCTTTTGAAGACAAACATATGTGGACAGTCAGTAATGAAATTAAGAAAGGGGTGCACACATAAACAGCAGAAAAGAAAAAAAAAGAACTTTATCCAATGAAATACATCTTCCAGTATCTAAAAACTGTACTTTTCAGATGAGCACAAAGGTTAGCAGTACATAAAAAAAAAAGGAAAATGACCAAACTAACAAATTGTTAATCTAACACTGACATGAGATTATTTGAAAAGTACATTAAAAACAAAATGGAAAAAAGCACCAAACCAACACTGCAACCAACTGTTTAATAGAATGAGTGAAATAAGAAAAGAAAAGACAAATTGAGCACTTTTGTCTATATTCAAATGTACATAGACTTTATCAGAGTAATTGTGTCTACCATTGATGATGCTGTCAAATACAAAAGAACAACCAATCACAGACAAGGCAGTGAACATTACAGGGTGATGTCACACACACTGGTTAGATGGGAGTTGTAGTATATTGTATACATGAATAATATGTAGGTAAAATTAATGACAAAAATAATTGTAAAAGTACTGATGTCAAGTCTATTTTATTGGGCTAAAAAGAACTAGCTAGGAAAATTCTTTAATCTCAAGCACAGTAGGTATTATGCAAAAGAAAAAGGGGTTTTCTCTGTACATGGAACAAGCACAACATTATACTAGCTTGAATGATACATCCCAGGGTTATGGGCATAAATCTCCGAAGTACAGTCTAAGCCCTAAATGTGTTGTCATTGTTTGGCTTAGATTAAGAATCTGAGGGCAATATTCATAAAACTAGTGTGCTTGTGCTGTGGAATAGGGTGGCACACAAGAAAATGGTATATGAAATACCTCTGCAGTTCATGAAGGTTCAAACACAGTCTTAACCCACTGTATAAGCATAGTACTCTATGCAGAGTATAAAGGCAACTGGATCCTTTAGAGGATCATATGCTACTCACAAGCATAACTTCATGTGTACACGCTAAGGTTCTAACAAGATAACTTACAGAACATGAATCTTAGATATGCATTTGGAATAGTGCTTGTGACCATACAACTTCTCCCATCAACAGTTGTGTGTGACTCAGCTATCAAAGCTCAGCAACAAGTTACAGTTAAAAAACATATTACTACAGTTGGGAAAAATATATATCAGCAATGGCATTTCTGTAGTGCACGCAAATCTGTAATTACAGTTACACCTACTCCCTACCCTCAGTAATGCCCCAATCAACCAAAGCACTTGGTGCACAGGACCATCCCACATTTTTATATTATGCTAATGTTACCCGGTCTGTAACTATAGCAAAGGAAGATGGAAGTTTTGTAAGTCATATCATGCCATGACTGCAGACCAGAGACCCAATATGATGCACTGTGTCTGTCATGAAACATCATGAATTGTTCCTTAAAGGGGTTGTGCACCATGTTCCTTGTCCTTATGATAGACAGCAGCATGATTCAGCTTTATGAATCACACTATACACAGGCCTCTGGATAAGCTGCATCAAGGCTGCTCCCAAATTCCTAAAGCTAAATAATTATTTTATAAGAAGGTAAGATTTTCTCAAATATTGTGCATCAATATGATTAACCATCAGCTACTCATAAACATACTTAAAACCCTCTCACTAGACTCACTGGCCATACAATGGTTCCAATCCTACTTAAACAATAGACAACAGACTGTACTATGGGATAATAACTTATCCACCCACCTTCTCATTGCCCTTGGTGTCCCTCAAGGCTCTATACTAGGTCCTCTCCTATTTTCTATTTTTATTAATGACCTACATTCAGTAATTCCACAAGCTACCTGTATTCAATATGCAGATGGTTCCACGTTAGTCTGCCCAGCCACTTCTCCATCTAATCTGCAGTCTCTAACCCAAAAGGTGTTCAATATAGTTGAAAAATGGCTTCTACACCATTGCCTCCTCTTGAACCCCCCCCCAAAAAAAACTCATACTATTCACTTTAACTCGTAGGGCCTCCCCACTTAACTTTACTGTTATATCAAACAATGGTACTATCATATCTCCTGATCCCACTACCAAACTACTAGGGGTATTAATTGATAACAACCGTAACGTTGACGTTCATATTAACAGTACAATAAAAACAGTCAACAAAAAACTTGGTTCCCTTTATAGGATCAAACCCTTCCTGACTCCATTAGCTAGGACTACTATTGCCCGCACCCATTAATCTCTACTCTCCTCTATGCCTCCCCTATATTTACTAACTTGTGTAAAAATAACCTTAACAAGCTAGCAATCTCACATAACAATATTGCCAGATTTGCCACTGGCTCTGCTTTCAGACCCATCACTGTCATAATCTAGAACAACTAGGATGGCTAGAGTTACCAAACCAACTACTATATAACCAAATAACAGTTGCACATAAGATCCTATATCAACCTAGTAGTATGAAGCACAAAACACTCCACCGGATCCGCGACTGGTAAAATTTAATAGTGTAGACACAAAGATACATAAACATTAAAAACAGGTACGTTTTCATCACCAACTTCTTCAGATAAGCTAAACATACCACCACCTTCATTTAAATATCATTTCACAGTTAACCCCACCCAATGAAAGCTTACAATGACTCACAGTTCATAACTGATTAATTAAATACAAGTTACTGCAACCTTCAAACTTCCCTGTCACAATCCCACTTGATGCCGATATAAAGTGCAATGTGCATAGCATTTATACATGAACTGATGTATATCAAATAAATATCGAATACATACATACATGTATAAACCATATAATATATATTCCTGTTTTTCCTATATCAACCTACCAATACCCCAATACTTAGTAACCTTATCACCCCCTATAATAATCTTAAGACCCTATGGTCTTCAAACAAACTACTTGTACAACTAAGCAAAACCAACAATATGGCTGGTGACTCCTTGTTCTCTAACACTGTTCGCAAAACCTGGAACTCACTGCTTAGTGACCTGACCTTGCTTTCCTCAATAACACTTTTTAAAAACAAACTGAAACTATACCTCAAAACACATTGGTTATGCCCTTGTGCTAACCCTGACTAACTTCCTCACTTATCGCTGGGTGCATAGTACTCTTTCTGTACCAAGTAGATGCTCCTCTGTTAACCTTTAATGAGAGTATGTTTTCATATATTGACCTCATGTCATTCCTAACATCTTCCTGTATTATTCCCTAAATCATCATATATTAACTCATGTCATCGCTAACATCTTCCTGTATTATTCCCTAAATCATTTCATGTAAAAAGAATCCTAAACCAGCAATGTAAAGAAATGTAAAGAATTGTTAAAAGATGTACCTGTCTTTTTAGAATCAGTCATGTAAAATAACTATTATTTGTGTTCGTCTGAGCTTTTCTCCCCGGGCGTCTGCTGAAAATGGACATATATCCAGTTAGACCAGCCCAGTCAACAAATGTAAAATAAAATAAAAAATAAAAATAAATGTAATGACCATGTAACATAAAAGAAAAGTCTGTTCTTAACTCTTTTTCCCAATGAAGAGGTAAGAAAGCATACTCAGGCAAAAAAAAAAAAAAAATATATATATATATATATATATATATATATATAGATATATATATAGATAGATATATATATATATATATATATATTTGTTCAGTCCCAATAATGCACTTTAGTTCTGTGTTTAGATAGCGCACCTATTACTAAAACCTAAATGCTGCCATACTAAAAACTGCAACAACCATTTGAATTTAACTTAGATAACCCATTCCTTTGATAATACAGCTTCTTCTAATATGACCTGCCACATTTCTTTCAGTCATCTTTTATTAAAACCATTGATTATGCTTGCATGCTCATTTAAATACCACTTTGTTTATGGGAATACACTGGTGATGAATAATGCAAGATTACCATCCAGTACAAAGTAGTGTTACAGCAAAATACCATTTTGCACAGTACTTAAACACAACACAGACATATATAATATACTTAATGACATCTCACCATCTTTTGCTGAGCTTAAAAGTACGTACAAAGACATTATTTTCACTGCATTGTCCAATAAACCCTCTGGCAACTCCATCTCATTTCCAAAGTAAAGGAGCATGAAATTGTCTGATTAAATTACTCTAGCTCTAGAGGAATCAAAGGAGAGCACATTAGGTACTACAGCTACGTCATAGCATACTTTACATGGAATCTGGTAAACTGAAACAGCTGAAGAAATGCACAGTTACTGAGCTTCGTTAGAGTCATGTTTCCTTATGGAACTCCGTTCATTAGTGACCATGATGACTTGATCCTTTATGCGCTTACCATGATCCCTTTCTTGTAGAACCGCACAAATTCCTCAAACCACCAGCACATAGCAGACACTATACTAGTGCCTCTGTAAATAGAATTAAGTTATTGAAATAGTTTAATGGTAACATATAAAGATAAAATCAGTACATACATTTTCAGAAGCATGGCGCCAACATCTTAAGTTCTTATGCATTAGAATAACAAAAATAATTCACTTATATAGGGAAACGAGATCGCCAATGATTAGGAGTGTGAATATTTTGTAAATCAAATGATCTTATCAGTGGCAGCAGAGAGGAAAAGAATCAAGCTTTGTTATGCAAATGAGTGACAGGCAGAAATTCCGAAATGTTACCACGCGTGCCACTGCTGCTGGTAGTGGCAGTGATTCCAGATTGTTAGAAGGCAGACGAGTGGCACTGATAAAGCCTTTTCAGTCATACATGAGTTAATCTGGAATAAAATGATTTGTCATTATGTGATAGAAACACATAGAAGGCATATTTGCAGAGTTGACTAAGTGCATTATTTAAGTGTGTCATAAACAAAGACTTGTGTACTATTTTACGTTTAAAAGCATACATGTAAATACATGTACAGAACCCCTACTTATTAAAATTGAAAAAAAAAAAACATGAAACATTTACCTGTGAGTTGTCTTCAGAGTGATATTTATCTGCAGTGGAAAAAGTTATATAATGATGATGTCTATATTAAAAGCACTTGCTAAATGCTGAGTTGTGTTGACAAATGGTCCATGCAATCATGTGTAACCTAAAAGAATAGCTATATATTAGTATCACTGAGCACCATTTCAGCTATTTTCATATTTCTTCATTAGCTTTCTGTTTTATTTTCTTTCTTAGTATTCTTTTATTGAGTTACACTTTAGTTCATTTTTAAAGTGTTACCCTTAAATGTTAGTAAACAGAATTTTCTCTACTCTCACAGCTAAAGCAATATTTTTGTTTTCCTGAAGGAATAATTCAATTTTCTTGTAGATTTACTGTACCCACATAACCCTCACTACATCAGTTATACTACAGTCCATTGCATATATCCTCTGTTATTATACTGCATACACCTATGTTGATTAAACATACCTTAACACCCTGAACCCATACAATCTACACTCTTTCCTTAAAAGAAAATTTTTATTTAATTATCACTTTTGACATAGGCAAACATATATTTATATAAATAAAAACAAACCATAATGACACATATTCAGGCGTAAACACTGTGCATCACATATAAGTTTCTATATAGTCATTGTTAATTGAGCATTACTTAGCTCATTCAATTCCTGCCTTCAGTAAAACCTCATTCCTCCTCTAAATATAATTCTGCAAGTATTGTTCCCATTTTTTCTATGCAATTTGCTCCTACCCATTTCTAGAAAATCCCACTTCCAGTTCTTTTATCTCTGTTACTTTTTACTACTTCTAATTCTGTTGGTTTAGACTTGATTTCTACTTCACTCTTGGTTCTAATAAATTAATAAATCTTTCTACAGCTTCCTTTCATTGCTAAAAGCAAATCTTTGTATCTCAATAGCATACAAATATTATCTCTACTTATTTAGATACAGTTTCTTAGAATACAACAAACATCACCGGACAAACAGACACACACAGACACACACACACACACACACACACACACACACACACACACACACACACACACACACACACACACACACACACACACACACACACACACACACACACACACACACACACGTGCGCGCACATACACATTTAACAATCATGTGCCATTGCATGCAAAACACCTAAAAAACAAAACCTAAAACCAGTCCACAAACCTCTTGCTTTACATCCTATTAATTATTTCAGTTCTCTTATTCTCTCTGGATCCATATGCAACCACCTCAGTTCTTAGTGCACTGTTTGTTTAAAAAGCTCCTTTGTTCCTACCACAGCAGCCCATCTGGACTGACTAAGTAAAAGATTAGCCTTCACAGTTTACAGTACAATCATACATACTATAAAGCTTGGCTTCTCTCTAGAGTACTAATTTCTAATAGTTAGTCTTTTTTCATGTTGTGTCTATAGGTATGAAACTGCTACATCACTGGTAAGTGACTATTAGCAAACTGTCCCTGTCTAGAGATAATGAATCCAACCCTCTCCCAAGCCATCCAATGGCAGCTCCGTTTTGAGCAGGCAACTTCTCAAATGAAAGTATAAGAAGTTGTTTTAATGCAAGTAGTGACTGTAACAAGCTTCACCAAGAAGAAGCCTGGGTACCTATGCATGGGTCATGGGTGAAACTTACAAACTCACCACCTCACATGATATTAGGCTGCTGAGGTGCTACCTAACTTTTAACCTAAGTAAAATATGCTTTAATATAGATATTTGATTTATTAAATATATTGAATGTAGGCCTCACAGCTTGTGCCACCTGTCAAGACCTATACAGTTGTGCATGCATCATGCTGTGGAATGACATTTGCTGTTTAGTCTTCTAAAATAGCCCACAACATCTGTTTACTCTCTCTCTCTCTGCCTCACTTTGCTTTTACCTAATCCCAATAAAATTATAAAGGATATAATCCTGCTATTCTGTGACCTAGCTGGGTTGTAAAAAATAGTAATCAGAAAAACTTATTGGCAAGTTAGCATGTCAGTCATTAGAATCCTCCCAGCTCCACATCCTGCTGCTGTGATTGCAGGTAGCTTTGTATGTAGAAGGTAGTTTGTAATTACCATGCTTACACCACTTGGTGTACTTTACTGGCTAAAGCTGTAACATTCTGCTTTCTATTTTATCAGATGGAGCACATATGTTTAGCAAAACAGCACTATTAGTGAAGACAAGTATTCTGAAAGGATTTTGCACTTCAGCTACACTGACTTGAGGTGATAAGTAACGAAGAGAAGGACTTTATTCCATCATTTTTGCTTTGGATGTTTGGTATTTTTTTCTTTTTTCTGGTTTTACTTTATTGAGTAGTGCAGCAGAAGTGCTAGGTAATATTAAACATAAAGGAAGAAAGACAAAGAGATTAGTTTTGCTAGAGTGGATAAATAATGGTTATGTGGTGAGGAGATAATAGAAAACCATGAAGAAAGGAAGATAGACTTCTTGCTTCGGTACTGTTCTTATGAATTTTCAAATGTTTGCAAATTTAAGAGTTCTATTTTAGACTCAGCATTGCTGTGGATAAAGAATCTTGGCAGTATCAGTATTCCAAGGGAAAAAAAATATTACTATAAGGCTGTGGCAATGAGTACTGTTCTTCATGTAAAGACTTTCTAGTTGTGTCTAGTATTAGTATAATTTTATTTCTTTTCATATATAGATGTCATATTGCTTTATTGGGTGTTTTCTTGATAGAAAATAACAAATGA
This sequence comes from Protopterus annectens, assembly GCF_019279795.1. Taxonomy (NCBI): domain Eukaryota; kingdom Metazoa; phylum Chordata; order Ceratodontiformes; family Protopteridae; genus Protopterus; species Protopterus annectens. Next base: position 500,741,967 of record NC_056749.1, read on the forward strand.
AACTAACAGAAGATGGGCTGTCTTCAGTGAATTGGCCAGAAGATTATTTTTATTGCTATGCACTTAGATTTGGGATGCAGTTTAGAAAAGAAAAATGTTTACTTATTAGAACAAATCTTTCCTAAGAAAATTGGCTACTTAGACTTTAATCCAGGAGGATGATTGTGACCTCAAAGCAAGGTGAGGCTACCGCAGCTATTGGAGGGGTAGGAGCATTTCTGCCATTACTTGCATGCTTTAGGTGTTTTAATTGAAAAAAAGTGAAATATGTTACTATAGGTAATGCAAATGTTCATTACTGCAGTGGTTTATACTAATGCATAGTTGTAGAAAAAGAAAACTGAAGTGTGTTATATCAAAAAACGTCCTACCGCATTAGCACTTTGACCCTTCCTACTCCTAGAAACAGTAGTAAAACAGATGTTTTAGCAATGATGCCCAATGAGCCAAATAGCTCTTGGCATGAACCATACTAAGCTGTGAGCATCATTATCTGTATACCCCTACCAGCATCCATCAATAACCTTGTGTCTTCTTGGATCATATCAACTTTTCGTATTACTTTAGATGATTTATTCGTCAAATAACACAACAAACTTCAGCCCCAGCTTATTAAGCCTTGTTATTGTCCTTGGTCTCTCTCAAGTATAAACTTTACACACAATGCAAATGTACCTTCATGAAAGCCATTTCTGTTTACACTGGCTGATTACAAGTATCCCCGGTTACTGCAGAGGGCTCCAAGAACAACATGAGGTTTTCAGCACTGAGCACTGTTTACATTTTAGTTCTTCTTATTCAGTAAATATATTACTTTCATTGTATACAGGTCATTTCCCATCTAAAATGTTAAATTCTTAGATAAACTTGAAAGTACTAACTAGACATCAGTATTTGAATTCTGCACTAGCACATTGCACTACTGTTCTAGTACACAAAATCATATCTTCCCAGCTACCTTTAAAATACTCAGAAGAAAAATTCAGTGTAAACAGCTTACCTCTGATATTAAATTCAAATTAAGAGAGGGAGGTAATTCCTGGCCAATCTGGAAAATATCCCACAAGCCTGAAGATCACATCTGCTACCCTATAGAATAAAAATAAAATGACAAGCTTTTGAGGTAACTTACTAAAGCTTCCTAAAGTCAGAGAGAAAATCATTTTAGCCAGTTCGATCTCAATGAAATATAAAGATAACTAAACTACATTATTGGTAGAAAAATCTGTTCCACTTAATTCTACTCTTATTTGCAAAAATCTGTCTCATCTGGCCAACCTCTGACCTTTTTAAAGATTTCCCTGTTCCCATTAGTGTTAAACACACACGTCTACCATACAAATTATACCCAGGAACCCAGAACTTGCCATGCAAACAGAAGCTGATCTTTCTTGCACCAGGTGTGTGTTAGGCTGAGGCAGTCTTCACAAAATCTCACAAGGTCTACAACATGTTCCTTTTAATTTGCTTACAGAAAATGTTTTTTTGAACAATAAGGCTTTGACCTATATTTTTAACATTTCATTATCGCAAATAAAATTCCTCATCCCTATAATAAAGCTGCCATTACCCTCTTCTTGGATGTCTAAGACACTGACGAATCATGAAGACTAGCAACCCATTTATATTTTAGCAATCGGTCCTAAAAGGAATTGTTTACAACTAGGTCTTTTAACACATTACCCATTATGGAGTTCTGGAAACAGAGCAATATTGAGTCTAACCTTTTCATGGTACAATCAATTATTTTAGCACTTGTCTACTTCTGGTCATCTAACTCCCAGACTCTTCTGGCCCCATCCACCATCTCTGGTAAACTTTAGGACTAGGAATGAGGAACAAGCTGTCAACCATCATGGGTTAGGAATTTATTTTTAAAGCTACCAGAGGAGGAAAATAAGTCCCCATCTCCTACACCCACAATCCCAGCTGGAATGTGGTGCAGTCTTTGGTATTCTTGTACTTCCAAGTCTTTCATCAGATGGTGCTTCAGAAGTGGGACTCACCTGGATGGACAAGACAGTATCAGCTGATCACTTTCATTCTTCCCAGACTAACTTCTCTATCACGCAAGTCATTATTCAAACCAATCATATCTGGGGTATATCCAGGGCCAAATCTTGTATTCCGCAGATGTGCTACAGTCATTGTACCATCACTCAACTCTTGCTTTCACTGAAAAAAGTTCAAGCAACGCTGAGCATTAGACACCCCACAGCAACATTTTTTGTTGTTGTAACACCACAGCCTTTTAAAATAGTTCATATTTATCTCTCAAAGGATGTGCAATAATATTTCTGGGTTACATACCAGAGTCTTGTTAAGCCAACTTAATCAGACATTCATGATGGTGTTACCTACTTGTGAAGGATGCCCTTTTCTGCTATATCTTTTAAGAACTGTTACTACTGAGCACATATGTCGACTTAGACTTAATTTCCATTATATTTCCATTATACTTAACGCAAACAGAGTTATTGTCATTGATGACCACTGCATCCTCCTAAAAGCTCGAATAAAAGATAAACCCTCATTGGTAGTAGTAAGTGGTCACCAGGAACTGATACTTTTAGACAGCTGTAATCAATACAAGAATTTTCATGTAATTCACATTCATATCCACACACTGAACTGGTGGATAAACTCAGCTATTAAAGCTGGGGGGTGCAGCGTGCTACCAACATAGATTAGCCCTGTACCACTCATCCTTTGACAACTGCCTATATGAATAGCTAGCCACTTTTTTAATTATCTTTAGTCCAATCCAATCTGTTACTGTTAACCCTGTTTAAGGTACCTGTGTAATTTCCTAAAAGTCAATGTATAAATCATTTAATGGCATCCAACATGCATTTCAGAAAACTCAAAAATATTAACCTTTTCAACGTTGACTGACAGCAGTCCACTGACAACTGACAACAATTATGCTGAGAATAATGTTGCCTTGCTGTATATTAAAACGGATAGAATGAATTAGTTTAGCTAATCTCACAAGTTTTAGATCACATTCCAGAATAGAGACTACACTGACTTCTGGGCAGTCTGTACCTTTTTGTTGGAGCTAGAAAGACATGCAAGAAAAGAAAGAAAATTTACAAAACATCCTTGAACATGACAACAGTGATAATGCATGCCCAATATGTTTACCTGAAAATTCTGAGGACTACAACTTGAAAGATTTTCTGAGAACCACACTTATTGTTACCTAAAACCTAAATTCCCAGATTATAATAAAAAGATTTCAAAGATCCTTTCAGCCTTGATCCTGTGACAAACATACAGGCCTATTATTTCCAGTGATTAAATCACAACAATAAAATGTCTGTAACTCAAAATATTATAGTAGTGTAGACCAGTCAATCTGGAGAACACAGAGGTAAAACTTTTTCAAAACTTCTTTATAACTGTTATGTTGATGCACAAGGGCTTAGTGGATATTCAGAAGCTATGATCTGATATTGTTAATCCTCGCTCATTCCTTACGAATGGGTATCGGTTCTGAGCTCAGAACCGAGCCGGCCATTTTCCAAGCTCACGTCAGCTTCAAACTCTCGAGCTAAACTCTTACCCACATTCCCCCTCTCCCTTTTACCTCAGATTTTGTTTCCCGCGTTGCCATCTGGTCGTGTCAAGCTACTTCTCTTGAGCTAAGTACAGTCAATTGTTGTTTAATTGCTTTACAAATTACTTTTCTGTCAGAAAAGTTGATATTTTTATTGTCTCTTGCCCTATCGCATCTAGTGTTCATAATTTCCTCAGGTTTTTTCTGTCCTTTACTTACCTTTTTTTACCGCAATGTAATTTTTCTCTTTACCATCATTGGTAATCCCTTTCCCTTTTTCTTTCATACCTTTGGGTACTCTCTTGTACCATTGTTGATACTTTCCTATTAGTTAATATGGCAGATAAAAAAGGTAGCCTGGGGTTCAAGCAGTGTTCTGATTGTGGACACAAACTGCCTACTTCTGATGCACACACTTTATGTGTTTGTTGTTTGGGTGCTTCCCATTTATCTGTTGAACCACCTTGTACTATTTGTGGGAACTTTTCTAATAGGACTTTGTTAGAAAGGAAAAACAAGCTGATACTGAAGGGACTTCTAAAATCTCCCTTTTCAGAGGCTATTTCTGGGTCATAGGTCTCAACTCCTCCTAAAGCCCATAGGAAAATGGATGTTTCTACTAATGCTAAATCCTTGCCTTTGTCCCTGGCTGGGGACCCTCACCAACCAAAACCTAAAAAGGCTAAAAATTTTGGCTCCTGAGCTCTCTCAGTCAGCCCCAGTGCTTTCGGTGCCCAGACCTTTGGCGCTGAGGCCTTCGGCTCCTTTAGTGATTTTGGCTCCATCCTCTCCTGCAGCCTTCTAGATATGGGCACTGAGGGGCTGCTCGGTTCACACCATTACCACTGTATCGGCAATGACAATTCATTCAGCGCAGACCTTGACTGCATCAGCTCCGAGATCTTCCTCAGAACTGAGGCCTTTATTGTTGACTCCAGTTTTGTCTGTTCCAGCTTCAGCACCGACAACCACTTCGGCACCGATCGCTGTGTTGGTGCAGACAATGACATCGGCACCGATGACTTCTTTGGTGCAGACTACAGTAGTTCAGTCTTTCTCGACACTGTTGTCCTCGGTGCAGTCAGATGAGATGGGCACCAAGTCTGCCTCCTTTGTGGACAGGCCAGTTTCTCCCTCAGTCTCTGTGAGGTCCACTAGAAGTCTTTCCGAACATGATGTGTTGTATCTTGTGGACCAGGCATTCTTGGCCAGAGGTATTCCACCCCCCAGGAACTATCCTTCCTTGGGAGGTGATCACCCATCTCCAAAGACACCTTCTTATTCTCCTCCTTCACTGCCTTTGAAGTCCATGGATATAGTACAGTCTTCCCCTTCTGTGGTTCCCTTTATGGATCTCACTAAGGAATCACAGTTGCCTTCATGGCAGGAAAGTTTTGTTATGACCCAGGATGTCAGCTGTGACATGCATAACTTGCTGCTCCACAGCCATCCAGAGACTCTGAGTCAGCAGGCTGAGCCACTTAGGGGAGGAGAGCTCCCTGTCCTAAACATACACTCCTCTCCGGGGGGACCAGCCTTCCAACTGATGAAGAAGGCTTTCACTGCTGCTGGCGATACTGGACTGTCTATACCTCTGCCCTCCACTGGTACACTGGTTTCATAAGTCACACCTGGCGGACACTGGGTGAAAAGGCTTCAGGACATAATTCCCTCAGGAATCCCCTTTTCCGTTGTCTTCCCCATCTTCTCCCACTGAGGAGGTCCACCAGAAAGGTTTGTGTAAGAGGAAGCACATGGACTCCACAGAGGAGTCCCTCACCAAAGACACAAATTTCGATGAGGGGGAAGGATCCCCTCGGTCACCCTCTGAGGTATCCTTTGGCAATATCCTTGAAATCCTGAAACAGAGAGGTGACTGGCAGCCCTCTAATCTGACCCCTGAGGAATCTGTGTTCCTGCAGGCCTTTCCTGCTCAGATCCCTACCTCCTGGGTTACTCCACCTGCTGATGAACTTGTCAAGTTCATCGTGCAGCGTGCTTGGAAGGCCCCTGATACTATTGAAGCTAATCCCTGGAGGCCAGATAAGATCTTGTCCCCTGTTGCTTCAGATCCCCATTGGTCCAAAGGTCTTCCTGTAGATGCTTTGGTGGTGGTGGCCACAACAAAAAAGGATCTGGCAGAAGAAGAAAGCCAGACTGTCCATCCGCCTAACAGAGAGTCCAGGGCCCTGGACAGAATAGGGAAGCGCACTTTTGCTTCAGCGACCTTTGCTATCAGGCCCCTGAATTATATGGCACATTTTACCAGGCTTCAAAGGGATCTGGCTTCTGAGCTCTCTGAAACCTTGGCTGGTGTAGTGTCTGACGAGGTCCGTGACAAAGTGGCCTCTCAGCTAGCCACCATTAAGTCTATATCTAACTCCTCTATGCGACTGATATCTCATGCATCAGAAGGAGCAGCTAGAGCAGCGGGTTCAGTTGCAGTCTTGAGACAACACACCTGGATGTGCTTGTACAATTTCGCGGAACCTTTTAAGTCTTCCTTTCTTAATGTCCCCATTGAGCCCTCCTCATTTGGGCCCAAAGTTAAAAGCACACTGGCCAGATGTGAACAAGACGGTAAGACCCTTTCTGCCATAGGTGTCCATTATTCTTCCCCTCAACGTGCTTTCTCCCGAAAACAAAAGATTGGGAAGATATGGTTCAAGAAATCTCAGGGTCCTTTCTGTGACACACAGGCCAAGTTCTCCCCCAGAGGCAGAGGGGGAAACTCACAGGGAAGACACTCCTTTCGGGGCAGAGGGGGACCGCGTAACCAGGGTTCCAGGTATTCTTTCCCTGGTCAATCCTATCAGCGCTCCTAAAGAGCGGCCCAACTCCTTTCCTCTGGAGGTGGTTGGGGGACATTTCTCCTTGTACCTTTCTGCCTGGCTAACCATCACCACTAATTCTTGGGTACAAAGGATCATAACCAGAGGTTATCATATCCCCTTCGATCTTTGTCCCATCCCTTCAAAAAATCTTCCCTACGTTCCACCCAGTCAAAGGGAAGAAGCAGCACTAGAGATAGAAAAGCTGCTAAGAAAGAGAGTCATCCAAATAGTCCCTCCAGACCAGATAGGATCCGGATTCTAGTCAAGACTATTTTTGGTGCCAAAGAAAACTGGGGACTGCAGACCAATTTTGGATCTCAGTGTATTGAACAAGTTTGTGAGAGTACAAAAATTCCAGATGGTCACTATACAGTCTATCCTCCCACTTTTGTAAAAAAACAATTGGATGTGCTCTATAGATCTTCAAGATGCGTACTACCACATAAAGGTGGACAGGCCATCAAGAAGATTTCTGTGCTTCCGTGTGGGATCCAGTCACTACCAGTTCAGAGTACTGCCCTTTGGACTCTCTACAGCCCCCAGAGTGTTCACAAACTGCACGGCAGTTGTCACAGCTCAATTGCGACATCAAGGATTCCAGATGTTTCCATATCTAGGTGACTGGCTCATTTCCGCCCCCACCAGACATCCACTGGTAAAAGCCCTAGCATACTCTCTCGTCATTGCTCAAAGGCTAGGCATAACCATAAACTGGCAGAAATCCAATCTCACCCCATCTCAGTCGATAGAATTCATAGGGGTTATCTTGGACACAAAAAACTGCAGAGCTGCTATTCCAGAGCACAGAATTTTAAGGATAAAGTAACAACTCCCTCCCACCCATTTAAGTTGTCTTGTTAAATACCACTGTCTTTCTAGTTGCCCGCCTCTTATGTTAATCTGACCATATATCTCATTTCTCTCTACTTTCACTGGCTTATGTGAGTAATCACAAAACCATCACTTTTGAAATCCTTCAATTATTTAAATTTATTGGCCATCCTACAGTATTTCATAGTACCAAAATACAAAAGTAACCACCCTTTCAGTCCATCTTGCTGTTTTAAAAATAGTAACTCTCCACTAAACCTTAACTTTTAAACAGGTAAAACTCAAGTTACCTACTTTCATATCTAACTTCTCTAGTGCACACTGCAGAGTGCATTCTTCTCAATCTTACCTTTAAGCATCCCTGTTACTAGCACTTTCTCTAATACCTAAAAGATCATCTCTACTTGACTCCAAGTAGACTTTTCTCTATCTGTTAAACCTAGCACTTGCTCCTACAGTACTTATTACCTTGATACGGCACTCTTATAGATAGCACCCCAAAAGGCAAACCCCCATTTCTCGGTCCGGAATCTCTTTTAAAGTTTTTTTGTCTAGTCCTTCTAGCATGTCGAGGATCAGTTGCTAGTGTCCTCTCCTGCTCAGCTGGTGAACCTGGGAATATTGAGGCAATGTTACAATTGCCTCATGTACCTCCTCCCACAAAACACAAATACATGCGAGAGATGCAACTATACGGCCAAATTGGAGGCTGAGCTCTCTCAACATAGGACTGGCAAGACCAGTCAGGAGGAGAAGGTTACCACACACACTATAGACCCAGTCTCACATAGTACCATCACAACCTCAAATCATACACATAAACACACAAAGACATACTGATCAAAAATCTGCCAAAACAGCAGAGGCCACCAAAGCAGACACCCAAACAACCACCACCTCAGAACACAACACCTGCAACACATAGACCTCACAGTCAGAGTGTCAAACAGTCACAGCCCTTAAGGCCAAACACAATGCCAGACACACTAGTCATTGGTGACTCCATAGTCAGACACACTGCACCAGACTGAGTAAGGAGAAGGTCACAGTAAGCTGCCTGTCGGGCGCTAGAATCCGCCACATAGCACTCAGGTCTCTCAACAGAAGGTACAAATATGACTCAGTCATTGTCCACGCTGGTGTAAGACTACATGAAAAGAGACATTGAGGAGCTCTCTGATTATGTAGCCCAGGCAGGTATGACCCTGACCTTGAGCAGTATCCTACCTTCACCAAGAATGATGCCACAATACAGAGATAAGATGATCAGCTTTAACAATTGGCTTAAACTCTGGTGTCATTCAAAGGGGATCCAATGTCTGTCTGCCTGGGATGACATGCTGGACAAGCCACGCTGCACCTGTCACCCTGGGATTCCGGATATTGGCAAAGGCTCTTGCCACCCCATAGTGCCTTTTTAGGCAAGGCTCAAATTCTAAACCTACCACCCTAGAACACAAAAAGGAAAAAACTAAGGGTAATGCTGCTCAATGCCAGAAGTCTAAATCTCAAAATGCACGGCCCTTCTCAGTTATGGAGAACATCGATGTCTGTGCAGTGACAGAAACCTGGTTCAAGGCTCCTGAGAGCACCCCAGCACTATCAGGTTTTACCTCTTATCATGCGTTCCGGCCCCAAAATCCGGACAATACCAAGAAAGGAGGGGGTATCCATATTCATCAAAGACACCCACACCTCAAGACTGGTGGCCGATGCATCGGAGACCATCCAGGTGCAATTAACCATAGGCAAGACTGCTCTGCAAATTGTAGCATGTTACAGGCCACCCTCACAAACTCAGGAACCTCACATGGCCTTCCTGAAAACACTAGAGGGATAAATGTATCACCAAACACCATCATACTAGGTGACTTCAATTACCCTAATATAGACTGGGAACACTACTCAAGCCCAAACATCCTAGCCCAAAAGTTCCTGGAATTCATAAACTCAAATGCCATGGAACAACTAGTCACCATCCCCACAAGAGGAGAAAACATACTTGATCTCATCATCACGAACATGGGAGCACAATGTTCAACACCGAAGTATACCCCTCACTGGTGAGATCAGATCACAAACTAATCTCGCTGGAGGTCCTCATCCCCCCACCTGAAATAAAAAGACCACAGTAAAGAACTCTTCACACTTCTAAAGACTAGTGTGGTCTCCTTTAAGGAAACAGTACTTGAATCACTTACAAATGCCTTCTACCAGCACCTGCAGGACTGCATGGATAAGACAATCCCAAGCAAAATAAAGACTCTTTGTACCAAAGGCAAGCGTCCACTCTGGTGGACCCCAGCCATAAACAAACTCTACAACAAAAGGAGGAAGCTACTACAAGATAGAGCAAAATCCTTAAAAGGTAAGACACCCTTGATCACTATCAGTAAAAAACTAAGAGCTCTCATAAAATCATCCAAAGCAAATTTTGAGAGAAAAATAGCTAAAGACTCAAAAGACAATCATAAGGCCTTCTTTAGCTATGTTAGAAACCTGGGAGGAAACTCCCAGATATGCTCAGAACTAGTTCAAACTGATGTGAAGATTACTGATCCTACAGACATTGCCAACATACTGGCTGACAGGTTCAGTGCAAACTTCTCCCCTCCCCAAAAGGAGAGATATCTATACCAAGCGATTGCAGCCCCCAAACATCTCCAGAGAACTGCTCTCTCCAAAGCAAAAACACAGCATCCATGGGACCTGATGGTGTCCCCGGCTGTGTGCTCCACGAACTCAACGAGGAATTAAACCCACAGCTAGGACAGCTGTTTAATCATAGTCTTACCTCTGGATACTGCAACTGTGGTCCCACTTCACAAAGGCGGTGCCTCCACTGACCCTGGAAATTACCGCCCATTAGCTTGACAAGCCTTATCTGCAAAGCCATGGAGAGGATCATAATGGACCTCATAAATAAAGACATAGGGAATTTGCAGACTTTGGATCCATCCCAGTTTGGCTTTGTCAAAGGCAGATCATGCCTTCTAAACTTGGTTGACTTTTTCAAACAGTCACCAAAGCCATTGATGAGGGAAAGGCAGTCCATACAGCCTACCTCGATCTGGCGAGGCCTTTGATACAATAGTATCATTGAAAAACTCATCAGCTTAAATGTTAACCCATACATCACAAGATGGGTTGCAAACTGGCTGAGTGACAGAACCCACAGGGTCAGAGTTGCTGGCGCCATGTCAGACTCAAAGCCTGTCACAAGTGGTGTACCACAGGGCTCAGTCCTGGGCCCACTCTTGTTTGGCATCTACTTTTCCAGTACAAGCAAACACAGGAGGGTTATGACAAAGTTTGCAGATGACTGCAAACTTAGTAGAAAACACATCTGACACAGATATCCTTCAGAAGGGTCTCACAGAAACGGATAACTGGTGCCAGAGCCATGGCCTAAAGTTAAATGCCAAAAATGCATAGTCATACCCTTCGGGAAAAACAAGGTTACCCTAGCTACCAAATAGGTGGCAATCCACTGAGTACAGAAGAAGTTATCAGGGACCTGGGGACCCAGGTTGATAGTAGTCTGTCATTCGACACCCATGTAGCTAAAGTAGTTAGGAAGACCTTCTACATTGCCCACCTTATCATGAAGGGATTCTCATCTAGATCAAGGGAGGTCATAGTCTCCCTATACTCATCACTCATCAGACCAATGATTGAGTACAATGCCCCATTCGGAATGTATCTGACCCGACACTTGCAGCAGCTGGAGAAGTTCCTCACCAAAAGGATAAAGGGTCTCAAACATCTGTCCTATGCTGCCCGACTGAAAGAACTCCAGCTCTATTCAGTCGCCACCGCTGCTCAGAGGTGACCTTTGCCTAACATACAAGGCCATGTCAAACCCAGATTTGATGAATATGCTTCACCTCAAAAATCTAGATCCGTCAGAGCCACAAGGGCGGAGACTTAAACGCTGGAGGGATAGATTCATCACCCAAAGACTCCCTATGCTGTGGAATAAAATCCCGGTATATGTGAGGCAGAGCACCTCGCTGGCCTTGTTCAAGAGAAATCTTGACCAATGGATGGGAGATCGCAGATATACCCCAGGGATTACCTCAGTGTCACTGCTCAACAGAGGCACAGCAAAATAATGGGTATAGTTCCCCATACTAAAAAACTATGGGCTAGGCTTATAAATGCCCTCGGGCAGATAGCCTAGTATGAACCTATGAACCTATGAACCTATAAACTAATTCCAATCCTTTCAAAGGAAAAATCCACAGCTCACTCGGTTCTACAGCTGTTGGGTTCCATGGCAGCCTCCATCAAAATTGTTCCCCTGGCCAGGTTTCACATGAGGCTTCTACAATGGCTACTGCTCACCCAATGGTATCCTTTTCAGCATCCTCTTTCAGCCATGATTCGAGTAACCCACAGGTGCAAACAGGATTTAAATTGGTGGATGACATACAATCTCTCACAATGGTCTCGCCCCTTTTCCCCCAGCAAACCAAGGCCACAGTGACCACGGAAGCCTCCCTGATGGGGTGGGGGGGCTATGTCAGGGGTAGACAGTCTAAGGCGCTTGGTCCCAACTGGAGGCCCATCTGCATATAAATGTTCTAGAGCTGAGGGCGGTGCTTCTGGTGTTGCAAGTATTCCATCCCCTGCTGCTGTCTGGGAAAATTGAGATTCAATCAGACAACATGGCGGTGGTCTGGTACATCAACAAGCAAGGTGGAATCAAATCTTACCCCTTTTGTCGAGAGGCCATGAGGATATGGCAATGGGCGATGGCTACCAACCATTTTTTTCTAGCAACACACATTCCCGGGAGTTCCAACGTGATAGCAGACAGACTCAGCAGATGCATTCTTCAACCTCACGAGTGGTCCCTGAATCCCTTGATAGTGGCGGAGATCTTCCACCGCTGGGGCCATCCTTGCTGCAACCTCTTTGCATCCCCGACCAACTACAAATGCAGCAACTACTTCGCCCTGATTTCCCCTCTGGGACAGTCACCCAGGGATGCTCTAGTCCACGATTGGCCCTCGGGTCTTCTCTATGCATTTCCACCCTTTCCTTTCATTCCCCAGCTTCTGATGAAAGCCCGGCGGTTGAAGAGCAAGGTAAGCCTCATAGCACCATATTGGCCTTGACAGATTTGGTTCCCCTTTCTTTGGCCTCACCTACTAGATTGACCATGGATTCTCCATCCAGCCCCGGAGTTCATTAAACACCCACAGAACCTGATTCATCCCAATCTGAACAGCCTGAAGCTAATGGCTTGGCTACTCCAATTCCCTTGATTACCAGGCAGAATGATCTTTCTTTACCAGTACGTGATATTCTCATTGCCTCTCACAAGTCTTCCACTAGAATTACTTACCTGAGCAAGTGGAAAAGATTTACCTGTTGGCTGAAAGATAAACAAGTAGACCCCTTTGCAGCACCAGTGTCGATAATACTAGACTATCTGGCCGACCTGTTTCAATCGGGTCTATCGGCCTCTACCATTAGAGTTCATTTGGCTGCAATTTCTAATTTTCATGAGGGTGTCCAAGATTCCTCTCTTATGTCCCATAAATTGTACAAGACCTTCATAAAAGGTGTGAATCATCTGAAACCACCTTTTAGAGAACCTATTCAACCGTGGGATTTATCATTAGTTCTACAAGCTCTGACAATGGCACCTTTTGAACCAGCCTCTTCTAGCGACCTCAAGTATTTGTCATGGAAAACTTTGTTTTTGGTCGCTATTACTTCTGCCAGATGTATTTCTGGACTTCAAGCTTTATGTATCAAGAGTCCATACCTGATTTTCCATAGAGACAGAGTGTCTCTGAGAACTAATCCATCATTTCTGCCTAAAGTGATCTCTGAAATGTCCATTAATCAAGCCACTGAATTGCCAGTTTTCTTTTCCAACCATTCAAACAGAGGAGAGTATTGCCTACATACTCTAGATATACACAGGCAAATCCGTTTTTACTTAAACAGGACTAAACCCTTTCATAAATCTGACCAGTTATTTTTGACTTTTTCTGGATCTAGATTAGGATCTGCTGTTGCTAAGGTCACATTAGCTAGATGGCTGAAGGACTGTGTGACCTTTATTTACACACAACCTAATATCTCGTTGCCTACTACCATGAAAGCTCATTCAACAAGGTCGGTGGCAACTTCTGCTGCCTTCCATGCCAGTGCTGCTTTACATGACATTTGTGCAGCTGCAACTTGGGCTATGCCTCATACCTTCATCAATCATTACAAATTGGATTTGTACTGAAGGGGAAGAGCATCTTTCGGTTCTATGGTGCTCAGGAATGTCCTTCCATGAGAGCCTCCCAGGAATAGAGGTAGCTGGAGACTCTGTCCCATGGATAAAGAATGAACGAGGGTTAACAATATCATATAAAGAAGTTATGTCTTACCATAACGTTCCATCTGTATTGTTGATCCTCGTTCAGTCATTACGACCCTCCCTCCTTCCCCCTCCTGTGGTTTCTAGTGGATCTCACCATACAGTTCTCTTAGATTATTTGACCAGAGGTAGCCTCTACCTTCTTTAACTTGCAAACGCAAACTGAGGTAGCAGGGAGAGGGGATTGTGGGTAAGAGTTTAGCTCGAGAGTTTGAAGCTGATGCGAGCTTGGAAAATGGCCGGCTCGGTTCCGAGCTCGGAACCGATACCCATGTGTGATCAAAAATACAGATGGAACTTTATGGTAAGACATAACTTCTTTTTACAGTAGTTGTATATAGGCAACCTTTAAGCATTCCACAAATAAAACCTAACAATTGCATGCATGGTTTTGAATCACATAAATCTGTGCTGTCATTCCTACACAGAAATCTTCTGAACGCTGAAGTTCAAGAAACTGCTAGTGCTATGGATAATTCCCATCCAGAGACAAAATATTCAGAGGTAAAGAAAATACCAACAGGCCCTAGAACACATGCATCAATTACTAAAACAAACCCGATATTTCTCACAACTCAGAAAAGTTGACTTTGTTCTGAAAGAAATAAGAAGCCCTGCTGATCTTTTTTAAAATCATTAGATTTAAAATTGTTGCATTTTCCAGGTCATAGTAAATTCAAACCATCGAACAGAGCTTATTTTCAGATAATAGCAACCAGCATTTGGATCCCATATATTTCTCTGTCTCAGGGATAGTCAAACTCCTTTTTCCTTTAAAGTACCAATCTCATGTTTGAGTCTGAAAGCTGCATGCATGCTGGATTTTATTGCTATTTTTGTACATATTAACCAATCTAGTTATCTGCAGGATAATTAATGGCTTATGAAGACATAATTGTTATTCAGTACATTATTAACTTTTTCCAGGTTTTTGATTTTACACATATATATTTATAAATTGAAATTGTCTCAGTACAGACATTTATTTTATTTTATGTATTAATTTATTTTATATTTGTTTACCGAGAAAGTCCGACTGGGATAAGACCCATTTTCAGCAGAGGCCCAGGGAGAAAAGGTCCACGTATAGAGATTATACAAAATGGATACAAGAAATTATACAAATAATTATAATTAATTATAACTCATATTATAGAATTGTCCATCATTATAGTGGAATGGCATCAGCAGAAATGCAGCAAGGACCTTTACACCATAGATAGCACCCTCATTTGACACCCCACTCACCAACTAGCTATATATATATATATATATATATATATATATATATATATATATATATATATATATATATATATATATATACATGTATAGATATGGGTCCACTATGTAATTTCGAAATACTGAAATCCGAAATTCAGTATTTCGAAATTACATAGCCGAAAACCCAAGCACAACTCACAATTCCGAAAACACACAACCGCAAAATTCAAAATGCTGAAACTACGCTACACATACAGTATACATATAAACAAATGCAAAACTCCCTCCCATAATCAAATAAATGCAGTTACACTATAGATAAGCAAAGGGGCATCTTACAGTCCCTCACACACACACAAACACAACACACACACACACACACACACACACACACACACACACACACACACACACACACACACACACACAAACACAACACACACACACACACACACACACACATTTACACACACACTAAAGCCCCTAACCAACACATTTACACACTATGTAATTTTGAAATACTGAAATCCCGAAATTCAGTATTTCGAAATTACATAGCTGAAAACTCAAAGTTCCGACACCGTCAAAAGCACGAAATTCAACATCCCGAAGCATGAAGATGTTGAATTTCTACTTCCGCTGGTGTGGTGTGTGGATGTATCAGCTGAATTTAGGTAAGTTTTTGTGTGTAAATGTGTTACTTAGGGGCTTTAGTGTGTGTAAGTGTTTGTTGAGACTGTGATGTGTGTGTGAGGGACTGTAAGATGTGTGTGTATGTGTGTGTGTGAGTTTCTTTTGTATTTCTGCTTGTGCAATCTCAGAGTTAGAATATATAAGTAGGGGTGGTGTGGGGGCGCAGCCCCCCCACATGGGGGGTGTAGGAGGGCTAGCCCCTCTGCTTATCTATAGAGTAGATGCATTTATTTGATTGTGGGGGGGGGTTGTGTTTGTTTATGTGTGTACTGTACGTGTAGCATAGTTTCAGCATTTTGAATTTCGCCATTGTGTGTTTTCGGAATTGTGAGTTGTGCTTGGGTTTTCGGCAATGTAATTTCAAAATACTGAATTTCGGGATTTCACTATTTCGAGATTGCATAGTGGACCCATATATCTAAATATATATATATATATATATATATATATATATATATATATATAGATATAGATATAGATATAGATAGATATAGGAATATACATATATATATATTTTGACAACTTACTAGCTGCAACTGTATTTATCATCACTTGTAGAGTGCACAAATGTCAGGGTCCATTTGCCATGCATAAACACTACTAAGTTGGAGGGGGAGATGGAGTTCTTAGGATTTATGAGATGAATGTGTAGGCTACTTATAGCATAGCTGCCAGTAACACCATAAATGGAAATAGATATTATAGTAGGTGGAGTTAGAAGGATAAATGGAACCTTAGTTTCCAAAAGAGGTTCATTAGGGGATAGGAGTGGGAAATAGATAAGGGAAGAAAGGAACAGTAGATTAACTGGGTTTTTAAGTGATATTTGAAGGTGGCACAGTGGTGCAGTAGATAGTGTTGTTGCCTCATGGCAAAAGGTTCCCTGGTTCAATTATTGGCAGTGGTGCCTTCTCTGTGGAGTCTGCATGTTTTCCCTGTGTTTGCATGGGTTTCCAAGGGGTGGTCTGGTTTCTTCCCACACACCAAAGGCATGCATTAGGTGTACTGGATACTTATATTGGCTGTAGCTGCAAATGCACATGTATTTCAGTGGTATGGAAGAAGGATAGCCACCTGACAGTGAGAACTTTGCTTCTAGGTGATTGTCATTGTTGAAGTGACACCCTGATCCCAAGTGGAAGGTGGGGGAAAAAAGGGGTATGGATCGATTGATTTGTAATTTAAAGGTTAGTTATGTGTAGTAGAATCATGGGATCATAGGAAGTTACTAGGCAATTGGCGCTGAGGCCCTTAAAATCCTAGCCAAAAGTTTAGCCCCATGTTTAGACAAGTCACACCCAATGCCCCTGTCCAGCAGGGACATAGGTGGAATCCCAGGGGTGTATTTTCTGTTTCCCAGCCAGTTATCCAGGTTGTGCTTAAAAAGGGATAATGAGGTACTCTGCTTGATGTGGAGAAGGAGTCTGATCCACAGATGGGGGAGTGTCTGGGACACAAATCTGTTCTGACAACAAGTTCTACTGATGTCACAGACCAGGTTGAGGTTGCACATGCAGGTTACTCGAGTGGAGCTTGACTTGCGGATATGCAGCAGTCCCATCAAGGTGGGGTCTGAGATTGCTTTGTATACCAGACAGAGGTCACCTCTTAGGAGTCTGTATGAGACTGAGTAGAGGGACAGGGCTTTTACCCTAGGTGTCTGAGGCCCTGGATTCTCCTGGTGAGGAACCTCTGTGGTCTCTCCAGCTGCTGCATATGCTTTGCGAGGTGTTGTACTCAATAATGGGCCTCATAAAAGAAGAATACAGAGATGTTATGACCTCCTTGTCCCTGGATAAGATATCCTTACTTATGAGGTGGGCCATGTAGAATGCTTTCCATGCAGTGAAAGAAACATGGTGGTCAAAAGTCAGGTTTCTATCAACCTGGGTGCCCAAATCCTTCATGACTAATTGCTTGCTTGGGACATTATTATTAATGTGATAATTTGTGGGGACATCACTCTCCCCAAAGGGGGTGATGATGATGCATTTTTTTGGTATTCAGCTTGAGGCCATGTTTCTGGCACCAGTGATTTGTTTGGGTGATACCCTCTTGGAAGATGTCCATATCACTAGGGGAATTGATGACATTGCCCAGTTTGCAGTCATCTGCAAAGTTGGTCAGCCGTAGCCTACTAGTTTTGACCTGCAACTTGAAAAAGTATATCCCAAATAACAGAGGCCCCAAGACTGAACCCTGGGGTTTGCCACTCATTAACAGGTCTACTGACTGAGGTGGCTTCCCCTATTTTGACTAGATGGGTTCTATTAGTGAGCCAGTTTGCTACCCATCTGGTAACATATGGATTGAATTGCATAAAAAACATTTTGGGATTGAGTTTGATGGTATACAGAGTGGCAAGATAGTTACTTTTTTAGATGTGGTTTTGAAGGGACAGGAGAATGGTAAGAGAAGTACCTGAGTGCACATGAAATTTGAAGATGGAGGGAAATTTCTAGATGGTAGGAGCTGTCATCCTTCTCATTTATTGGATGCTTTGCCATATGGAGAAATGTTAAAAATTACTAGAAAGACAAGTTTTAGAGAAAGAAATCAGTCAAACGTCACATGTTTAAACAGAGGGAATATGGCACAGCCGTAATTATTAAGGCCCTTGAAAGACTGTGCTAGTTGAATTATATAAATAAAAGGAGAAAGGCCAGTAATTGGGAATCAAAGGTCAGGTTGTCTAACCAATCTATTAATAGTGATAAGAAAATTCATTTTGTAACAGTATATAATTTATTAACCCCTGAAATAGTTAGCATTGTAAAATATTATTGGTCATTCCTTTTAAATGGCACTAGTAGAGTTAGGAACTTATGGCATATTCCTCTGATAGCTTTCAAGAGGGGCAGGAGTATAAAAGACATGTTAGTCCATAATAAATTTTGTGTACCCCAAACTGGATTTAATACAAGAATGAGCAATTTTGGAACATGGGCATGTGAGGGGTGCTCCATAGGTTCCTATGTTATTAAATCTTTTGAAACTATTAATGGTGTTAAATTTTAACCTATAGTGTCATATTCTTGTAACACAGAAGGGGTGATTTATGCCCTTAGGTGTCCCTGCAACCTATTTGATATTGGAGAAAGCAAGACAACTTTTAAAATTAGATTGTAGGTACACATAAGAGATATTATAAATAATAAATTAGAAAGTCCGATAGCCTGTCACTTTAATACTATATATGGGAGGGGGGGTTGTACAGAGTTAAAAGGTTGTGTTTTAGAACATATTACAGCAGAAAATGTGGATTGTTTAAAGAATAAACTGTTGTATAAGGAAACTATGTTTATTTTGAAGTATGGTACTATGACACCAGCTGGTTTGAACAAAGAATACAATTGGAAATTGCTTACATAAATGTATTACTTGGTTGTTTGGTTTTTAATTGGATAATTAATGATGTTTACTTATTGTTCACCATATATAACGTTTCTAATTTTGTGTGTGTGTTATCTCCTGGAAGGCTTGTAAGCCAAGAGACTAGAGTTTTGAGCTTGTGCTTATTAAACCTTTTGTAGTGGCTATTTGTTGTGGATTATTTTATTGTTTTCTCTTGTGGTTCCTCAACATATGAATTGATGGCTAGTTGAGAGAGTTTATCTATTATGCTCTAGTGGGGAATAGCGTTGAAGGCTCTGGCAAGGTTAAGGTAGGCAGTGTGAACCATCTTCCCCTTGTCCATGGCTTTGGTGACTGCCTCAAAGAAGCCGACCAAATTTAACAGACATGATCTCCCCTTGATGAAGCTAAACTGTGTGGAATTGAGTGTTTGGAGGTTGCCAATGTCCTTGTTAATGAGGTCCATGATAATCCAGTCCATGACCTTGCAGATCAGGCTAGTTAGGCTTATGGGTCTATAATTTCCTGGGTCAGTGGATGCTCCATTGTTGTGCAAAAGGATGACAGTGGCTGTCCTCCACTCAGCTGGGAGGAAATTGGTACTCAGGCTTTGGTTGAGTAGGGTGCCTAATGGTGCGGCAAGTTCCTGCCTGAGTTCATATAGCATGCAGCCTGGGATGTTATCGTGTCCCATAGAGGCTGTATTTTTTGCCTTTGAGAGAACATTGATGACCTGTTACCTAGATATAACGGGAAGGGGACATGAACTTAGGATGTTGTGATTTACTGATGCAGAAAGGAGAAGTGAAGTTTTCATTGAATCTGTCAGCTAGCAAGTTTGCTATATCTATGGCATTTGTATATGTGGTGTCCTTGACCACCAGTTCTAAGCAGATGTAGGAGCTTCCTTTGAGACTGCAGACATATGTGAAGAAGGCCTTATGATTGTATCTAGTAGATGTGGCCAGTTTGGACATGGTTTGCTTTGGTGGCGTTCACTAATGCTCTTATTTGCTCATTCAGGCTAAGGAGACATTGCTTCCAGTTGGGCACTTACTCCTTCTTGGTCCTGGGCAGCAATTTTTTTCTTTTGTTATAGAGTTTGTTTATTGCAGATGTCCACCAGACTGGTTTACTCTTCCTTGTGGAGGATGGTTTAGTTCTGTTGGGTATTCCTGATTCCATGCATCTATATAAGTGCTCATATAGTGCTTTTGTGTAGTTATGATATTAAAAATAAAATTAAAAAAATGTATGTGTGTAAAAGGAGATGCTCTTTAACAAAACATAATTAAAACCAAGGAACAGTACACATAACAATAGCAGCTCAAATTTGACTTAGCGCTTTCACCCACTACCTGGGCTTCATCAGAGTCAAATTTGAAAAATAATTTACTTCCTTTTAAACAAAAATTGAACATTAATTACTGACATCACTTCCTTACTCTCACTAATAATATTACAAATGTTTGTTTTACTGGTGCTTTGCACTAGTGTCAAAATTATAAAATTACCCTGTATCCATTACATCATGTTAACAATAAGACATATAATAACAATAACACATAAAAAATGTAAAAAAAATATGTATATTATATAATATAATATATTGTAATAATCTATCTACACATGTCTGTGTTGCTTAACTTGAAAATATAATGAACGTCCCTGCGTATTTATATGTATATGTGTAGACATTGAATGGTTTTGATTACCTTCTGCCCACTCAATATAAATTATTTTGATTACAAAATGACAACACTATATGTTGTGCTTAATCTTGGGAGCAGTGCCCATTTATAAAGTACTTAATATATTAAATAACTCCTGCCCTGTGCTTTAAATTTCCAGAAATGTAAATGTGCTTATGAATTCTTGGTTCTTTTTAGTGTTTAATCTTATCTGCCACTCATTTTCTCTTATTTCAACATCCAGTTTGGGGTCCCCCTCTTTCCTTAGTCATCACTCTATCAATGACAAAAAATATAATTTTTTTGAAATTCAAGCATCTTGTACTTTGCATATATAAAGAAGCTGCTCATTTTTTTTATTTATAATCTCAAAAACAATTTCAGAGATCCTATCTCTACATTTTCTAATTGTTTTTCCAATGCAAAATGCCAGACAGACTGTGCAAGTTGCTACATAAACCACCATTTTGGTTTCACAATTGCATCTTCCCAGGCATTCTATATTCCTATAATAATCTGGAATTGTTATGTATGGTCCATCATTAATATACTTGCACCATCTACAAAATCCATATTTACTCATTATAGATCTGTAGGTTGTCGATTTACTTTGTAAATTCATTTCTAACAATTCCTTTAGATTTCTCCCCCTACCATAAGCTATTTTGGTTTGTTTCCCAATGTTTTGTTCAATTTTTGTTTAAAGGAAGTAAATTGTTTTTCAAATTTGACCCTGATGAAGCCCAGATAGTGGGTGAAAGCGCTAAGTAAATTTGAGCTGCTATAGTTATGTGTATTGTTCGCTGGTTTAAATTATATTTCATTAAACATGCATCTCCTTTTACACATATCCATTTTTTTTATATTTTATATATTTTATATGTACTATGACAGACTCATAACAGTACCTGTTGTTGAGAGACTTGATTGTGTGTGTGATATGGCAGATTTTGGCACCTGAGAGACAAATAACCGTGACTTTCTCCTTATTCAGCCTGGTGAGAGGCACATCTGTGACATCCTATGACTCATATGTTGGGTTTATAGTTAAGCCTTAGTGGCTGTGAGACACAGGTGTGTGGACTATGCATGGTATGTGGTGTGGAAGGCTGTGGAGATCGCGTGTGTGTTTGCCTCGGATTTCTCCTTTGTTTGGGTATGTTTTTGTTCAGGACCTCCTCATACATGGGTGTGTGTTGTGTAGGTGTGGGTGGTGACTGAGGTGTAGTGATTGTGTTGAAGACCTTCATAGTGCCAGATATACTGGCTTGTAAGAGACAGAGCATAGATTCTAGGTTCCTAATGTAATTGCATCTCTCAAAAATTGTGTTCCTAGGTGGTGGTTGTAAATTTTATGAATGGTTGATTACAGGAAATGGATAGATGACCTAATTATTAACTGGTCTAGTTTGATCCTGATTGGTTCATTGGGGGATATTTTAGCTATAAAAAATGATGTGGTTTGTGTGGAAAAGGGGCTGAGGTGAGGTGGCAATTGAAGCAAGGCCATGCATAGCACAGCTAAGCAGAGCGAAGCTAGGTTACACCTCTTGACAGCAAGCTACAGACGCAATCAGTATAAGAGATACACTACTGGCCTGGAAAATAGTATATTGTGAATATTTATCAACATCTTCTCACGAGATAAACAGATAATCAAGTTATTGTAGAACCTAACACTGAAATGTGGTGCAATATTACAGCTCTGTTTATTTCACTTTTCTTGTTCATATTTCATAAAACCAGAAACGAGGCTGCAGTTACACAGAAAATTAGTACAGTACAACAGGCCCTACCAGGCTTTTTTCTGTGAGAAGTTGTCTTTTGTACCAATTAAATAAATGGTAGTAGTAATTGTGAAGATATGTGAAGGCTGCCAGCCTAACTAGATAATTGTATGTCATTGTAAATATGAATATAATCCACAGGCTTGTATTCTTAAATGTAAGAAAACTGTGTTAAATGTTGAACTTCAAAAATGTAACCGCAGTGCACTTTGCTGGAAGAAAGCTGATAAGTCAAGCATTGTATAACTGTTTGATCTCAAAGATCAGAGACATAATGTCTGGACTGAGGAATACCTTCTGTTGTTTAGAGACCAGAGTTAATTGCTAGATTTACATATATAATGTCTTTTATTGCTGTAGTTTCCTGGCCAGGTGCAAGATCAAAGAAATGTTAACACTCTAAGTTTCTGTTATTCTGGGAACCAGAGAAGATTGATATAATGTAAAATGAGTCAGCAGTGATATATTACTAATTTAAGAGATCTCAGAGAGAAAGAGAGAGCATTTTGCATTTGTCTTCAGAAGTGACCACTCACCAGTACTCTGCCTTTGCTGTATGTGTATCTGCATATATAAAGAACTTCTCATTTTTTTTTTATTTCTAATCTCACGAACAATTTCGGAGATCCTGTCTCTACATTTTCTAATTGTTTTTCCAATGCAAAATGCCAGACATACTGGGCAAGTTGCTACATAAACCAGCATTTTGGTTTCACAATTGCATCTTCCCAGGCATTCTATATTCATATAAAAACCTGGAATTGTTATGTATGGCCATCATTAATAATCTTGCACCATCTACAAAATCCACATTTACTCATTATAGATCTATAGGTTGTCGATTTAATTTCTAAATCCATTTCTAACAATTCATTTAGATTTCTCCCCCTAGCATAAGCTATTTTTGGTTTGTTTCCCAATGTTTTGTTCAATTTTTGATTAAAAGAAGTAAATTGTTTTTCAAATTTGACCCTGATGAAGCCCAGGTAGTGGGTGAAAGCGCTAAGTCAAATTTGAGCTGCTATAGTTATGTGTACTGTTCGCTGGTTTAAATTATGTTTCTTTAAACAGGCATCTCCTTTTACACATATCCATTTTTTTATATTTTATTTTTAGTATTTGTTTTACCTTGTGGATTGTTGATGTAGTTTTGGATATTGGTGGTAGTTTTTACAGAGGGGGAGGGAGCTGTGAAGCTGTTTGTACCATCCCTCTGGAGGCTGTAATCAGCTTTGTAGAAATTTTTTGTTTGACCCTAGCTAGAGGGAGGTAGGGGGAGATGGTGACTTTGAAAGTGACTGCTTTATAGTTGGATATTACCAGAGGGATACTGTAGGGATGCTGCAGTGATTATTCATGTTGGTTAATACCAAGTCCAAGATATTATCACCTCTTGTGGGGGTATAGACTAGTTATTTCAAGGTGTTTGCATTGACGAAATTGAGGCATCTCTGGGCATTTGTGTTCTGGCATGAGTAGTTCTTCCAAACTGTGTTTGTGTAGATAATGTCACCCATGATCAGGGAAAAGGGTTGAATCTTGATAGATTCAAGCAGGTCAGATATAGGCTTATTGGGCATCTTGAGTCAGATTTGGTAGCCATGAACTAGCTATGATTTGAATAGGGGTCTTTTCAGAGGTTAACTGCACCTGGAGTGTCTCCTGTGTGTCATACTGTTTGACCTGCCTGGGATGTGTATGTCTTTAATATATATTGAAACTCCACCTCCTTTGGCTTTACTGTCCACAGTTTGGGTTCTGAATGTATGATAGGATGAGTAACCAGATAAGGCTGGGGTGCTTTCTTCAGCTTTGATCTGTAACTGTGCAGGTGTCAGCATCTTCCAAGGTTTAGAATGCTTGCAATGAGTGCAGTTTCATGTTAAGACTCCTAGCATTTAGCAGCATGACCTTTAATTTGAAATTTGTTGACATTTTTAAGTTGGTAGTTTTAACCTCATCACTTTTCCTAAAAAAGGCACTATGGGGGTGGCAACATCCTTTGCCAGAAGCCTGAAGCCCAAGTAAGACAGATACAGGCCATCCCTGGCAAAGCATCATGGTCTGCCAGCAATATCTTCCCGGCTGACAGGTACTGGATCCCCCTGTAATGACACCAGAATCAAAGCCAACTGTTAAAATCAATCATTTTCTGTTTGTATAGAGTCATCATTCTGGGTGATGGTAGAATGCTGCTTAAAGCTAGGGACATACCTACCTGGGACACATATTCAATGATCTCAATCATGTCTCTCTTCATATAGTCCAAGGAGGTACTTCTCAAGTCATTGACATCAATATGTACTATGACAGAGTCATAACAGTACCTGTTGTTGAGAGACTTGATTGTGTAAGTGATGTGGCAGATTTTGGCACCTGACAGACAACTAACCGTGACTTTCTCCTTATCCAGCCTGGTGAGAGGCACATCTGTGTGTCTCACAATGGAGTCTCCTATGACTCATATGTCAGGTTTATAGTTATGCCTTAGTGGCTGTGAGACACAGGCGTGTGGACTATGCATGGTATGTGGTGTTGAAGGCTGTGGAGATTGCGTGTGTGTTTGCCTCAGAGGTCTCCTTTGTTTGGGTATGTTTTTGGTGAGGACCTCCTCATACATGGGTGAGTGTTGTGTAGGTGTGGGTGGTGACAGAGGTGTAGTGATTGTGTTGATGACCTTCATATTGGCAGATATACTAGGTTGTAAGATACAGAGCATAGATTCTAGGTTCCTAATGTAATTGCATCTCTCAAACATTTTGTTCCTAGGTGGTGGTTGTAAATTTTTTGAATGGTTGATTACAGGAATTGGATAGATGACCTAATTATTAACTGGTCTAGTTTGATCCTGATTGGTTCATTGGGGGATATTTTAGGTATAAAAATGATGTGGTTTGTGTGAAAAGGGGCTGAGGTGCGGTGGCAATTGAAGCAAGGCCATGCATAGCACAGCTAAGCAGAGCAAAGCTAGGCTACACCTCTTGACAGCAAGCTACAGACGCAATCAGTATAAGAGCTACACTACTGGCCTGGAAAATAGTATATGGTGAATATTTATCAACATCTTCTCATGAGACAAACAGATAATCAAGTTATTGTAGAACCTAACAATGAAATGTGGTGTGATATTACAGCTCTGTTTATTTCACTTTTCTTGTTCATATTTCATAAAACCAGAACAAAGGCTGCAGTTACACAGAAAATTAGTACAGTACAACAGGCCCTACCAGGCTTTTTTCTGTGAGAAGTTGTCTTTTGTACCAATTAAATAAATGGTAGTAGTAATTGTGAAGATATGTGAAGGCTGCCAGCCTAACTAGATAGAATTTTGTAGATAATTGTATGTCATTGTAAATATGAATATAATCCACAGGCTTGTACTCTTAAATATAAGAAAACTGTGCTAAATGCTGAACTTCAAAAATGTAACTGCAGTGCACTTTGCTGGAAGAAAGCTGATAAGTCAAGCATTGTATAACTGTTTGATCTCAAAGATCAGAGACATAATGTCTGGACTGAGGAATACCTTCTGTTGTTTTGAGACCAGAGTTAATTGCTAGATTTACATATATTATGTCTTTTATTGCTGTTGTTTCCTGGCCAGGTGCAAGATCAAAGAAATGTTAACACTCTGAGTTTCTGTTAGTCTGGGAACCAGAGAAGAACGATGTAATCTAAAATGAGTCAGCAGTGATATATTACTAATTTAAGAGATGTCAGAGAGAAAGAGAGAGCATTTTGCATTTGTCTTCAGAAATCACCACTCACCAGTACTCTGCCTTTGCTGTATGTGTATCTGCATATATAAAGAACTGCTCATTTTTTTTATTTCTAATCTCACGAACAATTTCAGAAATCCTATCTCTACATTTTCTAATTGTTTTTCCGATGCAAAATGCCAGACAGACTGTGCAAGCTGCTACATAAACCACCATTTTGGTTTCACAATTGCATCTTCCCAGGCATTCTATATTCCTATAATAACCTGGAATTGTTATGTATGGCCATCATTAATATACTTGCACCATCTACAAAATCCACATTTACTCATTATAGATCTGTAGGTTGTCGATTTAATTTGTAAACCCATTTCTAACAATTCCTTTAGATTTCTCCCCCTACCATAAGCTATTTTTGGTTTGTTTTCCAATGTTTTGTTCAATTTTTGTTTAAAGGAAGTAAATTGTTTTCAAATTTGACCCTGATGAAGCCCAGGTAGTGGGTCAAAGTGCTAAGTCAAATTTGAACTGCTATAGTTATGTGTACTGTTCGCTGGTTTCAATTATGATTCATTAAAAAGGCATCTCCTTTTACACATATCCATTTTTTTTATATTTTATTTTTAGTATTTGTTTTACCTTGTGGATTGTTAATGTAGTTTTGGATATTGGTGCTAGATTTTACAGAGGGGGAGGGAGCTGTGAAGCTTTTTGTACCATCCCTCAGGAGACTGTAATCATCTTTGTGGACATTTTTTGTTTGACCCTAGCTAGTGGGAGGTAGGGGGAGATGGTGACTTTGAAAGTGACTGCTTTATAGTCGGTTACTACCAGAGGGATACTGTAGGGATGCTGCAGTGATTACTCATGTTGATTAATACCAAGTCCAAGATATTATCACCTCTTGTGGGGGTATCGACTAGTTGTTTCAAGGTGTTTGCATTGATGAAATTGCGGCATCTCTGGGCATTTGTGTTCTGGCATGAGTAGTTCTTCCAATCTGTGTTTGTGTAGATAATGTCACCCATGATCAGGGCAAAGGTTTGAATCTTGATAGATTCAAGCAGGTCAGATATAGGCTTATTGGGCATCTTGAGTCAGATTTGGGGGGCATGATCTAGCTGTGATTTGAATAGGGGTCTTGTCAGAGGTTAACTGCACCTGGAGTGTCTCCTGTGTCTCATACTGTTTGACCTGCCTGGGGTGTGTATGTCTTTAATATATATTGAAACTCCACCTCCTTTGGGTTTGCTGTCCACAGTTTGCGTTCTGAATGTATGATAGGATGAGTATCCAGATACGGCTGGGGTGCTTTCTTCAGCTTTGATCCAGTATTCTGTAACTGTGCAGATGTCAGCATCTTCCAAGATTTAGAAGGCTTGCAATGAGTGCAGTTTCATGTTAAGACTCTTAGCATTTAGCAGTATGACCTTTAATTTGAAATTTGTTGACATTTTTATGTTGGTAGTTTTAACCTCATCACTTTTCCAAAAAAAGGCACTATGGGGTTGGCAAGAGCCTTTGCCAGAAGCCTGAAGCCCAAGTAAGACAGATACAGGCCATCTCTGGCAAAGCATCATGGTCTGTCAGTAATATCTTCCCAGACTGACAGGTACTGGATCCCCCTGTAATGACACCAGAATCTAAGCCAACTGTTAAAATCAATCATTTTCTGTTTGTATACAGTCATCATTCTGGGTGATGTTAGAATGCTGCTTAAAGTTAGGGACATACCTACCTGGGACACATATTCAATGAACTCAATCATGTCTCTCTTCATATAGTCCAAGGAGGTACTTCTCAAGTCATTCACATCAATATGTACTATGACAGAGTCATAACAGTACCTGTTGTTGATAGACTTGATTGTGTAAGTGACATGGCAGATTTTGGCACCTGGCAGACAACTAACCGTGACTTTCTCCTTATCCAGCCTTGTGAGAGGCACATCTGTGTGTCTCACAATGGAGTCTCCTATGACTCATATGTTGGGTTTATAGCTAAGCCTTAGTGGCTGTGAGACACAGGTGTGAGGACTATGCATGGTATGTGGTGTGGAAGGCTGTGGAGATCACGTGTGTGTTTGCTTCGGAGGTCTCCTTTGTTTGGGTATGTTTTTGTTGAGGACCTCCTCATACATGGGTGTGTGTTGTGTAGTTGTGGGTGGTGACTGAGGTGTAGTGATTGTGTTGACGACCTTCATAGTGCCAGATATACTGGCTTGTAAGGGACAGAGCATAGATTCTAGGTCCCTAATGTAATTGCATCTCTCAAAAATTGTGTTCCTAGGTGGTGGTAAAAATTTTCTAAATGGTTGATTACAGGAAATGGATAGATGACTTAATTATTAACTGGTCTAGTTTGATCCTGATTGGTTCATTGGGGGATATTTTAGGTATAAAAAACGATATGGTTTGGGTGGAAAAGGGGGAGAGGTGGGGTGGCAATTGAAGCAAGGCCATGCATAGCACAGCTAAACAGAGCGAATCTAGGCTACACCTCTTGACAGCAAGCTATAGTCGCAATCAGTATAATAGATACACTACTGGCCTGGAAAATAGTATATTGTGAATATTTATCAACATCTTCTCACGAGATAAACAGCTAATCAAGTTATTGTAGAACCTAACATGGAAATGTGGTGCAATATTACAGCTCTGTTTATTTCACTTTTCTTGTTCATATTTCATAAAACCAGAACAGAGGCTGCAGTTACACAGAAAATTAGTACAGTACAACAGGCCCTACCAGGCTTTTTGCTGTGAGAAGTTGTCTTTTGTACCAATTAAATAAATGGTAGTAGTAATTGTGAAGATATGTGAAGGCTGCCAGCCTAACTAGATAGAATTTTGTAGATAATTGTATGTCATTGTAAATATGAATATAATCCCCAGGCTTGTACTCTTAAATGTAAGAAAACTGTGTTAAATGTTGAACTTCAAAAATGTAACCACAGTGCACTTTGCTGGAAGAAAGCTGTTAAGTCAAGCATTGTATAACTGTTTGATCTCAAAGATCAGTGACATAATGTCTGGACTGAGGAATACATTCTGTTGTTTTGAGACTAGAGTTAATTTCCTAGATTTACATATATAATGTCTTTTATTGCTGTAGTTTCCTGGCCAGGTGCAAGATCAAAGAAATGTTAACACTCTGAGTTTCTGCTAGTCTGGGAACCCGGGAAGAATGATGTAATCTAAAATGAGTCAGCAGTGATATATTACTAATTTAAGAGATCTCAGAGAGAAAGAGAGAGCATTTTGCATTTGTCTTCAGAACTGGCCACTCACCAGTACTCTGCCTTTGCTGTATGTTTATCTGCATATATAAAGAACTGCTCATTTTTTTTATTTCTAATCTCACCAACAATTTCAGAGATCCTATCTCTACATTTTCTAATTGTTTTTCAAATGCAAACTGACAGACAGACTGTGCAAGTTGCTACATAAACCACCATTTTGGTTTCACAATTGCATCTTCCAAGGCATTATATATTCCTATAATAACCTGGAATTGTCATGTATGGACATCATTAATAAACTTGCACCATCTACAAAATCCACATTTACTCATTATAGTTCTGTAGGTTGTCGATTTAATTTGTAAATCCATTTCTAACAATCCCTTTAGATTTCTCCCCCTACCATAAGCAATTTTTGGCTTGTTTCCCAATGTTTTGTTCAATTTTTGTTTAAAGGAAGTAAATTGTTTTTCAAATTTGACCCTGATGAAGCCCAGGTAGTGGGTGAAAGTGCTAAGTCAAATTTGAGCTGCTATAGTTATGTGTACTGTTCGCTGGTTTAAATTATGTTTCATTAAACAGGCATCTCCTTTTACACGTATCCTTTTTTTTATATTTTATTTTTACTATTTGTTTTACCTTGTGGATTGTTGATGTAGTTTTGGATATTGGTGTTAGTTTTTACAGAGGGGGCGGGAGCTGTGAAGCTGTTTGTACCATCCCTCAGGAGGCTGTAATCAGCTTTGTATACATTTTTTGTTTGACCCTAGCTAGAGGGAGGTAGGGGGAGATGGTGACTTTGAAAGTGACTGCTTTATAGTCAGATATTACCAGAGGGATACTGTAGGGATGCTGCAGTGATTACTCATGTTGGTTAATACCAAGTCCAAGATATTATCACCTCTTGTGGGTGTATCGACTAGTTGTTTCAAGGTGTTTGCATTGATGAAATTGAGGCATCTCTGGGCATTTGTGTTCTGGCATGAGTAGTTCTTCCAATATGTGTTTGTGTAGATAATGTCACCCATTATCAGGGCAAAGGGTTGAATCTTGATAGATTCAAGCAGGTCAGATATATACTTATTGGGCATCTTGAGTCAGATTTGGGGGCCATGAAATAGCTATGATTTGAATAGAGGTCTTGTCAGAGGTTAACTGCACCTGGAGTGTCTCCTGTGTCTCATACTGTTTGACCTGCCTGGGGTGTGTATGTCATTAATATATATTGAAACTCCACCTCCTTTGGGTTTGCTGTCCACAGTTTGGGTTCTGAATGTATGATAGGATGAGTAACCAGATAAGGCTGGGGTTCTTTCTTCAGCTTTGATCCAGTATTCTGTAACTGTGCAAATGTCAGCATCTTCCAAGATTTAGAAGACTTGCAATGAGTGCAGTTTCATGTTAAGACTCCTAGCACTTAGCAATATGACCTTTAATTTGAAATTTGTTGACATTTTTATGTTGGTAGTTTTAACCTCATCACTTTTCCTAAAAACGGCACTATGGGGGTATTAAGTGCCTTTGCCAGAAGCCTGCAGCCAAAGTAAGACAGAAACAGGCCATCTCTGGCAAAGCATCATGGTCTGTCAGTAATATCTTCCCAGGCTGACAGGTACTGGATCCCCCTGGAATGACACCAGAATTTAAGCCAACTGTTAAAATCAATCATTTTCTGTTTGTATAGAGTCATCATTCTAGGTGATGGTAGAAAGCTGCTTAAAGCTCAGGACATACCTACCTGGGACACATATTCAATGAACTCAATCATGTCTCTCTTCATATAGTCCAAGGAGGTACTTCTCAAGTCATTCACATCAATATGTACTATGACAGAGTCATAACAGTACCTGCTGTTGAGAGACTTAATTGTGTAAGTGATATGGCAGATTTTGGCACCTGACAGACAACTAACCGTGACTTTCTCCTTATCCAGCCTGGTGAGAGGCATATCTGTGTGTCTCACAATGGAGTCTTCTATGACTCATATGTTGGGTTTATAGTTAAGCCTTCATGGCTGTGAGACACAGGTGTGTGAACTATGCATGGTATGTGGTGTGGAAGGCTGTGGAGATTGCATGTGTGTTTGCCTCTGAGGTCTCTTTTGTTTGTGTATGTTTTTGTTGAGGACCTCCTCATACATGGGTGTGTGTTGTGTAGGTGTGGGTGGTGACTGAGGTGTAGTGATTGTGTTGATGACCTTCATAGTGCCAGATATACTGGCTTGTAAGAGACAGAGCATAGATTCTAGGTCCCTAATGTAATTGCATCTCTCAAAAATTGTGTTCCTAGGTGGTGGTTGTAAATTTTCTAAATGATTGATTACAGGAAATGGATAGATGACTTAATTATTAACTGGTCTAGTTTGATCTTGATTGGTTCATTGGGGGATATTTTAGGTATAAAAAACTATATGGTTTGTGTGGAAAAGGGGCAGAGGTGGGGTGGCAATTGAAGCAAGGCCATGCATAGCACAGCTCAGCAGAGCAAAGCTAGGCTACACCTCTTGACAGCAAGCTACAGACACAATCAGTATAAGAGATACACTACTTGCTTGGAAAATAGTATATTGTGAATTTTTATCAACATCTTCTCATGAGATAAACAGATAATCAAGTTATTGTAGAACCTAACACTGAAATGTGGTGCAATATTACAGCTCTGTTTATTTCACTTTTCTTGTTCATATTTCATAAAAACAGAACAGAGGTTGCAGTTACACAGAAAATTAATACAGTACAACAGGCCCTACCAGGCTTTTTGCTGTGAGAAGTTGTCTTTTGTACCAATTAAATAAATGGTAGAAGTAATTGTGAAGATATGTGAAGGCTGCCAGCCTAACTAGATAGAATTTTGTAGATAATTGTATGTAATTGTAAATATGAATATAATCCACAGGCTTGTACTCTTAAATGTAAGAAAACTGTGTTAAATGTTGAACTTCAAAAATGTAACCGCAGTGCACATTGCTGGAAGAAAGCTGATAAGTCAAGCCTTGTATAACTGTTTGATCTCAAAGATCAGAGACATGTCTGGACTGAGGAATACCTTCTGTTGTTTTGAGACCAGAGTTAATTGCTAGATTTACATATATAATGTCTTTTATTGCTGTAGTTTCCTGGCCAGGTGCAAGATCAAAGAAATGTTAACACTCTGAGTTTCTGTTAGTCTGGGAACCAGAGAAGAATAATGTAATCTAACATGAGTCAGCAGTGATATATTACTAATTTAAGAGATGTCAGAGAGAAAGAGAGAGCATTTTGCATTTGTCTTTAGAACTGGCCACTCACCAGTACTCTGCCTTTGCTGTTTGTGTATCTGCATATATAAAGAACTGCTCATTTTTTTTTTATTTCTAATCTCATGAACAATTTCGGAGATCCTTTCTCTACATTTTCTAATTGTTTTTCTGATGCAAAATGCCAGACAGACAGTGCAAGTTGCTACATAAACCACCATTTTGGTTTAATAATTGCATCATCCCAGGCATTCTATATTCCTATAATAACCTGGAATTGTTATGTATGGTCCATCATTAATATACTTGTACCATCTACAAAATCCACATTTACTCATTATAGATCTGTAGGTTATCGATTTAATTTGTAAATCCATTTCTAACAATTCCTTTAGATTTCTCCCCCTACCAAAAGCTATTTTTGGTTTGTTTTCCAATGTTTTGTTCAATTTTTGTTTAAAGGAAGTAAATTGTTTTTCAAATTTGCCCCTGATGAAGCCCAGGTAATGGGTGAAAGCGCTAAGTCAAATATGAGCTGCTATAGTTATGTGTACTGTTCGCTGTTTTAAATTATGTTTCATTAAGCAGGCATCTCCTTTTACACATATCCATTTTTTTTATATTTTATTTTTAGTATTTGTTTTACCTTGTGGATTGTTGATGTAGTTTTGGGTATTGGTGCTAGTTTTTACAGAGGGGGAGGGAGCTGTGAAGCTGTTTGTACCATCCCTCAGGAGGCTGTAATCAGCTTTGTATACATTTTTTGTTTGACCCTAGCTAGAGGGAGGTAGGGGGAGATGGTGACTTTGAAAGTGACTGCTTTATAGTCAGATATTACCAGAGGGATACTGTAGGGATGCTGCAGTGATTACTCATGTTGGTTAATACCAAGTCCAAGATATTATCACCTCTTGTGGGTGTATCGACTAGTTGTTTCAAGGTGTTTGCATTGATGAAATTGAGGCATCTCTGGGCATTTGTGTTCTGGCATGAGTAGTTCTTCCAATATGTGTTTGTGTAGATAATGTCACCCATTATCAGGGCAAAGGGTTGAATCTTGATAGATTCAAGCAGGTCAGATATATACTTATTGGGCATCTTGAGTCAGATTTGGGGGCCATGAAATAGCTATGATTTGAATAGAGGTCTTGTCAGAGGTTAACTGCACCTGGAGTGTCTCCTGTGTCTCATACTGTTTGACCTGCCTGGGGTGTGTATGTCATTAATATATATTGAAACTCCACCTCCTTTGGGTTTGCTGTCCACAGTTTGGGTTCTGAATGTATGATAGGATGAGTAACCAGATAAGGCTGGGGATCTTTCTTCAGCTTTGATCCAGTATTCTGTAACTGTGCAAATGTCAGCATCTTCCAAGATTTAGAAGACTTGCAATGAGTGCAGTTTCATGTTAAGACTCCTAGCACTTAGCAGTATGACCTTTAATTTGAAATTTGTTGACATTTTTATGTTGGTAGTTTTAACCTCATCACTTTTCCTCAAAAAGGCACTATGGGGGTGGTAAGTGCCTTTGCCAGAAGCCTGCAGCCAAAGTAAGACAGAAACAGGCCATCTCTGGCAAAGCATCATGGTCTGTCAGTAATATCTTCCCAGGCTGACAGGTACTGGATCCCCCTGGGATGACACCAGAATTTAAGCCAACTGTTAAAATCAATCATTTTCTGTTTGTATAGAGTCATCATTCTAGGTGATGGTAGAAAGCTGCTTAAAGCTCAGGACATACCTACCTGGGACACATATTCAATGAACTCAATCATGTCTCTCTTCATATAGTCCAAGGAGGTACTTCTCAAGTCATTCACATCAATATGTACTATGACAGAGTCATAACAGTACCTGCTGTTGAGAGACTTAATTGTGTAAGTGATATGGCAGATTTTGGCACCTGACAGACAACTAACCGTGACTTTCTCCTTATCCAGCCTGGTGAGAGGCACATCTGTGTGTCTCACAATGGAGTCTTCTATGGCTCATATGTTGGGTTTATAGTTAAGCCTTCATGGCTGTGAGACACAGGTGTGTGGACTATGCATGGTATGTGGTGTGGAAGGCTGTGGAGATTGCGTGTGTGTTTGCCTCTGAGGTCTCCTTTGTTTGTGTATGTTTTTGTTGAGGACCTCCTCATACATGGGTGTGTGTTGTGTAGGTGTGGGTGGTGACTGAGGTGTAGTGATTGTGTTGATGACCTTCATAGTGCCAGATATACTAGCTTTTAAGAGACAGAGCATAGATTCTAGGTTCCTAATGTAATTGCATCTCTCAAAAATTGTGTTCCTAGGTGGTGGTTGTAAATTTTCTAAATGATTGATTACAGGAAATGGATAGATGACTTAATTATTAACTGGTCTAGTTTGATCTTGATTGGTACATTGGGGGATATTTTAGGTATAAAAAACGATATGGTTTGTGTGGAAAAGGGGCAGAGGTGGGGTGGCAATTGAAGCAAGGCCATGCATAGCACAGCTCAGCAGAGCAAAGCTAGGCTACACCTCTTGACAGCAAGCTACAGATGCAATCAGTATAAGAGATACACTACTTGCTTGGAAAATAGTATATTGTGAATTTTTATCAACATCTTCTCATGAGATAAACAGATAATCAAGTTATTGTAGAACCTAACACTGAAATGTGGTGTGATATTACAGCTCTGTTTATTTCACTTTTCTTGTTCATATTTCATAAAACCAGAACAAAGGCTGCAGTTACACAGAAAATTAGTACAGTACAACAGGCCCTACCAGGCTTTTTTCTGTGAGAAGTTGTCTTTTGTACCAATTAAATAAATGGTAGAAGTAATTGTGAAGATATGTGAAGGCTGCCAGCCTAACTAGATAGAATTTTGTAGATAATTGTATGTAATTGTAAATATGAATATAATCCACAGGCTTGTACTCTTAAATGTAAGAAAACTGTGTTAAATGTTGAACTTCAAAAATGTAACAGCAGTGCACATTGCTGGAAGAAAGCTGATAAGTCAAGCCTTGTATAACTGTTTGATCTCAGAGATCAGAGACATGTCTGGACTGAGGAATACCTTCTGTTGTTTTGAGACCAGGGTTAATTGCTAGATTTACATATATAATGTCTTTTATTGCTGTAGTTTCCTGGCCAGGTGCAAGATCAAAGAAATGTTAACACTCTGAGTTTCTGTTAGTCTGGGAACCAGAGAAGAATAATGTAATCTAAAATGAGTCAGCAGTGATATATTACTAATTTAAGAGATGTCAGAGAGAAAGAGAGAGCATTTTGCATTTGTCTTTAGAACTGGCCACTCACCAGTACTCTGCCTTTGCTGTTTGTGTATCTGCATATATAAAGAACTGCTCATTTTTTTTTATTTCTAATCTCATGAACAATTTCGGAGATCCATTCTCTACATTTTCTAATTGTTTTTCTGATGCAAAATGCCAGACAGACAGTGCAAGTTGCTACATAAACCACCATTTTGGTTTAATAATTGCATCATCCCAGGCATTCTATATTCCTATAATAACCTGGAATTGTTATGTATGGTCCATCATTAATATACTTGTACCATCTACAAAATCCACATTTACTCATTATAGATCTGTAGATTATCGATTTAATTTGTAAATCCATTTCTAACAATTCCTTTAGATTTCTCCCCCTACCAAAAGCTATTTTTGGTTTGTTTTCCAATGTTTTGTTCAATTTTTGTTTAAAGGAAGTAAATTGTTTTTCAAATTTGCCCCTGATGAAGCCCAGGTAATGGGGGAAAGCGCTAAGTCAAATATGAGCTGGTATAGTTATGTGTACTGTTCGCTGGTTTAAATTATGTTTCATTAAGCAGGCATCTCCTTTTACACATATCCATTTTTTTTATATTTTATTTTTAGTATTTGTTTTACCTTGTGGATTGTTGATGTAGTTTTGGGTATTGGTGCTAGTTTTTACAGAGGGGGAGGGAGCTGTGAAGCTGTTTGTACCATCCCTCTGGAGGCTGTAATCAGCTTTGTAGAAATTTTTTTTTGACCCTAGCTAGAGGCAGGGGTGTAGCTAGGATTTTCAAATTTGTACTGACAGCTCTCAAACTGCTACCCCCCTCCCCAGCCAAGCTACGGCCATTCTCGTAATTCACGGTTCGCTCTTTTAGTGTCGATGAAGAGGCATTCACTGTAATGCCTCTTCAGTAATATAATATAAATTCACTCAAACTCGGTTCCTTGAATTGAAAAATAACCTGAAATGTCAGTTCTTTGAAAAATGCAGCATGGTAGTTGGGGTAGAGACTTTATGCTTTTGTTTTCTGTAACTAAGGTACAGGTTTTGAGCTTGAGTAAATTACTAACCACCTGCTACCACTAACTAGGATGTTTCATTCACACACACACACCCCTACCTACCTCTTAGTGCAAGAAATATGGCCAAAGCCTAAAATAAACAGGGACAGATATTAAATAATGTTCTCGTGAACTTAGAAAGTTGCTAGAATAACAGGATTTGTGCTAGTATGAGAAAGTTGCTAGAATAACAGGATTTGTGCTAGTATGAATTTTTCTAAAGGACATGAAGTCTGAAGCTCAAATATCTGTCATTTAGCAACTTCAGCCTTCAATGATTTTCTAGAAAATCACAAAATTTATGAGGAACAGACAAAAAATATGGGGCAAAAATCTGGACATTCTGCAAAATGTGGACAGTTGAGAGGTATGCTACCTACCACACACACACACCTCTCAACCTCTTATAGCAACAAACTCATAAATAAAACGGAGGCAAAGGCCCAAAAATGAGGACATTTTTTTTAAATATTGCTCTTATAAACTTAGAAAGATAATATAGTAGGTCTTGCATCAATACGAATTTTCTGAAAGGTATGAAATCTGAAACTGAAATGTCTGCATTATTTTCTAACTTCAGTCTTTAACAATTTGCCACTAATTTGCCAGAAAACTGCAATTTTATGAAAAACGGACCAAAAATGTGATGCAAAAATATAAAATTGCCAGACAATACAGCTGGGAACCTGTCATAGGAGGGACACCATTTTAATATGAGCACAGTTAACTTAGAGCAGCTGACAAAATTAGAGAATCTACATGCATTTCTGAAATAAAAGTAATGTATAACTTTGATCATTACAGTTATTTATAAAAGTAAAGTAAACCCTCCATGTTTTCTTCCAAAATTGCTATTTTGTGGAGGGATCATTAGGGGAAGAGCAACATTTTGAGCCAAAATCAGGGACAGTTGAGGTTTGGCTATGCCTAATTCTATAAAGCAATTTATTTGCATGTACCTCTCAACCTGTTAATGCAATAAATCTGGACAAGGCCAAATATATTGAGGGAACATATAAACAGTACTAAAATTGCTCTTGTATAAACTGGGACAGTTGATAGAACAGGTCTTATTTTAGCATGCATTTTTCTGAAGGTTATAAAGTCTGAAACTAGTGTGTCATTATTTAGTGACTTAATTCCTAAATCATTTGCCAGAAAACCACAAATTTTGAGGAACAAACCAAAAATAAGAAGCAAAAAATCTATTCATTCTTTGAAAATCTGGACAGTTGGGAGGTATAGTTCAGCTGGGGCTGTCTAAGTCTGCCGCCCTTCCCCCTCACAAAACCATGGTCAAATGGAGCCTCCCTGCAGCCATTCCAATGATCCATTACTTTGCTATTTCACTCCATTTACCATAAACACTAATGTGCATACTGATTTACTTCTATGATGATTTGAACTTCATTTGAAAGTTTTATTTTGCATTTTACAGCACAAACACTAAGACATCTGCTAAACAAACTTGGCATTAAAACTTCTCTGCCCTTGAAACTCATATTCATTGAAACAACATTAAAACCCACATTCAAAGAAAAATACATTTTACCCGTGGCAGATAAAAATTAATTCTGGGCTTCTTTTAAATCACAGGCCCCTTGCATATGAAACATGCATGTGCTCTTTGATATACCTTCCTATTGCTTT
This sequence comes from Protopterus annectens, assembly GCF_019279795.1. Lineage (NCBI taxonomy): Eukaryota > Metazoa > Chordata > Ceratodontiformes > Protopteridae > Protopterus > Protopterus annectens. The sequence continues at coordinate 500,780,495 of NC_056749.1, forward strand.
GAACATTTTTCCAGTAAACAATGAAACAAAACTGCCCAATTCAGAACATTTCCATCATAAAAGTCTACTCAGACATCTACAGTCCACCATTATCAGTAAATAATATGCACAATCTCTGAAGTAGTAAAAAAAAGTCATCTAAATAATTCCACGTTAAATAAATCTAACTAATGAAGAGGTTGCTGCTAGCAATCACCTTTATATTTCATGGCTTCACCGAAAAATAAAGTGCCTGATGCCCCTGAGGAATAAATTGCCTAAATTACATTAAAAATAAGCTAGTAATATTGCAATAGGAAATGGATGGCAAACTGATAACAAGCTCATAATTAGTGTCTTAACTTTCAGTACAGCAGCATTCACCCCTTATGGGAGTAGAACCAACAACCTTCTGCATTAAAAGCAAGTACACAACATGTTGTGCTACTAGCAATGTGAGCCGACTTAGCATAATCAGCACTAAACTTCTCTTCCCCTGCAGCTCTCAGCTCCTTGTAAAATCTACGCAATACTCAACTACATCTCAACTTCGCAGCACAAGAAGTCTGGAAAAAGCCAAATTTATTGGGGTGGGTCAAAAGGGCAAAAAACAGGAACACATTAAACATTGCTTGTATAATCTTGGAAAGCTGCTATAATAAAATGCTGTGTTTCCATCATACATGTTACTGCCAAGGTCCCTGTGCAAAATAGTCAGAACAACATACCACTATGCCAAATCACCTGCTTTGTGAAAGAGGAAGACTGAAACTTAAATGGCTATCATTTAATGAATTCAGTTCTCACCATAGCTGTCAACCTCTTAGCACAAAACACCTGGACAAACCCAGTAATGAGGGAATACAGCCCTCAAACATATTCAGTGAATTCAGTTCTTGCCATAGCTGTCAACCTTAGCACAAAAAACCTGGACAAAGCCAATAACAGGGTATTACAGTCCCAAAAATAAGGACAAATTTCAAATAGTCATAAACTTAAAACAATTGCTTTAAAAAAGGTTGTGTTACTATATATTTATTGCTAGAATAAAAAGTTGTTTTACTATGTATTTTCTGAAGAATATGAAGTCTGAAATTCAAATGCCTGTCAATTTTACTTCTGACGAAACAAAAACAATTTTCAGCAGAGGCCCAGGGAGAAATACTGTAGACACATGTCTTTGTAAAATGGCAGGACACCAGAGCAAATCCACACAAACACAGGGATAAGATGCAGACTCCACACAGAAGGCACCCCAGCCAAGAATCAAACCAGAAAACCTATAGCTGTGAGGCAACAATACTGCCACTGCAGTAAGTAAAGGTCCTAATTGAAAGATTGAATAAAAAACAAGGAAAATAAGCAATGTCTGAAATAGAAGTTTGACTCACAAGTATGGTATAACCACACTGCCCTAAAAATATGCTGCACATTGTGACATCACAACCAGATAATTCTTCAACCTGCAGTTTAAAATGGTGGGCAGAGTTTTTATACACTTATCAGAGAAAGCACTTTGTACTTGTGAATCAGGCAGAGTACTTTGTAATTGCTGGATTTGCACTCTTTCCTGACTGCTTTTTCACACTCAGAAGTATTCAATAAGAGCAGGCTTGTTCTGCTTTGTCTGTCTGTCTGTCAGTATCACTGCTATTGGCACTGGATTTAGCATGCACATTTGCCACAGTATCTACAGTCATTCCCTGAGGAAGATTCACTGAATATGTCCATCTCACTCCAGCAAAAGTTGAAACAGTGGCCAGTAATGACCCACACTGGAAAAGCCTCCACATATTTTCTCACTTCCATAAAGTAATCACATCAACAGCTATGTGGGAGGTACCTACCATGCCAACAGCTATGTGGGAGGTACCTACCATGCCAACAGCTATGTGGATGAAAACATAAAGTATATTTTGAAAATATTGGTTTATCAATGCATGATGCCCACAAGCAAGCTTAAAGAAGCCTACCAGTAGTTACTGTTGAATGAGGTGATATATTACATCCAACTAGTCCATCCATGATATTTTTAATGCTCACCTCTAAAACCCTTTGCTTGAAAAGAAGCTGGTTAGTAGAGTTAAACTAGATAGTCATTTCTAATAACAAATTTCAAAGCAAAGTTGTTATCTTGGCATTAGAAACTTACATCACCTTCTTTAAACAGAAATTAAAACAGAAATACACTGTGTAAGTTATGAAATTAAAACCACACATAGATGATCACCAAATTGGGCATGGTAAGGAGTCATAAGAGAACTAATACCAGTAACTACTTTTGGTTGCACACACACCCTTGCATACACACACACACACACACACACACACACACACACACACACACACACACACACACACATGCGCGTGCGTGCATGCGCAAATACATTTCCGATAACAAAGCCCTTCATATGGTAGCATGTACTGTCTTCATCTCTCTCTCTCTAGCTCTTTCCCATCTATATGGCAAACATCCCCCAACACATAAAGCCCTTCAGCTACAGCAAGTACCTGGCAAGACTAATCTTCAGATTGATAAAACCCTTTCAAGACCATGTTGTCTCCTAATAAGAGCAGCTGAATGGAACTGGTAATTGGGAGTTTTTTTTTGGCAAGGCCTTTCCCCCAGATAGCACTGGGCCCAAGGTAACTGCCTAGGTCAGCTATTGCTCCACTACATATTTCATATCTCACTTGACAAAACCTGAAGAAATACACAGGCTAGGATTCTGAAAACCTATCATCATCAGTATTATTTAGCCAATGGTGTAGTTCCCAATAGTGTAACAGCAGTGATCTGCAATTAGCAACACCTTATTATCAGCTCAAGATGTTCTTGAATTGAGCAGTGAGCAGTTAGATCTAACCATGCTATTCTCCCCCTACCCAGTATATTTGATGTAAATAGTGTGAAATATTTATTGTGGGGACAAAATGTATACACGCGCACACACACACACACACACACACACACGGGAATCCTACTTCATATTACTCACCAACCCTCCATGAAGTGAGACCAGCTCCAACATAACGAATCCGTAAAGTGAGACCAGCTCCAACATAACATATCCTCCCACTCTCGAAGTGAGACCAGCTCCAACATAACAAATCCTCCCGCTCTCGAAGTGAGACCAGCTCCAAAATAACGAATCCTCCCGCTCGAAGTGAGACCAGCTCCAAGAGCTTCCATTCCGACTGGCTGCCTAAAGCGCGCTGACGTCATCGTGCAGTAAAAGCGCGAAAAAAATTTAAAAATGCTACCCCCCCTTCTACATAAGTTGTACTGAAATCAGTACAGTGCGTATGCCTCCCGACGTCCCTGGCTAGAGGGAGGTTGGAGGAAATGGTGACTTTGAAAGTGACTGCTTTATAGTCGGATATTACCAGAGGGATACTGTAGGGATGCTGCAGTGATTATTCATGTTGGTTAATACCAAGTCCGAGATATTATCACCTCTTGTGGGGGTATAGACTAGTTGTTTCAAGGTGTTTGCATTGAAGAAATTGAGGCATCTCTGGGCATTTGTGTTCTGGCATGAGTAGTTCTTCCAGTCTGTGTTTGTGTAGATAATGTCACCCATGATCAGGGCAAAGGGTTGAATCTTGATAGATTCAAGCAGGTCAGATATAGGCTTATTGGGCACCTTGAGTCAGATTTGGGGGCCATGAACTAGCTATGACTTGAATAGGGATCTTGTCAGTGGTTAACTGCACCTGGAGTGTCTCCTGTGTGTCATACTGTTTGACCTGCCTGGGGTGTGTATGTCTTTAATATATATTGAAACTCCACCTCCTTTGGCTTTACTGTCCACAGTTTGGGTTCTGAATGTATGATAGGATGAGTAACCAGATAAGGCTGGGGTGCTTTTATCCAGCATTGTGTAACTGTGCAAATGTCAGCATCTTCCAAGATTTAGAAGGCTTGCAATGAGTACAGTTTCATGTTAAGACTACTAGCATTTAGCAGTATGACCTTTAATTTGAAATGTGTTGACATTTTTATGTTGGTAGTTTTAACCTCATCACTTTTCCTAAAAAAGGCACTATGGGGGTGGCAAGAGCCTCTGCCAGAAGCCTGCAGCCCAAGTAAGACAGATACAGGCAATCTCTGGCAAAGCATCATGGTCTGTCAGTAATATCTTCTCAGGCTGACAGGTACTGGATCCCCCTGGAATGACACCAGAATTTAAGCCAACTGTTAAAATTAATCATTTTCTGTTTGTATAGAGTCATCATTCTGGGTGATGGTAGAAAGCTGCTTAAAGCTAAGGACATACCTACCTGGGACACATATTCAATGAACTCAATCATGTCTCTCTTGATATAGTCCAAGGAGGTACTTCTCAAGTCATTCACATCAATATGTACTATGACAGAGTCATAACAGTACCTGCTGTTGAGAGACTTGATTGTGTAAGTGATATGGCAGATTTTGGCACCTGACAGACAACTAACCGTGACTTTCTGCTTATCCAGCCTGGTGAGAGGCACATCTATGTGTCTCACAATGGAGTCTCCTATGACTCATATGTTGGGTTTATAGTTAAGCCTTCATGGCTGTGAGACACAGGTGTGTGGTCTATACATGGTATTTGGTGTGGAAGGCTGTGGAGATCATGTGTGTGTTTGCCTCGGAGGTCTCCTTTGTTTGGGTATGTTTTTGTTGAGGACCTCCTCATACTTGGGTGTGTGTTGTGTAGGTGTGGGTGGTGACTGAGGTGTAGTGATTGTGTTGACGACCTTCGTAGTGCCAGATATACTGGCTTGTAAGAGACAGAGCATAGATTCTAGGTCCCTAATGTAATTGCATCTCTTAAAAATTGTGTTCCTAGGTGGTGGTTGTAAATTTTCTAAATGGTTGATTACAGGAAATGGATAGATGACTTAATTATTAACTGGTCTAGTTTGATCCTGATTGGTTCATTGGGGGATATTTTAGGTATAAAAATGATATGGTTTGTGTAGAAAAGGGGCTGAGGTGGGGTGGCAATTGAAGCAAGGTCATGCATAGCACAGCTAAGCAGAGCAAAGCTAGGTTACACCTCTTGACATCAAGCTACAGATGCAATCAGTATAAGAGATACACTACTGGCCTGGAAAATAGTACATTGTGAATATTTATCAACATCTTCTCATGAGATAAACAGATAATCAAGTTATTGTAGAACCTAACACTGAAATGTGGTGCAATATTATAGCTCTGTTTATTTCACTTTTCTTGTTCATATTTCATAAAACCAGAACAAAGGCTGCAGTTACACAGAAAATTAGTACAGTACAACAGGCCCTACCAGGCTTTTTGCTGTGAGAAGTTGTCTTTTGTACCAATTAAATAAATGGTAGTAGTAATTGTGAAGATATGTGAAGGCTGCCAGCCTAACTAGATAGAATTTTGTAGATAATTGTATGTAATTGTAAATATGAATATAATCCACAGGCTTGTACTCTTAAATGTAAGAAAACTGTGTTAAATGTTGAACTTCAAAAATGTAACCGCAGTGCACTTTGCTGGAAGAAAGCTGAGAAGTCAAGCATTGTATAATTGTTTGATCTCAAAGATCAGAGACATAATGTCTGGACTGAGGAATACCTTCTGTTGTTTTGAGATTAGAGTTAATTGCTAGATTTACATATATAATGTCTTTTGTGTTGTAGTTTTTTGGCCAGGTGCAAGATCAAAGAAATGTTAACACTCTGAGTTTCTGTAAGTCTGGGAACCAGAGAAGAATGATGTAATCTAAAATGAGTCAGCAGTGATATATTACTAATTTAATTGATCTCAGAGAGAAAGAGAGAGCATTTGGCAGTTGCGCTCAGAACTGAACACTCACCAGTACTCTGCCTTTGCTGTATGTGTATCTGCATATATAAAGAACTGCTCATTTTTTTTTATTTCTAATCTCATGAACAATTTCGGAGATCCTTTGTCTACATTTTCTAACTTTTATTTCCGATGCAAAATGCCAGACAGACTGTGCAAGTTGCTACATAAACCACCATTTTGGTTTCACAATTGCATCTTCCCAGGCATTCTATATTCCTATAATAACCTGGAATTGTCATGTATGGACATCATTAATAAACTTGCACCATCTACAAAATCCACATTTCGTCATTATAGATCTGTAGGTTGTCGATTTAATTTGTAAATCCATTTCTAACAATCCCTTTAGATTTCTCCCCCTACCATAAGCTATTTTTGGTTTGTTTCCCAATGTTTTGTTCAATTTTTGTTTAAAGGAAGTAAATTGTTTTTCAAATTTGACCGTGATGAAGCCCAGGTAGTGGGTAAAAGTGCTAAGTCAAATTTGAGCTGCTATAGTTATGTGTACTGTTCGCTGGTTTAAATTATGTTTCATTAAACAGGCATCTCCTTTTACACGTATCCATTTTTTTATATATTTTATTTTTAGTATTTGTTTTATCTTGTGAATTGTTGATGTAATTTTGGATATTGGTGCTAGTTTTTACAGAGGGGCGGGAGCTGTGAAGCTGTTTGTACCATCCCTCAGGAGGCTGTAATCAGCTTTGTATACATTTTTTGTTTGACCCTAGCTAGAGGGAGGTAGGGGGAGATGGTGACTTTGAAAGTGACTGCTTTATAGTCGGATATTACCAGAGGGATACTGTAAGAATGCTGCAGTGATTACTCATGTTGGTTAATACCAAGTCCAAGATATTATCACCTCTTGTGGGGGTATCGACTAGTTGTTTCCAGGTGTTTGCTTTGACGAAATTGAGGCATCTCTGGGCATTTGTGTTCTGGCATTAGTAGTTCTTCCAATCTGTGTTTGTGTAGATAATGTCTCCCATGATCAGGGCAAAGGGTTGAATCTTGATAGATTCAAGCAGGTCAGATATATACTTATTGGGCATCTTGAGTCAGATTTGGGGGCCATGAACTAGCTATGATTTGAATAGGGCTCTTGTCAGAGGTTAACTGCACCTGGAGTGTCTCCTGTGCGTCATACTGTTTGACCTGCCTGGGGTGTGTATGTCATTAATATATATTGAAACTCTATCTCCTTTGGCTTTACTGTCCACAGTTTGGGTTCTGAATGTATGATAGGATGAGTAACCAGATAAGGCTGGGGTGCTTTCTTCAGCTTTGATCCAGCATTGTGTAACTGTGCAAATGTCAGCATCTTCCAAGATTTAGAAGGCTTGCAATGAGTGCAGTTTCATGTTAAGACTCCTAGCATTTAGCAGTATGACCTTTAATTTGAAATTTGTTGACATTTTTATGTTGGTAGTTTTAACCTCATCACTTTTCCTAAAAAAGGCACTATGGGGGTGGCAAGAGCCTTTGCCAGAAGCCTGCAGCCCAAGTAAGACAGATACAGGCCATCTCTGGCAAAGCATCATGGTCTGTCAGTAATATCTTCCCAGGCTGACAGGTACTGGATCCCCCTGGAATGACACCAGAATTTAAGCCAACTATTAATATCAATCATTTTCTGTTTGTATAGAGTCATCATTCTGGGTGATGGTAGAAAGCTGCTTAAAGCTAAGGACATACCTACCTGGGACACATATTCAATGAACTCAATCATGTCTCTCTTTATATAGTCCAAGGAGGTACTTCTCAAGTCATTCACATCAATATGTACTATGACAGAGTCATAACAGTACCTGCTGTTGAGAGACTTGATTGTGTAAGTGATATGGCAGATTTTGGCACCTGACAGACAACTAACCGTGACTTTCTGCTTATCCAGCCTGGTGAGAGGCACATCTGTGTGTCTCACAATGGAGTCTCCTATGACTCATAGGTTGGGTTTATAGTTAAGCCTTAGTGGCTGTGAGACACAGGTGTGTGGTCTATACATGGTATTTGGTGTGGAAGGCTGTGGAGATCATGTGTGTGTTTACCTCGGAGGTCTCCTTTGTTTGGGTATGTTTTTGTTGAGGACCTCCTCATACATGGGTGTGTGTTGTGTAGGTGTGGGTGGTGACTGAGGTGTAGAGATTGTGTTGATGACCTTCATAGTGCCAGATATACTGGCTTGTAAGAGACAGAGCATAGATTCTAGGTCCCTAATGTAATTGCATCTCTTAAAAATTGTGTTCCTAGGTGGTGGTTGTAAATTTTCTAAATTGTTGATTACAGGAAATGGATAGATGACTTAATTATTAACTGGTCCAGTTTGATCCTGATTGGTTCATTGGGGGATATTTTAGGTATAAAAAATGATATGGTTTGTGTAGAAAAGGGGCTGAGGTGGGGTGGCAATTGAAGCAAGGTCATGCATAGCACAGCTAAGCAGAGCAAAGCTACGCTACAACTCTTGACAGCAAGCTACAGATGCAATCAGTATAAGAGATACACTACTGGCCTGGAATATAGTATATTGTGAATATTTATCAACATCTTCTCATGAGATAAAAAGATAATCAAGTTATTGTAGAACCTAACACTGAAATGTGGTGCAATATTACAGCTCTGTTTATTTCACTTTTCTTGTTCATATTTCATAAAACCAGAACAGAGGCTGCAGTTACACATAAAATTAGTACAGTACAACAGGCCCTACCAGGCTCTTTGCTGTGAGAAGTTGTCTTTTGTACCAATTAAATAAATGGTAGTAGTAATTGTGAAGATATGTGAAGGCTGCCAGCCTAACTAGATAGAATTTTGTAGATAATTGTATGTCATTGTAAATATGAATGTAATCCACAGGCTTGTACTCTTAAATGTAAGAAAACTGTGTTAAATGTTGAACTTCAAAAATGTAACCGCAGTGCACTTTGCTGGAAGAAAGCTGAGAAGTCAAGCATTGTATAACTGTTTGATCTCAAAGATCAGAGACATAATGTCTGGACTGAGGAATACCTTCTGTTGTTTTGAGATTAGAGTTAATTGCTAGATTTACATATATAATGTCTTTTATTGCTGTAGTTTTTTGGCCAGGTGCAAGGTCAAAGAAATGTTAACACTCTGAGTTTCTGTTAGTCTGGGAACCAGAGAAGAATGATGTAATCTAAAATGAGTCAGCAGTGATATATTACTAATTTAATTGATCTCAGCGAGAAAGAGAGTGCATTTTGCATTTGCGCTCAGAACTGACCACTCACCAGTACTCTGCCTTTGCTGTATGTGTATCTGCATATATAAAGAACTGCTCATTTTTTTTTTATTTCTAATCTCATGAACAATTTCGGAGATCCTTTCTCTACATTTTCTAATTGTTTTTCCGATGCAAAATGCCAGACAGACTGTGCAAGTTGCTACATAAACCACCATTTTGGTTTAACAATTGCATCATCCCAGGCATTCTATATTCCTATAATAACCTAGAATTGTTAGGTATGGTCCATCATTAATATACTTGTACCATCTACAAAATCCACATTTACTCATTATAGATCTGTAGGAGGTCGATTTAATTTGTAAATCCATTTCTAACAATTCCTTTAGATTTCTCACCATACCAAAAGCTATTTTTGGTTTGTTTTGCAATGTTTTGTTCAATTTTTGTTTAAAGGAAGTAAATTGTTTTTCAAATTTGACCCTGATGAAGCCCAGGTAGTGGGTTAAAGTGCTAAGTCAAATTTGAGCTGCTATAGTTATGTGTACTGTTCGCTGGTTTAAATTATGTTTCATTAAACAGGCATCTCCTTTTACACATATCCATTTTTTTTATATTTTATTTTTAGTATTTGTTTTACCTTGTGGATTGTTGATGTAGTTTTGGATATTGGTGCTAGTTTTTACAGAGGGGGGGGGAGCTGTGAAGCTGTTTGTACCATTCCTCAAGGGGCTTTAATCAGCTTTGTAGACATTTTTTGTTTGACCCTAGCTAGAGGGAGGTAGGGGGAGATGGTGACTTTGAAAGTGACTGCTTTATAGTCGGATATTACCAGAGGGATACTGTAGGGATGCTGCAGTGATTACTCATGTTGGTTAATACCAAGTCCAAGATATTATCACCTCTTGTGGGGGTATCGACTAGTTGTTTCAAGGTGTTTGCATTGATGAAATTGAGGCATCTCTGGGCATTTGTGTTCTGGCATGAGTAGTTCTTCCAGTCTGTGTTTGTGTAGATAATGCCACCCAATATCAGGGCAAAGGGTTGAATCTTGATAGATTCAAGCAGGTGAGCTATAGGCTTATTGGGCATCTTGAGTCAGATTTGGGGGGCATGAACTAGCTATGATTTGAATAGAGGTCTTGTCAGAGGTTAACTGCACCTGGAGTGTCTCCTGTGTGTCATACTGTTTGACCTGCCTGGGGTGTGTATGTCTTTAATATATATTGAAACTCCACCTCCTTTGGGTTTGCTGTCCACAGTTTGGGTTCTGAATGTATGATAGGATGAGTAACCAGTTAAGGCTGGGGTGCTTTCTTCAGCTTTGATCCAGTATTCTGTAACTGTGCTGATGTCAGCATCTTCCAAGATTTAGAAGGCTTGCAATGAGTGCAGTTTCATGTTAAGACTCCTAGCATTTAGCAGTATGACCTTTGTTTTGAAATTTGTTGACATTTTTATGTTGGTAGTTTAACCTCATCACTTTTCCTAAAAAAGGCACTATGGGGGCGGTAAGAGCCTTTGCCAGAAGCCTTAAGCCCAAGTAAGACAGATACAGGCCATCTCTGGCAAAGCATCATGGTCTGTCAGTAATATCTTCCCAGGCTGACAGGTACTGGATCCCCCTGGAATGACACCAGAATCTAAGCCAACTGTTAAAATCAATAATTTTCTGTTTGTGTAGAGTTATCATTCTGGGTAGAATGCTGCTTAAAGCTAGGGACATACCTACCTGGGACACATATTCAATGAACTCAATCAGGTATCTATTCATATAGTCCAAGGAGGTACTTCTCAAGTTTTTCACATCAATATGTACTATGACAGAGTTATAACAGTACCTGTTGCTGAGAGACTTGATTGTGTAAGTGATATGGCAGATTTTGGCACCTGACAGACAACACCGTAACTTTCTCCTTATCCAGCCTGGTGAGAGGCACATCTGTGTGTTTCACAATGGAGTCTCTATGACTCATATGTTGGGTTTATAGTTAAGCCTTAGTGGCTGTGAGACACAGGTGTGTGGACTATGCATGGTATGTGGTGTGGAAGGCTGTGGAGATCACATGTGTGTTTGCCTCGGAGGTCTCCTTTGTTTGGGTATGTTTTTGTTGAGGACCTCCTCATACATGGGTGTGTGTTGTGTAGGTGTGGGTGGTGACTGACGTTTAGTGATTGTGTTGACGACCTTCATAGTGCCAGATATACTGGCTTGCAAGAGACAGAGCATAGATTCTAGGTTCCTAATGTAACTGCATCTCTCAAAAATTGTGTTCCTAGGTGGTGCTTTTAAATTTTCTGAATGGTTGATTAAAGGAAATGGATAGATGACCTAATTATTATCTGGTCTAGTTTGATCCTGATTGGTTCATTGGGGGATATTTTAGGTATAAAAAATGATATGGTTTGTGTGGAAAATGGGCTGAGGTGGGGTGGCAATTGAAGCAAGGCCATGCATAGCAAAGCTAAGCAGAGCAAAGCTAGGCTACACTTCTTGACAGCAAGCTACAGATGCAATCAGTATAGAGATACACTACTGGCCTGGAAAATAGTATATTGTGAATATTTATCAACATCTTCTCATGAGATAAACAGATAATCAAGTTATTGTAGAACCTAACACTGAAATGTGGTGCAATATTACAGCTCTGTTTGTTTCACTTTTCTTGTTCATATTTCATAAAACCAGAACAGAGGCTGCAGTTACACAGAAAATTAGTACAGTACAACAGGCCCTACCATGCTTTTTGCTGTGAGAAGTTGTCTTTTGTACCAATTAAATAAATGGTAGTAGTAATTGTGAAGATATGTGAAGGCTGCCAGCCTAACTAGATAGAATTTTGTATTTAATTGTATGTCATTGTAAATATGAATATAATCCACAGGCTTGTACTCTTAAATGTAAGAAAACTGTGTTAAATGTTGAACTTCAAAAATGTAACTGCAGTGCACTTTGCTGGAAGAAAGCTGATAAGTCAAGCATTGTATAACTGTTTGATCTCAAAGATCAGAGACATAATGTCTGGACTGAGGAATACCTTCTGTTGTTTTGAGACCAGAGTTAATTGCTAGATTTACATGTATAATGTCTTTTATTGCTGTAGTTTCCTGGCCAGGTGCAAGGTCAAAGAAATGTTAACACTCTGAGTTTCTGTTAGCCTGGGAACCAGAGAAGAATGATGTAATCTAAAATGAGTCAGCAGTGATATATTACTAATTTAAGAGATCTCAGAGAGAAAGAGAGAGCATTTTGCATTTGTCTTCAGAACTGACCACTCACCAGTACTCTGCCTTTGCTGTATGTGTAAGTTTATTTAGATCTGTTATTGCTCTTAGAGTTAGATATATTTATGTCCAACTATTCTACAGTATTATTTTAGGCCTTTCCCTGTAATTTCTGAACTTTTGACTAGCATTGTGTTGAATTGAAAAGATTTGTCTTGCGTTTTTATTATTTATTATTAAATACCTTTAAACCTTTCAACTGTGGCTGTTTTGTGTACAGATAATTTAAGCTCTAGAGCACTTGCATGTATTTAGTGATACTGTACAAAGCCACTCCAATAAGCCTTGATGTTCATTCACTTACTATTTGGATAATAATACTGCACAGTAATAATTGGACACCCTATGGTAAGTGCCTTTTTAGTAGCTGATAAGAGTAGTTATTGGCAGTGATTAGTACCTTATAGCCTGGAAGAAGGGGGCATAGCCTTCCCCAGGAGTGTTTGTGTGTTTGTATATAAACCAACTCTCAAAGAGTGTGTGTGTGTCAGCTGCATGGGTAGGGACTTGAATCACTGGTTGGACAGAGAGTGCAGTGGAGGTTTTGGCTTTAGTACTCGGCTTTGATGTGTACCCAATAACTGTGTCAGTGGGCAGTCTTATTGGGGATTTGGAGAGAAAGGGAGAAACCAGCCCCAGACTGACTGATCTCTGTGTGTTCTTAAGGGAAATTGTACTTTACTGTGTGTGTGTCCTTGTTAGCCCTCCTAATATGGAGAACCCACACTGGTGCTAGTGGTGAGGATTGAAGCTCCTTGATTACTGGGTCAGTGCACGGGTGCCACAGTAGTGTACACATAAAGTTAGAATAATTTCATTTCATTTCTTTCTTTCTTTCTTTCTTTCTTTCTTTCTTTCTTTCTTTCTTTCTTTCTTTCTTTCTTTCTCTATTTTAGTATTTTCCAGAAGAGATGTTGAACTGCTAAATTGTAAAGAGTCCCCAGATGTAGAAATGATAAGCCTAAGTAATAATATGAGAAATCAGGCTTATTTAAAGGCATAGCTCCATTGCAAACTGTAATCCCTTCCCTTGCTAGAAACATCTGGAAGTCTACCCTTGACTCTGCTGACCATGGATTAATGGGGATCACTCTTGGCTACTGTTTTCAAAGTAAATATGGATACAAGCTGCCCATTAAAATGGATAGTGGTGGCAGTGAGAAGGAATTTAGTAAAAGGGCATCATAATACCTTCTACACCACTGACATCTCCCTAATCATTCAACATTAGTTGCATTAAGTTTATTTATACATTTAAATCATATAACAATCCCATTTATCTCCTTTTTATCCATTGTATAAGAGTACGAGTGCAATGATTTACTGCAGGCAACAGATGGGGGCAGGGGACATACATAGTGTAAGTGGGCCATCATGCAGAAGCATGAACTTTATTATATGATGTCTGAAGCTAGTACTTCAGCATTCCGGCACCACATTTGATTCATAAAATCTGGTCGATGTTCTACTTGTACAATGTACATCTTTAGACATATGAATGGTACTTGCCTTAATTTTTAAACAAAGTCAATATATGCAGCCACTGCTTTATCGCCAAGTGGAATACACAGGTAAAAATCCACAAAAATATCCAGTAAACCAACTAACTCTTGAGAAAGCCACTGCCCAGAGAATATTAAATCCAAGGTAATAATTTATTATAAATTGGTAAGCACTTCCGTGATATTACATATCACTTCTTCAGGCCATGTCAAAACCAGTGCAGCAAACAAACTTTATACATGCATCAATTAAAAACCTCCTATCAAAACATACAGGTAATTAAACAATTACTTAATTTTATCTACTCATATAAAAAACTACTTAACACTTTAAAATTATCAAATTTATTATAAAATAACCAAAGAGGCTGATGTAACTACATCTAGTTAAACAGTTTTCTGTTTTTTAAAATATTTTTAAGGAGAATCCTATCATTCACAGGTAAGGCCAGTCTGCCATTAAGTTATAACAACTGTGTTTGAGCATACAATCAGGCAATAAGGCACATAGTGAGAAGTGTTGGCTCTTTTGCTAAAGTGCAATGCTTAACTCAAATGCACGGCTGCAGAAGACTGAAATAGTTGATGAACTTACACACAAGTAGACAACCGCACCACAGAAAACTTTTGGCAGAGTTCTCCATTAACTGTGATACATCAAACTTAATCATCCACACTAACATTTCAGGCTTCACCTGTTAATTCAACTAGCTACTCAAGAATTGATTCCAGACCAGCAATGAAAGACATGCTTAAATATATTCATCGGATATTAACTTAATTGAAGCGGTACTTGCATCACAGCAACAAACAGCACCTTAATTCATTTATATTTTAACCTAAGGCTAGAATACTACATGTGAGTCCATTAGTTCAAATATGAACATACAATGAGAGGAAAAACAGGATATTCCTACCCTAATTCGCTCAGCTCCTGCTGTGGGGTAAGGTGCCTATGACAGCTGTGGAAGCACAAACAGAAGAAATGTGGAGTACTTCCAAAGTACTGCTTCTTTCACTTAGTTAACAAGCCACAGCCCCTGGAGAAGACCTACAGAAATGATCATTGAAAGTGGTAGATTCTGGACCTGTACAAGACTGTTGCATTAATAATTTCCAAAGTCTTCCCAGATCAGCCATGTAAGTAAGTTCATGCAGAACCTAACTGATAAATGTGGTACAAAAGTACTGGCAAGACCTTTTATAGTTTGTGCTGATATTTCATAAAACCAGAACAGGGGCAGCATTTACACCAAAAAGCAGTGCATTGCTCTTTTTGTACCAGATAAATAAATTGTGGTGCTACGGTACACTTACAGTTAGGTAAATGCATTGTATTAATTTCCTGCTGTATTACAAGCAAGTGGTATCAAGCTACTAATGTTGGGAGACAGTTATGTATCCTCAGGAAAAATAACTCTTTAGCACAAATGGATTATGGGGAATTTATTAAATAAATAAATGAGCTAACAAATAATATTATGAGAAACTGGGCTTACTTAAAGCCATATCTTCCTAGTAAACTGCATTTCCTCAGTTTGCTGAAAACACCTAGGAGTCTGTCATTGGGTTTGCTGTTTTCATGACAAATGGGTTGAAGATAGATTTTGTTATACCATATACAACTAGTTGCAGACACTGTGCTGATCTTTTAGGTCTTATCCCTGCTATTACAAACACATTGAAACATTAAGCTTTGCAATACCTGAGTAAATGGGAGAGTTCAAAAACTCATATGAGTAGGATACCTATCTAGGCCTACTGATGTGTCTTTTGGAGTTCCTCAAGACTCACTGTAAGCAAACCTGTTTCACCTAGATTTCCTGGTTATAAATATGGGTTGTGAATTTTGGCTTGAATAATACTCTTACAAATGAAAAAAAATGAATAATATTCTCATTCTACTTAGTAGTGCAAAAATACTTTGTAACACTTAAAACAAAATATAATGCTTGCTGCAATATCAACAATTTATATAGTTGCTACAGTAACTACAATTTTCCTCTCAGTGAAATTAAATGTACTGTGATGCCCATGCACTGGCCCAGCAATCAGGGAGTCTCAATCCTCACCACTAACAACAGTGAAGGGCACCCATATTGGGAAGGATAAGAAATACACACGCAGTAAAGTACAATTTCCTTTAAGAGCACACAGAGATCACAGTCAGTCTGGGGCTGGTTTCTCCCTTTATCTCCAGATCCCCAATAAGACTCCCCACTGACACAGCTATAGAGTGGGGTCCTTAGCCAGGGTCCCAAGCCAAGTCCTTCTAGTGCTCTCTCTGTCCAACCAGTGCTTCATATCCCTGCCCAAGTAAATGACACACACACACACACACACACACACACACACACACACACACACACACACACACACACACACACACACACACACACTTTGAGATATGATATATATACAACCACACAGACACTCCTGAGGAAGTTTGGCACAGGTTCACTAGCTGTGCTCCTTCTGTCCAGGCTATAAGGTAGTAATCACTGCCACCAGGACCCTTACTTATCAGCTACTAAAAAGACCCTTATCAAAGGTTGTCCAATTATTACTGTACAATATTATTATCCAATTAGTAAGTGTGACCAGAACTTTTTAAGGCTTATTGGAGTTGCTTGCCCAGTATCACTATATAGATGCAATGTACTCTACAGCTTAAATTATCTCTACACAAAACAGCCACAGTTGAAAGGTTTAAAATATTTAATAATAAATAAGATAGATCACAAGATAATACTTCTTACTACACAGTTCAAGAGTTCAGAGATCACAGGAAAACTCTTAAAATAATACAGTAGAATAGTTCTGACAATACAGAAAACAACTTGTCTTATCTTCCTATTTCCTAGCTATTTCTAAGAGAGAAACTAAAGTCTAAGATCCTACTTACACACAGAGCACAGGCAGAATGCTGGTGAGTTGGATGTTCTCAAGACAAATGCAAAATGCTCTCCCTCTGTCTCTGAGAATGTCCTTTAAATTGATAATACATCCTGCTGACTCATTTTTAGATTACATCATACTTAACAATTCTGTTTTCCTAGACTAACAGCAACTCTACATTAACATTTCTTAATAAGCTTGCACCTGGTCAGGAAACTACAGCAATTAAAGACATTATATATGTAAAATCTAGCAAATAACTCTAGTCTCAAAACAATAGAAATAATCTGCTGGTTCAGACACCATGGCTCCAAGACCTGAGATCAAAACAGTCAAAAAATGCTTGACTTATTAGCTTTCTTACAGCAGAGTGCACTGTTGTTACCTTTTTTTCAGTTCAGCATATAATTCAGTCTTTTCACATTTAAGAGAACAAGTCTGTGGCTTATATTACTATTTGCAAATGACAGAAGTATCTACAAAATTCTCTCTAGCTAGGCTGGTAGCCTTCGTATATATTCACATGTACCATTGTCAAATTCAGGAAAATGACATGTAGTTTAATAGCAAAATATATGCATGAACACTTGAAACAGAGAGTGGAGTAAAATATTTGGAAAGCATTATTAGCACTGCAAAAACGTTGATCAGTGAGCTGTAATCAAAGACAGAAACCATAAGTAAATAAATAACAAGAATTTGCAGATAAGCCAACAACAGTGCTATTTACTTATATAAAGTCATAAAGTAGTCAGAAAGACTCACTGTATAGCAAACTTCATAACTGAAGCAATTACCAACACATCATACTAACCCATTGTATTCCCTAGGGAGCTAGTTAAGACAGACAAATAAACAAGCAGCCAGTCAGACAAATAAATATCTGACCAAACCAGTTATAGAAATGATGTCACATTTTGCAGACTGTAAGGAAGACACTTATCTGCTTAATAAACTGTAGAAATTTATAACAAAGAACACATATGTGTTGGAAAACATAAATGAAACTGAAAGACTGCATGAAATATTGCTGTCCTCTTTATCCTATTTTACACTTTAAACAATCATGTAGAGATAAGAAAAGAAATTATTTTATCAGCTTTATCATTCTACTCATTCCTCACTTCCCTTCATTTCCTGCTATTTCTTTTCTCCCCACCATCTACTTAAACCTGATCCCACCTCCGGTTCTACTCTCAGCCTAACCTTCTCCCTTCTGTTCCATTATATCTCACTATCCTCTCTTTTTCTTTTGTGTTTTCTTTCTCTCTAACCTTTTCTCAGTGACTTCTACATCCTTACATCTGCATAAAAATATGTTAGATATATGTATTTTTGTTATAGTATCTTATTTCCCATGTTTAAATTTAATGTTTCAATAGATTGACTGTTTATGTGATGAAGTAATATTTATATTCACACCTTGTCTATGTAAGATTATATTGTAAATGTGAATTTTTCTCCCTAAAACTGCTGCAAAGGATCAACTACCCAGTTAGATTATTGTTAACAAACTCTAGTAAAATAAATTCAAACATAGGACCTGTACCAGATATATTAAGGGGTCTATATTATATTGTCGAAATGGCATTACAGTGAATGCCATTTTGCCGACACATAAAGAGCGAAATTCAAAAACAGCGATACCCCAAGTCACTGATTTTTTTACTAGGGAAAAAAATCGGTAGACCAACAACATACAACACACCAGTTAAATCATTTAAAAGTGGGGGGATTTCACCCCCCCCACACACCCCTAAATAAATATACCAACTCCGAGATCACATTACAGTGAAGTAAAGGGCAATGTCATGGCTCAGGCCAAGGGATTTTTTTCCCAAGAAAAAAAAAATCACTGACCTGAGCTTTCGCTGTTTTTGAATTTTGCTCTTTGTGTGTCGTCAAAATGGCCTTCGCTGTAATGCCATTTTGACAATATAATATACACCCATATTAAGCCATGTTTGACCCAGTTCTTATTAAAATCTTGAGCAGCAATGTACAGAAAACCCAAACAGGACAATATCAAGTATCCTATGACTTCCAAAGAGCTGGTAAGTAATGTCTATAACAAAGTTAAGCCAATCATTTAACATGGTCAAAAAACAACAGTGGGGTGTACATGGGAACTATTAAATACCAACAAGGCATAATGGCACTGGAGATTATAAAGTGAACAAGAGATATGATACACATATTACCACACAATCTGGGGCATTTTCAAGCATGTTTCTTACAACCCCTTGGGCATGTATTAGCATTAATACAATGATTATGTCTGAAGTCCTTTACTGAACTGGCAAATCAGTGTCTTCTGTTTACATCTAGCAAGCTTTACAGTAGGATAAAACAACTGGTCATAACCTCATTTAGAAAGAAAACAAGAAAAGGACTTTGAAAAAGCCCCCTCCTAGCACCTGCCTGCAATAAGCTGGTGTTTACGAACTGAATCTAAAGATATTTTGGACTGTTCCTCCCTTTTTAAACTGCTTTCTTACCACATTTCTAGATTTATTATCAATTAATATTGCAGCTTATTAAAGTTGTAATGTTTTACCCAACATTAAACACATGGAATATTGATCATGAATGCTTGCCATCCAACCTAGCTGTTCATTTTTTAAATTCACCTAGATTTCCTGCAGCATTAGTATACATGTGCTAAAAAAGAAAATATCTAGTTGAGGATAAACAGTAAATACCATTCATCATGCAGTTTCAGTCAGAATCAATGTTTTACATAAAAATGATTTCATTCATCATGCAGTTTCAGTCAGAATCAATGTTTTACATAAAAATGATTTCCCATATTGAAATGTATGCAGTATTAGTATAATCATTCAAGTCATCCTAGGATAACACGTAAGAAGTTAAAAACATGCAAATTCACAGTTAAGGATAATGCTCCAAACAATGCAGAAATATGGACCAACACTTAGTGGAAAGTGCTCTGTTTTCCAAATCTTCTGCCATGGTGCACTGTAACCTATGTTCATAGATTCATAGTTCTTTGCTGGCACTAAATAGTATGCATTTCCAATTTTTAGCAGAATAGGGAGCATTTGAACTGCCATGTATCTTAATCACAGGCAAGTTCCCCTGTTAAGTAGGCTGTTTCCCCTGGAACCCCTAATAACAAAGATTTTCTATCCAGTAATTGAAAGAGCATTACTTCTGTAGAAAAAGTGGGCACTTTATGTACTAATTTTGGTAAACCTCAGACCACGAGGAAATATCATGAGGTGAAAGTAAGCAAGGTTTAGTTAGAAGTGCTGCTAACATACATCTGATACCTGGGCACCATTCAGATGACACCACTGCCCAAAGTTAGGTTAGGTGCATTTCCCTTGTAACTTTGTGAATTTTTCTTTGGTTATACGCACCACATTCTGCAAATGTTTAACACAGATAATATAGTGTTGCTAAATTTGTAAAGCAATCAAAAATCATCCGGTGTGTGTAGCTAGCACAATAGAATGGAGTATAGCATGTCCTTTGTCTAGGATATCTGTTCTCAGCTACAAATACTTTCAAAATGCTAAGTTCCTTTTGGTGTGGATATCTTCAAAATGTCCTGATAGTGAAAAGATTGTAGGTTGATAGCACACCAGTAGCTAACCCAGGCCAGTTTATGGTATATCCAACAGTCCTGTAGGCAATACAGGTTGTGGTCCATATTATGAGTTTTCTACAGTAACAATTTAGTATCACACTGGGGTCTGATAGGTCCAAACTGCAAGGCCTGCTATAGTGTAGAAAATCTTATATGTTTCTAGTTCCTTCAATTTAGGCAGAGTATCTACTATATATTAATGTGAACCTACATGCAGTCAGGGCGTAAATTTTAAAGTTAATGAAAACATCGCTCCAGTTCTAACAGGAGTCATGACATCTTGCTCCTTAAACTAGGTGGTTTAACATGTCACATGAAATACATGAAAGTTTTTTTCTAATTTCTCAATATCTTTAGATAACTCTGATTTCAATAGATGGTTAAAGAGGGAATTAATAATTTTAAGGCTCTGATTTTTGTAAAGAATGGAAGGCAAAGCTTTTTTTCCCCCGATTTTTTAGTCTGCTTCAAAGTCTGTCTTTTTTTAAAGGACTAAAACTAGCAGACAAAATATTTTAGCTGGACAAGCTCAGAAAGAACCTTAAATATTCAGGAATAAATTGACACTGCAATTAATTTGCCTTCAGTTGTGGCGCTTGGTATGTAGTTCTGATGGGAAGTAGTACAGACTTTATTTTTATTTTACTGTTCTGGAATCCTGAGCTATGATCACATTTTATTAATATATTCCATAATACAGTCAAGTTATGCAGCTATAATAGACAGACAATACAACTATCCCGAAACCAGCAAAACTATGTGTTGATCTTACTGCCAGTGGATATTCTATTTGCCCTAGCTTTAGTTGTCAGCCTACCGAAGCATCCACCATCAATGTAAACAAAACTGGTGACAGCAGTAGCACCCTTGACTGGCACTGCACATCAACTGAAACGTGGAAGGAAAGTATACTGTCACTTCATACTTTTGGTGTGAGATCAGTATACTGTCACTTCATACCTTTGGTGTGAGATCAGTATATCAAATCATGCTCCACAAAATGTCATCCCAAAGTTACACTTCAGAACAGTCAACACCAAGTCACAACACATAGTATCAAAGTTTTTCTATGATTCTGATACAAACTCAGCCAGTGGAGTAGAAGCTTTAGAGCTGTGTTTTATATACAGTCAATAGACTATGAAGACAAGTACCTCCTTTATATTGTTCATAAATCCTTAGCATGCTTGGCGAATCACTTCAATACTTTCAGTCCTTGTGGCTAAAATGTTCATCACAATATTTTTAATATCTTTCAGCAATACCAGCCAGTAATTAGCCACTGTGTTGTCATAATTGTCACTGCTAGGAAATAGCATAACAACAGGAAACTTATATATTATGGATAGCTTGCCACGTATCTTACCTCCTTGTAAAAGATGCATCAACTTAGGGGCCAAACCTTTTATATAACTTTCACACAAATGATTTGTAAAGCCATCATATTTTAGAACCTTCCCTCTACTCAGACTACCTCTTGCTCATATTGTTTCATGTACTGAGATTGATGTGTCAAAACAGTCTTATTTCCCAGATCAAGTGACATAGAGTGAGAAAGCTCTGGACATGGTCTAGGAAAACTAAGTGCCATTAATGGTTTAGATATTTTACAAAGCTGGTGACTGGAGTGTGAGAGCCAGCAGCACCGCCATTTCACCAGTCCTAGAGAAAAGGAGGTATATCTGCCTTGGCACTTGGGTACCAACTAGTGGGAGCACTGGGCATTGCACTCATGTTTCATGGGTGCACTGTGTATTGCACCCATGAAACACAGACCTGTAAAGCACACAGTGGCATGCTGCAAATGCAAGAAAGCCAGGGGTTGCCATATATGACAGAACAATCTTGCAGCTGACAATATGCAGATGAGCTTTTGGAGCCACTGAGATGTAGGACTGGTACTCCACTAGGGAACACGCTACTCTACAGGCTGAGCAGGCTAGCCTGCTCCCTGTCACGTGACACTCATGAGATAATAGAGCTAGCTGAGATAAACACAGAAACAGTAGTAAGCAACTTGATTTGCTAACTTATCATTCACTTATATTTTTTTCCAGACTGAAGGCATAAACACTGTTTCTAATGAATGAGCTGTTATGAATTGGGTCACTAAATTATTTATGCTGTTGGTGTGTAGATAAGCTTATTTTAGCTGCCTATTGAGCAGAACCTGAGCATTCACCTCTTTGTGTTACGCTAACCATTTCAGGTGATAGGTTTCATGCTGTGTAGCCTATTTGCATATATATTGTGCACTGGCTATAATATTGGTGCACAGTCAAATTAGCAGCTTCTGCAGCAATAATACATCACTTCTGTCAGACTTAAACTCAACATCCATATCTTATGCAATGTATTCAACGACTCATGTTTTACCCACAGACAAACTGCTCTTACATTATACTATAAAAATATGATAACAGTCAGAACAGATGCTCTATCACAAGCATGGCTACTGCCTCTCTGAAAAACTTCAGCTGTATAGATATTTAATCCTTAACAAATACCACCTTATAAACACAGTATTTTGTAACTAAGCACATTAGAAAAAGTAAGCCGTATGTATTATATTAATTTCAAATCTCTGTTGCCAGCAAAAACATGTGTCTATAGTTTTGCCTTCTTAAGAAAAACTTAACTATTTTCCTTGAAATTTATATAACATTATGGAGCTGTATTTTATAAATGAACTGTCAAATGTCAGGGCATCACATTTAAACCTGTAAAAACGCTATAAAATGGAGAGGTGACACTTTTACCATAAACAGTAACTGACATTTTTAACAAATAATTAACTGTTTTAGAATCTAAAACAGTGAAAAATAATTTTTGCAGGGAGGCTGCACCCATCTATGCCATCTATGTGCTGTCATCGTCCCCACACCTCCCTTATTCATACATGTGTCTGTGTGTTGTATACACACACACACACACACACACACACACACACACACACACACACACACACACACACACACACATACACACACACACACACACACACGACAGACACACACACACACACACACACACACACACACACACACACACACACACACACACACACACACACACACACACACACACACACACACATAGAATAATGGGATATTATGTAACACTTCAAAGTTTGCTGTTTATAAGTACCATCATTTAATTCAGCAGATTGGTCATTTAAGTGTTTTGGCAGTGAAGCACTTTAATAAAATAGTGTTTTCTGCCTGAGTGTACCAGCCATATGTTTGATACACTTATATTCTTTTTAAATGGATTCCTATCTACATAAGTGAACTTTGTCAAGGTTTGTTAGAAGAATGCTAGGACTAACAACCAGTAACTAGTTTCATGTGGGGAAAGCATAATGTATCATCATATTCCAAAAAGGGCAACATAAAACAACAGTTGTACTGATATAAAACTGTTATATGCTAGGTTTTAAAGCTTTTAGCAAAAGACCTCTATGTGCAATATATTGAAATAGCACAATTAAAACTGTTGCAGTGCATTTTAACAAATGTATGGATAGCAGAGGGCAGTTATATGAGCTGTATGTGTTACCTGAGTAGACATATATGTTTTATGAATGTTACAAATTTAATAAAAACAAATGTATAACCCATTTACTGGTTAATAATACTGCTCTTCATTTTCAGGTATAATTACTTGTATACAAATATTTCCTATCTACTTATTATCTGACAATAACACAGCTGTCATATTTTAGGCATTCATAATTAACAGCATTGCACATCAGGACTATACTTTCACGGTTGTTACACAACACTCTCTCTTTATCACTAAGTTGTTTAGCACAGCTCTGATACACCTTGCATATCCTTTACATTAATTGATGATTCATAATGTGGATTCCCTCTGCTGACCCAAATGACAACAGGGAATCAGCAAGCAAAAAAAATATATATTTCTAAAAGTGTATTATTGTGCTTAATCAAATGTTTTCCAGATGTTCAATGCTAGTAAAATAGAATATGCTTTCAAGTGAATCTCTTTCTCCTGCACATATACAGTTACACTAGGATACTAAAATGAACAACAAGTATAACGATTACAAGGACATGAACACAGGTGATAAAACACTGTTACTTATGGCTTTTTGCCGGAAGAGCTTACTAAATTGCATCAAGTGGGGTCAGTTTGTTGTCCTTTGTGATTTTATAGTTTATCCATCACTTTAAATGAACTATCGAGTGTGTGTTCATGAATGCATGAGAGTCTGTGTGTGTGTTTTTCCAGGAGTCTCAAACTTGCAGTAAATGACTGCTGAAATAGTTATAAATGATTTTCACATTTTATTCTCCCTGCATACCTTTCAACTGTTCAGATTTTCATAGGTTCATAGGTAGGTACTAGGCTATCGGCCCAAGGGCCTATGTAAGCCTAGCCAACAAGGTTCCCTGGCTTACGCAACCCAAGAAAGTTATTTTCCTGTGCCACTGTCGAGTAGAGACACAGAAGTGATCCCCAGGGTGTATTTCCTATTTCCCATCCACTCATCAAGATTTTTCTTGAAGAGTGCTAATGAAGAACTTTGCTTGATATAGATGGGTAGCCTGTTCCAGAGTATGGGAAGTCTCTGGGACAGGAACCTATCCCTCCAGCATGTCCTGTTTAAAATATCCCCCTACCAAGTACTGAACCCAGGACCATCTGCATTAAAGTCAGTGCAAAGCACCACTAGGCCAAATCAGCTGTGACTTTCCACAGAATGTCCAGATTTTTGGCTCATATTTTTAGCCTGTTCCTCATAAAATCTGTGGTTTTCTGGCAAATTACTGGGATGATCTGAGGATTGAAGTCACTAAATAATGACATACATTTGAGTTTCAGACTTCAAATTCTTTCAGAAAATGTATGTTAAAACAAATCCTGTTACTTTAGCAACTTCTTAAGTTTATAAGAGCAGTATTTAAAATATGTCCCTATTTTTGGGCCTTTGTCTTCCATTTTGTTGGGCTTTGTCCAGATTTCTTGCACTAAGAGGTTGAGAGGTATGTCTCCCAAATGAACTTTTTGTAAAAGGTCTTTGCTGGTATGTTTTGTAATACTAAAAGTGAATTATGAAGGTAAGGTTTCTTACTACAGCATCTCAAAGTCACCTTTTCCAAATGACCCATATTCTTGTGAAGCAAGTACTCAGTTAAAGATAAAGATCTAGCTAATTTGTTGCTGTGTCCACAAAGTAAAATAAATATTCATTGCTCTATGAGTTATGTACTAAACTAATTCTTAGTGGTAGGTTATTGCAGAGCTCTTTAACTTAGAATTTAGAACTCGTTCTGAAAAAGCATTCAGCATTCTTTGATGAGTTGACTCAGTGTTATTATAAACTGTCTTTCAGCTCTGTGATGAATTCTGTATAGTTAGCAGCACTTTTTTAAATGGACCATGGCCTCAGACAATTTATTCGGTCTCTGATATAAACTTAACTGTAAAATTTGTGTCCCTTCTAGACCTTTTGTTATTTCTTCTTCATATCTAAAATGCAGCAATTATGTCTCACCTTTATCAAATGTAAAAAATGTTATCTTTACATATGACCGCTATTATTTTGTTACTGGGTGATTCATTTAATAAGTGCATTAATACACTTCATGAATTACTTTTTTTGTTGTGATCATGGGCACACCCAGGTTCTTGCACATCATGACACACACTGTGTCTTGCCTTGTTAACTAGATAATAAGGTATACCTAATCATGCATTAATGCTTGCTTATGTTCTTCAGAAACCAAGAAGAAAATGACAATACACAATAACAATCAAAAGTTTTCTTTCATAGCAGAAGTATGTAAAACTTTATGCAATGACATATTATTGTCCCTTTAGGTTTTAAAAGTGTCTCCTATCTGAAAAATACATGCAGACGTATTGCATTAGACATGTGTATATAATTTAGGTACCTCCATCCCAATTTTTGGTTTTATGTGTTGCATGCAACGTCTTTGCTGAGTCGACATGTTCTTCCTGTGACAATATGAGCTTTCAGAGGTCTGCAGTTTCTTTCTTTTTCATGAAAAAATTATGGTGTGTACTTTCTGTGGAAAGGTGATGAATATGGGCTTTCAAGATTTGTGGAGTATTTAACAGGTCCGACATCCTTCTTGGAGTTTGATGTGTGTACATTTACCAAGGAGATAGATTTTTTTGGATATTACTGTTTTATTGTACAGAAAGGTAATTTTAACATGTGTATACATAGAAAGGGACATTTTCTCCATAGGACAAGTATGCATCTTAAACATGTTTATCCACAAGTGACCAAAGGCCAACTTCTATGAACATCGAGGCTTTGTACAGAAGACTCTGTATATAAGAATGAGTCTGAACAACTTAAGAGAGATATGTTAGCTCGTGGATATAAGGACACTGAGATTCAACAACGGATAATACAAGTGAATGGTCAGAGAAGGACTAGAGGGAGACGCTATTTTTCAGCTGGAGAGAAGGAAGATAGAACAGGATCTATGGGACAAAATAACGATATGGGTGGTATGAGATGCCTATGTACTTATAGTAGTGACATCTCAGCTGTTTGTGAAATAGTTAAGAAGAATTGGAAGATTCTAATGTTGTGTCTTTCGGCTTTTCCCATTTAGGGGTTGCCACAGTGGAACTCCGGTCCGCTAATGATTGGTAGTTGATTTTTACATGCCGAGTTACCAGCCCTGATGCACAACCTTCAATGAAGGTACACCCATTCACACATGTCTGCACGCAGAAGGCGGTCTAGCTGAGAATCGAACCGGACAGCGTCTTACTGTGAGGTGACAACGCTACCGCAGCAGCACCACTGTGGGTCAATTGGAAGATTCTAATGATGGATGATAATTTGAGATGAATAGTTATTGATACTCCTAGGTTTACCTTCAGGAATAAAATGAATCTGTAAAGACTGTTATGCAACAAAGAAGTTATTGGATCTTGACCTATTAATTATCTATTACCCATAGGATAGGTACCCTTCCTTGTAAGAAGTGCAAGGCAGTTCCCCATATTAATATTAGTAATTCTTTCATACATCCTATGACTAGTCGATTCTATCAGTTAAAGACATATGTGGATTGTAATACAAAGAATATCATTTATGTTGCTATTTGTGACAGCTGTCAAGGGTTCTATGTAGGGAAAACTAAGAGAACTTTTAAGGAAAGCCTACTACTTCACCTTAGTGACATTAGACTTGTTCAAAATAATGTTGTCTCACAGCATATCCAGAAAAACCCTGGGCATAAGTTTTCCTTTCTGGCCTTCGAAAAAGTACACACCAGTATAAGAGGTGAGATCTCTCCAATAAAACTAAAGAAATTGAAACACATTGGATAGCAGATTTATAAGCAGATAGAAGTGCTGGACTACATGGGATGATTCCCTTAAAGTCAAAAAGGGAACTCATGCACGTTGAGCAAATGCACAGCTCAAAACAAAGACAAATCAAGCAAAAACCAAACGAGCCAGCATACAGTGACCTGAAAATACTTTAATGGTATTAAACCATAAAAAACAACAAGAGACACAGACCGGTTTCGGCCAGATCAAATCATAGCCTTCATCAGTGTGAAAAACAGAACATCAGTTGTTGAAACTTAAATAAGCCCATCTACAATCTCATTGGTTGTGTCAAAAATATTCATTCAGACCAGGTAGAAATAATCCACCCAGTTTCACAATCCATTTTTTCTCTTTGGTATTTAAAATAGAGTGCCACCCTGTCTTGTTGGATCGGTTACCTTGTATAATGTCAATAATCATAAAAGTGAACTTGGCAGATTTGTGAACCAAATGATGTTTGTAGAGTGCGTTATTAGTCCTTTTGTTTTTAATATTGCAAATGTGCTCAGAAATTCTAATTCTAAATGGTCTAGAGGTTTGACCAACATAGAATGAACCACACTGACATGTGGCCAGATAGACCACCCAGTCACTGCTACAGTTAGCAAAAAAGTTGAGATCATAAACCAATGAACAATTTCTGCTGGAAAACTGTTTGGATTTGTTCACCTTGTCACAGTTGGTACAGTGGCCACATGGAAAACAACCTATCAATGGGTCACCTGTCAATGTTGTCTGCAAAAATTGTGAATGTCCATCCATAGTACCATGTTTGTAGTGGTTAAAAAAAGAACCAAGGTTTTTCCCTTTCCGAAATGAAAATAGACATCTGTCAGGTATTATGCTTGCTACTTCATGGTCACATTGCAAAATGTTCCAGTGCCTATGTACACTCTGTATTAATTGATCAGAATTTCTGGCATAAGTTGTAGTAAACCTAAGGGGTACAGAATTTGTTTTGGCATGTTCCTTATAGTCCAATAAATTTTGCCTATCTAAGGAATTAACCAGATTACTGGCACTTGTAACATAACCCATGCCATAACCCCTGGATCTAAATCTGTCGGTAAGATCCTTCCGCTGTGTTTGAAATGAAGAATCATGAGAACAGATATGTTTTATCTGAATAAATTGTGATTTAGGGATATTACGTACAACATGTGGTGGATGGAAACTCGAGGCATGAAGAATGGTATTGTACTCAGGATGTTTCCTAAATACTTCTGTACCTAATGTATGGTCAGGTAATCTAGTGATGGAGACATCTAAAAAATTAATAATGTTCCTATCATAATGAACAGTGAATTGTAGGCCCCAGATGTTATTGTTGAGATAAGATATAAATTCATGTAAGCCATGTAAATCACCTTTCCATGCCATCCAACAATCATCCAGGTAACGTCTCCAAATGTCAATATATTCCAGAAAAGAATTGTTTTGGCAATCATAAATAATTTGTTGTTCTACAAAGGCCATAAATATGTCCGCATAAATGGGTGCAAACGAAGCTCCCATAGCGGTGACCTTCACTTGCCAATAACAATTATTCTGATAGAAGACGACATTACTTGTGAGGACAAATTTGGCTAATTCAACCAAAAAACAATTGAAAGTATGTTGGTATAAACCCGCCTTATCCAACCAATAGGACAGAGCTTCCAAACCAGCTTGATGTGGAATGTTGGTATATAGAGAGCTAACATCAAGGGTACACATCAACCAGTCTTGCTCCAACTGACTATCTGAGATTATTTGCAGAAAGTTGGTGGTGTCATGTAGTCTAGACCGTATCAAACCAAGTAAAGGCTTGAGATGTTTGGTGAGAAATAATGACAAAGGTTCTGTAATATACCCTTTACCTGAAACAATAGGTCTGCCAGGGGGATTGATGGGGTCCTTATGAACTTTGGGTAGAAAATAAATATATTGCGTTGCTGGATCATGAACCATAAGTTGTTGTACAGTGTCATTAGTAATGATAGATTCATCCCTAGCCCAAAGTAAAAACTCCTCAATTTGTTTTTGGAACCTGAAAGTTGGAATAATAGCCATAGGAGAATAATATCTCTGATCCGACAGTTGCCTAATGGCTTCTTTGTCATAATTACACTAGTTTAAGATAACAACAGCCCCACCTTTGTCAGCAGAAATAATAACAATATTTTTATTATTCTGTAGTTCAAAAATAGCTTCCCTTTCAGCCAAGGAAATGTTGTTGGATTTGAACTGTACATTATATCTAGAAAAATAAAGATCTTTGAGAATCCTGTTTTGAAACTGATGTACCAATGGATGCATGGGTGGATTAAATGATGACTTATGATATTTAAATCTATCACCACTATAGTTACCAGTATCACCAAAAAACAATTTAAGATTTAGATTTCTACAAAATGACACCACATCCTGAGCCAATATGTCTTCAGAAATCATGAAGCCAGGTACAAAAGAAAGTCCTTTATTCAAAACCAACAATTGAATGGGTGATAAAACAACATCCGACAGATTTAGAACATTGTTGTTAACAGTGGCATTTATTTCTGCATGACCATTTTCAACAGACCTTGTATATTGGTTATGCTTCCTGTGTTTCCTACCCCCCCGATGGTATCTGGGCCT
This sequence comes from Protopterus annectens, assembly GCF_019279795.1. Taxonomy (NCBI): domain Eukaryota; kingdom Metazoa; phylum Chordata; order Ceratodontiformes; family Protopteridae; genus Protopterus; species Protopterus annectens. Next base: position 500,810,773 of record NC_056749.1, read on the forward strand.
GAAGGGATAGGACCCAGTATCCTTTTGGGGGACGGTGATCCTGATACTGACTGTAGTTCATTATCAGTGCATGATGAAATGTCCTCAGTTGAAGAGCCAGATGCTAGGCTCATGTCTGGCCACATGTCAGTGTGGTTCATTCTATGTTGGTCAAACCTCTAGACCATTTAGAATTAGAATTTCTGAGCACATTAGCAATATTAAAAGCAAAAGGGCTAATAACGCACTCTACAAACATCAGTTGATTCACAAATCTGCCAAGTTTACTTGTATGATTATTGACATTATACAAGGTAACCGATCCAACAAGACAGGGTGGCACTCTATTTTAAATACCAAAGAGAAAAAATGGATTGTGAAACTGGGTGGATTATTTCTACCTGGTCTGAATGAATATTTTTGACACAACCAATGAGATTGTAGATGGGCTTATTTAAGTTTCAACAACTGATGTTCTGTTTTTCACACTGATGAAGGCTATGATTTGATCTGGCCGAAACCGGTCTGTGTCTCTTGTTGTTTTTTATGGTTTAATACCATTAAAGTATTTTCAGGTCACTGTATGCTGGCCCGTTTGGGTTTTGCATGATTCCCTTAAAACCTATATTGGAAGGAAGAAACCTTAGGAGGTAACATCAAGAAACAATTTTACTAGAGTGGCTGTGTGTTTTCTAAAATGTGCATTGCATAAGTGTGTGGGCCAGATTTCCAAAGAGTTGCTCTAAGTGTAAGTGACTTACTTCTGTGTAAGATCTAGCTATAAACGTGTTTGCTACATGGACCAGATTCCAAAAGACCTGTTTTAAGCCTACTGTCAGGGTAAGTGGTTACTTGCACTAAATGCAAGTCCTTCAGAACTAGACTGTGTGTGTGTGTGTGTGTGTGTGTGTGTGTGTGTGTGTGTGTGTGTGTGTGTGTGTGTGTGTGTGTGTATGCATATTGTGACAGACTGGTTCTCTGCCTTATTCCCACTCTACATAAAAGTAGGTTTCAGATCTCTGTTAACCCTGAATGTTATCAGAAAACAAATAAAACATATTTACCCAAGTTATAAAGGAAACCATTATTATTTTGTTGATACTGGCTGAATTTTAAAATCAAACCATGTTTTAAAGCAGAAGAACAAAATGATCCCAACGTTCATTTGCACACCTTGTTTCTTTATATTGAAAATATATCAGTTTCAGAGGGTTTGAATAGTAGATATCATAATTTGCATTCTTTGGTCACAGTAAAGGATAATTTAAGATATCACTTGTATGTTCCTATGGCAGCAGTTTTGTAGCATGCTTGTAATCAATGTAAAATATAATTTTCCTTTGCACAACACATTAATTATGTCTCCTTGGTATTCATTTGTGAAGAAACATCTTTTGTTAACAGTATTCTGTTCTACAAAGTTCAATATGAAACCTACCTGCAAATATATTTTCAAAACCTCTGGCTACTTTCACTGTGCATTTTGACCCTGACATAGAGAAGACAGAATAGTACCTGGGGATGGGGATTTTTGGTTACTAAGATATTTATTTTCTATCCTCATTTGGTCATTAAAGTAATATGTAGTATGTTTTTTCCTCACAGAAAATAAGCATACATAAAATAATCTAGCTTTGAGGATTCAGCCAGTGTTCACTCGTGAAAGCATTCTAGTATACTCATAAATAAAACAGTAATGCTGTTGATGGTCCTGGGAAAAATGTGACTGATCATTTTCAGAGAGCAAAATGATCTTTCTGCAATGTGAGTTCAATAATACAGCCGTTATATTTTATTTTGTTTACTGCTACAGAAGGATATTATTTATGCACCTTCTAAAATCATATGAGCATTTTTTCTTATTATACGCTATATATTCTTCTTGCCACAAGTTATTCTTTTGTAATATAACAGTTTTAACCTTATTTCTGCAGATAATGGGATTCTTCTACTGCAATGTGCATTCATTAGTTCGTGAGTAACCATATATCAGGCTGTTATGAATATCCTGATGGGATCTTAAAACCAATATTTGGTGTCACAGGAATAATATCTAGTATTGATCTAAAAATTATTGTGATTACTTCTGAGAGGAAGCCCACACTGCTGAATTGCATATTCATAAACTCATTCTTCTGGGTTTTATACGCTTCTCTCCTTATCATGTAAAGCATCCAGTCATCCCTTTGGTTTCAGTGAGAGACAGTCTCGATTTTGCCTTTTGAAACCTCACTACACTGAAACAGCCATTAATTTTTGAATGCAGAAAAAAGGAGGTATCCCTAAGGTATCCGATCACCAGCACATACCCCTGACACTGAGCGGTATTAGTCATGACATCTTTAATAATGCAGGAAAGGTTAGTAGTTCAGAGAACACATGGCATTACCATTGAAGAATTGAGCTGCTTTCCAGGCTTGCATCTTTTATTAACTGTTGTTTCTTCTGCTGCCAAGGTTATCATCAGCCATTAGCAACCTGCAGTGGGTCATGCTGGCTAGAGTGAAGCTTTCCCTATGTTACCGTGGTTAACCAATTAGTGTAGTCACGATGTAGAAAAAAATGCGAATGGTTTGGGATTAGTTTCCTGCTGGCCATGCTAAAGGGGTTTATATTTAAATATGTATTATTTTCTTGCTGTGTATGAATGCATTGTTCATAGTTTCTGAAAACAAATACATTCTCAAGACAATACATCCGAGCGATAAGAGAAAAAAAGTGCATTTCAAAACAGAATTAAACATTAAAAAGTACCATATTTCACTTGAAATTCTGGTGAGACAACATATTCAGTTGAATATGCACACTAGGCTGAATAAACATTCTTCAATTTCTGTTATATGAGTAAACTGCAGCACCATCTAACAAAGATTTAATAGAGCTGGCAAGAAACCATATTGCAGTGAGGAGTTTTCTATCCACACATCAGTGCATTTGCGGGGGGGGGGGGGTGTACATCTCCTGCGACACACAGAGCATTCCCATTGCTAATACAGCTAAAGATCATTCTGGTTTGAATCCCATCATGTGCACTGGACAACAGTGATAAAGAAATGAAGCAACAACAGAACCTCAGGAAATGCCTTCCATTTTCATATTCACCATTCAATGTAAACATTACTCTAAATAAAGCTTATTTTCTACAGTAGTACTTTGTCCATTAAATCAGTGCTTCTGAAACATTGTGTTCAGTTTAAACACATGCTACTGTGGAGATATTCACTTGAAGCTTTAATTTTATGCATGAACTGTATGAGATTTTCTAACTAAGCAGTATTCTCCAAAGAATCAGCGATAGTCATTCTTATCCGTATGAATCAGCCATCAACACAATGAGATACAGCACTATAAACAAACCACCCCTTAGGCCCTATGGAACTCCTTTTTTCTATGTAACTCATATCACTAACAGTGTTGTAATCCTTAGTAAAGGGATACTTCTAAAAACAATAACTGCATTTAAAGTTATAAGAAAATTACCTAGCATATATAGAATGGCCTTCAAATATATCTCAAAAATTATTGCTGAAAATTTAATTGAGTTTTAATTAGCTGGTGCAACACTGGAAGTTGATAACTTGTATTCAGGTCAGTATTTATATTTCTTTATTGAGGTTGTGCAATGCATCTCAGTTGACAGTTTAAAGCCACATCACTGGTGAATACAATAACATAAAAATGAGCAAAGCATATTTACAAATGCAAGAATATGCTAAACATTTACAAGTACAAGAATATGTTATAATGTATGCTATGCTATGCCTGTAATTTAAAGATCTTTACAGGGTTGTAGACAAGCACCTCCTGTGAATATTAACAGTAATTATTTTTCATAAAGATTTGTTTTCTGTATTTTTCCACACTTCCAACAAGCCCATTTACATGGGATACCAAAAAACGACCTAAAAATAATGCTCTCATTCTAAGCCTCAGTTTACAATGTCTGAAGATTCCTTGAATGCTGTTTTTTATCTGTGCATATTGTCAACACCTGTACAGCTGACCAGAGCTCTTTATATAATTAACAGATTCAGATGCTGAACCCACTAATAAGAGTCCATCCTTACCACTTTGGAGATATATTATCTCTGTTAAACTGTGGTAATGCACTATTATGTTAAGGCTTCTGTAGGCAACCTCTGGGGTACAGTATTCATCTTGTGTGTCTCAGACCGAATAATAATAATAACAATATTATCTCTACACTGTTGTTTATGCAGGTTTCCTCCTCCTCTTCTCACTGTGTGATCTATGCTGGCAGTACTTGTTGCAGCCTCCATTTTGTTTCTTCTAAGAGGTACCTAAACTACTTTACTGTGTTTGAGGTTCCAGTTGTTTTTTTCCATTTTGCAATCTTTGCTTCTCCAGGCTAACATACCCACTCTGCAGTCTGTCCCTAACATTCTTTGTTTCTGCCATATTCTGCAGTATATGGATCTTTCCATAATTTCTGTAGTACTTTCCACCTGCTTAGCCTTCTACCTCATAGAATTATCATTTTAAATCTCTTCTTTTCTTCAATTTATTTGCTTCCCATTCCATTTCTTCATGTATCATAATATGTTCCACGCTATTCCTTGACTTTTTTTTTGCCTATTTTTTTTTTCTATTTCTTCTTTATAAAACCGTAGTGCATCTGTTATTTCAACATATCTTGTTATCTTGTCCCAGGCTAAAACCATCAATGTGGCTTGGTAAACTATTTATCAGTTTTTATTTTCTGTTACTTAACCAGATAGGTAGACTGATATGAAGACCCTTTTCAGCGAAGGCCAGAGCCCAGGTGAACAGACAAGAAGAAGAAAAGCCCAACATAGTGAAAATAAATGTAGCATAAATGTATATACTAAAATATAAAATATAAAATAAGTTATATTTTGTATTACATAACAGTAAGTTAAAACAAGGAAAAACAGAATAATCATTGACAAATTGCACAGATTAGCACAAACATGTTATGGAAGAGACATAAACCATAGTAGGAACAGAATTGTTGTACTTTATCTATAAAGCATCTATATGCAGAGTCATTATGGAATTGCTCAGTAAAGATACTTTTTTTTAATTACACAATTTCTTTTTTCCACTTAAGCCATTGGCAGATTATTTTCATAGAGCAGGTTCAAGTCTTGAAAAGGCTGTTTCTCCTATGACTGATTTAAAAGAAAATCTCTACTAAGACATGTGGCCAGGTTGGAAAATTCTTAGGGAGTAGATTGGTTTTCTGATGGAGAGAAGTCTTTTACCTGGGGAGGGGGATATCCTTCATTTAATATTTTAAATATCAGAGAGCTAAGTAAATATGTGGATCATTCAGTTGCAAGAAAGCAGTTTAGCTTCTGTAGAAGACAGTGGTGAGCGTGGTAGACAGCAAGAAGGATAAAGCTGCAGATTTTCTTTTCAGCAGTTTATAGTTATAGTTTATGGGAATCCTTTCTGTTAATTTTTTCTTCAAATAATCTGGTTCCTTGCAATAATACGTCTGCTGAGTAATTCTCTATGAATGTGACACAACACTGTTGCTACAAGAGGTGCCTATTTGCCTGTTGTATTGAATAATCCACTTTCTTGTTGGAAGTGAACTGAGTGTTGTGAGTACATGTTGGGGATTCTTCATCTCTCTTTTCCTCTGTCCTACTTATTGACTTTTTTCAGTTCTGAAAGTAAAGTTTGGTGGTATTTGCATTCCCTCTCTGACCATGTTTTCCATAAATTCTCTTGAACATTTATACTGTCTGAAATGTCAGTGATTTGCACATTACATCTCCAGCTTCAATTTTGCAAATCACATGGTTTCATTTGTAACATATGCACCTTCTTCTCTAACTCCTGACATTTGGCTGATTCCATGCTTATTTCCTTTCTGCTTTGCTTATTTTCTTGCACAGCAACAATTACCAAATTTTTCATATTTAAAGCAAATCCTGAACATGCAGTACAGTCGAATGGTACACAAATCAACAAAACATTCTCAAAACAGTAGCATCGAGCATAACACCACAGCTAAACCACCATGGAGAAGGAGTACTAGTAACGAAGATAAAATAATTGAAAACTACTTTATTCCAATTACTAAAACATTAGACAACATCTCTGATGACTAGTGCATGCTAGTCTATTGCAGGGTTCAAAAACCGAGAGACAGACAGACACACACACACACACACACACACACACACACACACACACACACACACACACACACACACCTGTGACCATTTTGGGTGACTGTCAGTTCACCTGCCTCATGTTTTGGGGGGGGTCAATATTAAAATCTCGAAGTCTGACAATATTGAATATGATATTGTCAACAGGAGAATACCAAAAGCACACTTCATTGAACATTTAAATGAAAAATCTCCATAGGGGGAGATATCCATTTACTTCAATGTAGTGCATTCTCGGAGTTGGTATATTTAAGTAGGGGGGGTGTGGGGGCACAGCCCCCCATGTGACGAGTCCAGGGGGACTTGTCCCCCTGCTTACACACTATTTAGTTTTTTTTTTTTTTTAATTTAGTATTTTTTTTTTTTGGTTTCGACGGTTTAAGACTTTGATCACTAAAGCTCGATTTTTAATTATTCGAAGTTTTAAACCTTCAAGATTATAATATAGACCCGTTTTGCGGATATGCAAAGCAAATCATTCATAAAATAGAAACCCACACATACTCATGGAAGATATCTAGAGTCCACAGAGATGGCTCATCAAATGATAACAGAACTGCAGAGTACTGTGAGGCAACAAACCTAACAGGCGTTTCACTGTTACTCCTGACAGTGTTTTTATAAATGCCTTGTCCATGAAATGCAGTGATTTATAATCATAACGTGATCTAGTACAGATAGATTTGGAATATGGTATAACAATAAAGGGAGAACAGCAGCTCCCATGTATCACATTTGTGTGAAGTATAAGAAATCATTTGTCAGATACATAAAACCTGCTTACTTGGCTTAAGATACCTTACATTCCAAGGCTGTTGCTTACCTGCATTTCTCTCTGTGATGCAGTTTTAGAGAGATTAGTCTTATAAGGGTTTATATGCCATTAAGTTAATAAGAAAATGCAATGCAATGTTACTGTTAACTTAGAATTCTTTTTTTTGATTTGTGAATGTCATTGGAGCGAGTCACTGAACAGTCAGGTGTCATTGGAGCGAGTCACTGTACAGTCAGGTCTGGTACCAGAACAGCACAATGGTTCCATTCACTGTACGATTTTTCTGTAACACAAAGTGTTCCCATTCTGTGAATTTATAACTTCTCTACAACAACAATGTCAGGTTAAAGCTATGATTTTGAAACAGAAATAAGCAAAACAAAATCAAATCTCTCTGACCAGCCATACAGTAATACATGAAATCAAAATATGCTTCTTTTAAAACAATATCATACCCCAAGTTTTGTTCTGTACATCATCCAGCCTGGTGCTTGAAATGAGATATGATCTGACAAAAATGGTTATCTGAAACCTAAACTTTTACTTTACTCTCTTAGTGTATCAATATATTGCTGGAGACAATTACTAAGAACCATTTATTCAGCTTGGAGGGAACATAAATCCTACATCGTATTAGGGTGGTAGAGATAGAAACCCATAGGGTAAGTATGAGTTTTGAAGAGCAGGGTTCCATTACGTGGATAACAGTTGCAGGTGAGGGTTTAGATGACCGTGTTGGAGTATAATGACAGTCTGTTTCAGACTATGAATAAGGACCAGATGCCACACAGGTCCTGTTCAGGATTTCATAAAGTTTTAACATATTCCACTATGGCTTGAGTTTTACTGGCACCTTTTAGGAATGATTATCAGTTTTTATAAATGTTTTTGGGTCATTTTATTAACTCTGTCAACATTAGCATTGCCAGTGGCAAAGTAAAATTGAACAAAATGTGGTCATTTCACTAGAAAGACAGCACAAATTTAATCATCCTTAATCTAAACATTATAGCTGCTGTCATCCACTGTCCTTGTGTATATATGTCTCCTGCTTCTTTTTTAATAAAACACCAAAGCATACTAATATATCCAGTGCATCTGTCATTTATTCACCCTTGGCTATTTTATTCAGAAGCTATCAATCTTTCTGGTAGCCTTATTCTGAACCTTATTAAATTCTGATATGTAAGGTAACAAAAATATGTAGTATTATATTGAATATACTGTACTGAATTATTTTTCAGTCCTTCTTAAGTGCTTGTGAAGGACATTTTCTTACTTTTCTATAACATTTACCACATCTGTTATGAGAACCTTATTAGGTATTAAAGCTTCAGAATTTTGTATGCCAAGTTTAAATGCCAAGCTTTAAATCATCAGTTAATTCAATTAAACAATTCAAATAACCTATGCAACTTTTTTTGTAAGAAAGAGTAATGCTTTGCACTATTCATCACTATTTTTCACTCTAAGTCCACGTATCACTGTGCAGTGGCTGTTTAGCCATACATGTTTATACAAATCCACACGGATAATATCACAGAATTTCTGTTTCAGTGACTAACACACAAATACCTTCTTCTTACTGTACTGTACTATTCTGTTTTTTTTTTTTGCCCTTAATCTAAAATAACTTGTCTGCCTATACCATTTCTTTGAAACCAGAATATCAAAGTTCTGTATCCTCGCTATTATATGATAGCATCCTGTTGCACATCTTTAACGTATACTCAGGACATGTACTTTTTCAGTGGTTAAAAACTGTTTTGTTTACTTACATTTTATTTGATTTCAGTGTAGAAAGATGATCATTAGCAGTTGTGTTAACCAATCTATTTATTGGCATATATTTTATAGTAATATCATTATATGGTATTATATCTAGGCAAATAGACATTCATAGTCCAATGTCTACTTCAATAACACATTATGGGTGATTATACCACATCCTTACATTAAATTAATAATTGCTAATACTATTGTCGTTTTGAACAGAAATTCTGGTATGTCTTCAAAGTTATTTTCATTCCAGTCACATTTAAAAAAGCAGCACACAAGGTATCCACTGCGTTTTATATTTCAAACATAATACTTATTTTGCTGCAATGCAATAACTTAACACCTAGAATTCTTCTAAAAACATATAAAATATTAGGTATAATAGTGACTAATTATAACATGTCATAAATGTTCAGATCCGCAATAGGATGTTATCAGTTAAACATTTTTTGTATAATGTTAAATATCCCAAATTATTATATATAAACCATTAACAGGAAAAATTTAAAGTAAATCAAGCAGAAAGAAAAAAAAAACATAAAGAAGGAAACTGCCATTCTCATAAGTACAGTGCAATGCTTATCTTTCTTTCCTTAAATTGCAAATAATTTAACACTCATTGTCTATGAATAGGTTACTTTAAATCACACACACACACTAGTTATCTAGTGAATACAAACAGGACAGCTAGGATATGTTTTCCCCTTAACATTGCTTCCTCAGTGTGATCCATCTGATCCATCATTTTTCTTAGTGCTTTTATTAGAATAAGTAAATATGAGTTCTATCTACTAGAAATTACTAATTGTTTTTAATGATGTTAGTAATGATTTTTCTTATGTAGTGCATTCTTTTCTCTCCCATTCCAGAATTATCCCAAATACAGGGGTAAATGCCACCCTTTCTGATTATATCACCAAGGTGATTTTATCGTCTTCAATATACTAATGAGCTCTTCACTATCTCAGAGTATATTCATACAGCTGCATGTGGGCTGTTCTAACACCATCACTTCCAACACTCTCATGGCCTGCCTATAAAGATCCATACAAGCCTACTGGTATGTAAATGACATGTAAAAATTCTGCAAAGGCATTTCTGTCCAAAGATCTAGAAACCATTTGGATATTGTATAATACATCTGACAATGACATACTAAAAACAACTTTTGAGATAATTCTATTTCTAAATCCTGTTCCTCGGAATGTCTTACTTCATATGCAATGCAAATCTTCACCTTACAAGGAACTCATATAAAGTACTCAGACACTTTCTGATAAGTGCTACCTCTTAAATGGCTTCCATTGTTCTTGATAGGCACTACACTTGTTCTACACATAACTAAGACTGACATCACAATTTGCTGATTATAATGATATAGAAAATTATGATACTAATACATAGGAATGACTGATTCAGAAGCAGGTATTTATAATATTCCTAAGGCATACATCAAAGATGTATCCATGATCAACATTACTTAAAGTTTCATAAACCTTTTACGCAGTTAATATATTTATAAAAAACAAGAAATGCACACTAATTAGAAAGGCATAATGATAAATTGTTCAAATTTAACCAGACAGCATACATTATTAGCACATATGATGCCAGAAAGGTGTATGTCCACTTATATTGTAAGTCCATGTAACATGAATTAACTTACATTAATTTAATAGTATTAAACCATAATTAAGTAAACATTTAAAAAATGCAACAAACAACTAAAATAATGTTAAAGTGCATTTTAAGCAAAGAAAGTGCAACGTGGCTGATTAAAATAAATAAATAAATAAATAAAAGTGATAGCTGACATATGCTATTTCAAATCATAACCTGAATCAGGCTCTCAGTACACCAAAAGCCATTCTCAGAGGATGCCCTAAAATTATTTTTTTATTATTTATTTATTTTACAGGGAAAGTCAGATTTGATACAGATCCTTTTTCAGCTGAGGCCCTTGTAGAAGAGCTCTGAAAATGTATAAAAATGTAGAACAAGTACAATAAATGTAGAAAAACTACAAAAATATAGAAGGAAAATGCAAAAATAACAGAAAATACTAAGTACAAAAATACACCATAATTGATCTACATGCGTGACTGACAAGATACAGAAGAAGTTTACAAATTTGATGTACCTGTATGATTGACAACTTTCAGAGGGGCCGTACAACATACAGATATTACATATGATTTATGTCAACATTTTCTGTTGGAAATACATATCTTAAAGTAAAAAACAGATATATACAATGTCAAATAGAGGCACATATTCCATTTGCAAATCAGAAGAGAGTAGTGGGACATAATAAGGTGCAGGCTTTTGAGAAAGTCAATATTTTTGCAACACATGCACATCACTTGAGCTGCAATATGATTAATAAATAATGGACCGATATGTCACAGAAGTAATTGTCACCTCTAGCTCCCAAATACCACATAGCAGTAAATGCAGTTCAACCTTACAGTGTGATATAAGTTCACTAAGTTTTATTCCTATTGTGGAATCATTGGGGAGAATTGAGAAATACTAAATGCTGCACATTTAAATACAATCTGCATGATATACTGAATCACAGACAATAGTAAATAACTCACAAATTCTCTTTAGTACAGGCACCAGGAGCATGGCTGAGGAAGTATGCATGCATATGTGTATGTATACGTACATATGATGTGAATAAATACAAGTTAAATGCTAATACTCTTACAAAACAATTGTCAACATTTCATTCTTCTCTTTGTACAATATTTAGATATATATTTATAAATCAAAAGGACTAGCCAGGATCTTACGTCTTCAATTGTTGTTTGCAAAAATTATCAACAACTCTCAAGTTATTTGTGTAAGAGGATAGACCATAATTTATGACAGGCCATGTTATCCCTCACCATCCTTAAAATTACTTTTATCAATCAGAGTGAGCAAAAAACAAACACTTACCATATATTAACAAATTACGGAGTGAGGTGGATATAAGCAAACCATTTTTCTCCCACATTTACATCCCAATTTACTTAAAAATATGTGTATGCTGCAAGAATAATGCAAACTATGGAGGAGATGGTAATCTAGTATACAAAATGGAAAGGGAATGTTATCCTTCACCATTATGAAAGCTGGTTTTATCATTTAAGCTATAGCAGTCTGTCTCATAAACTTAATGAATTTGTTAGACCAGTGCCAGAACAGGATATTTGGGCTTGGTTAAATAATATATAAAAACTAGTGGTGGCAGTCTTCCTTTAAAGTGACAGGAATGGGTCATCTTAATTTAAGTGAACAAAAAGCAGATATCTGCTATATAAATGAGAACAAAGAAAACATCATGGAAGGCACATCTTCTACATTTTGAAGAAATCATTAATGAGTCAAGAAAAAAGGAAAACACACAAAGGTTCAGGACTGGAGTAACAAACCATTGGGTATACAGTTCAAGTAAAAAAAAATACAGTTTCAGTCCTTACTAGTGGATAACCGATTGAATAGCTAGGTAAATATAGGAAACAGTTTGTTAACCCCTTATCCTCCCAAGTTTCAACAGTGTTAATGAGAAGGTTGTGAAGGATAACACAAAAGTATAGATGAGATGGCAAAGCAGTGTAAGAAATTAAAATGAAGTGTTGATGAATCAGAAAGATAATTAAGACAAAGTGAGACTGAAATAAATCTGTTATTGTCACAATATGCAGTAGACCACAAAAAAAAAAAAATACAGCATGGGAATGTGCAGGAATATAAAAAGCAGTCAAGCCATTAGGAAAACAAAATAATCAAAATCAAAGGAAAAAATTTGCCTTGAGCAATTATAAAGATATAAAAACATATCTAGTAAGAAATCTGTTTTAAAGAAAAAATGGAAACAGGGAATGGGAAACAAATGATACTAAGATGCCTTATAAGAAGCAATTAAGCTGACTCATAACATGGTATTTAAGGAAACATCAAAAAATAAAAATAGTTAGTAAACCTAAAGGATGGCTTATGTTATAAAGTTCCAGAGGTAGATTAGGACAGCCATCAAAATACTGTTAAAAACAAGGGGTCCAAATCTATTATTACTGCACAGTTTTACAGTTCTCTTCCACATATTTTTAAAATATATCCTCTTTAATAAGTTGGAAACTCTGTTCCAAATTCCAGAGATCTGCAAACCATTTCATATTCCTCAGGAGTTCAACAATAGTCCTTTTCCATGGTCCTGCATTCCTGTTCCTCTGCCATTGATTGGCAACTCTGTGCCTATTCTGCAGGTCTTCAACTATCTTTCTTCTCCACAGGTTTATAAATCTGTATAAACTTTACCAGTCTGTCTTGTAAAAGATCATTTAACTGTTTCATGAACTATTAATCAGGTAAATAATCAACTAAAGTCATATTTGTGTGGCAGCAATAGCATCATCACTTGTTCCTCAAGCTACTTAAACAGATTCAGTATCCACTGTGACAAAGACATGTACAAGACAAGCAGACATTTCAACATCTTACAGACTATTAACATGTAATGTATTACAGTCTGTTTTAGCTTTTTGTAGGGGAAATGGGAAACTCATAAGAAATCCTGAAAATACAGAATGACAGATTAGAGACAGAAGAGTATGTTTTTGGTTGATCTGACCATGGTTTATGTTCAACTGTTATTGCCATAATACCTGAAAGAAAAGTAAGTAAAATCCTATAAAACATATGGGAGAGGGAGGTAAGCTGGTAAGAGGTTGAGGAGTTTTGGAGAAGACTATGTCCTCCACCAAAGTAAGACTGGAGGTGAATTACAGAGTTAAGACTGAGGGCCAAACTGGCTTTGATGACTGCATGCACACAAAATAAAGAAAACAAAAGGAATGCATAGACATAATAAGAAGCTATTGGAAATCCTAATTATAATGCTGCTGCTGCCTTCCTGGCTACAGAGATAAATGGACAGCCCAAAAAAATAAATCAAGCAATTGCAATTATAGGCAACCAAGTAGTTATGAGGAATGATATAACACCATCTCTAATTTGTGTACAAACCATAATGCTTTAATGGACAAAGACCCCAAACCCCCTCTAAAAGCAGAAGTTAAATCAGTTATCTGGAAGTATTTGTGTGGCTCATAAAGGTGGTAAATTAAAGGTAAGTGCAATAATTGTCAAAAGGTGGGGCATATGGCTGAAGATCGTTGATTAAAGGATAAATGAGGAACTGACGAAGGTCCTAAACAAAAGAGTACAAGATGACAGGGGGAGAAGAGAGAACTTGTAGCTTCATCTCTAAATGAGACCAAGTCTTATGCAGATTTGTTAAAAAGACTAGATGAGCTAGAGAAAGAGATTGCAAATTCTCTTGATAGTGATGTACCTCAGAGGTTTGCAGAAAAAAGTAGAGAAACCTGAAACACAAGTTAATTGTGCACTTACGATAATTTATAGCCTATCCTGTACTATTACTACTCAGAACAATAACCTCCTACCTTGCGATTTTCAACTAGAAATTATCAGCATCTGTAATCTCTGTCTTTACCAGTGGAAATAGAAAGTAAACTCAGTTATGAGCATGAGATGAACAGCAGACACACTTGATTGAGAGCAGAACTTCCATTAGTATAACTACACAATTTCTGCCCAAAGAGAAGAACATTTTCTTTTTTTTTTGTTCAAACAATTTTATTAATTTTCAGAAGTAACAATAAATATAAACATTTATCTAATGAATAGCATATTATAACATACTATATACAGTATTTACAATTGGCCTAAATGAAGAAGGAAGAACAATCAATTGAAAGGAATTTTTAGTTATGCATTAACAGGTATTTCTATTTCACTCTCTTCTACTTCAGAAGAGATCAAGGTAGACTTTAATGTTTCAATAAGAGAGAGAATTTTCTTTCAAGGGTTGTTAATCCATGTTGTGGGAAGGATTCTTGTTTTCTAAACTTTTAGTTCCAATACCGCTGTTTCTTCCAATAAAATCAAAAAATCTTCAATATTAGGTTCTGAGGAGGATTTTCACTTTCTTGTAATGCACTCTCTAGCAACTGCTAGTATAGTCCAGAGAAGATATAAATTATTTTTTACTCATTTCAGTTTTTTCATTAACATTCAAGAGAATCAAAGACTTAGTTACTGCAAAAGTATCTGCTAAACTAGCTTGAAGGAAATTATTAATCTCCTCCCAATATTTTAATGTTCTTACAATCATATATTATGTGAGTCCAATCAGCTTCACAGCTTAATGAACATCTCCAACATATAATATCTTTGAAAGAATTAATTTTAGCTATCTTATTGGGAGTATAAATAGTTCTATGTAAAATTTCCCATGTGAAAATCTTCTAGATTTGTAAGTTAGAAATTAATTTAATAGAGTACAGTACATTAGTTTTACTATCAATTGATAAATTAATTGTATGCCCTTTAGTGATAACATCCCAGTAATTTTGTTTAGGATTAACTTTATAATTTACTAAAATTTTGTATAATTGTGATGTTAAATTTGTCCAATTATAATTATTGTATATCACTTCCTGTATATAAATTACAAGTCTAGGTTTAGTTTTAAAGGATTAATTATTAATTATTCTGCATAATTCTTGCACGTAAGATAAGATACTTTGAAGTACTAGCCAATCTGTGTTTGGACTATCAAATGTATTTTTTATTTCTTGAATATCTGGTACTGACTGTTTTTTTATACAGTGTTGCCAGCAAGTGAATTTTTTTAATTCCCAATTAGTATACTTTTATGGATTTTGTTGAATAATTTTTTTTTGTAATTCTAAAGGGAATTAGCAGTTCCCACCATAATTTTATATCCATATTGGAATTAATAAAATATCTAAGTAAATTGTAAATGTAATTTACATAACTAAGGTTAGTGGGTTTCACCATATTGTATTGAAGATTAACACACAGTATATACCAGAGATTATGAATTTGATCATTTAGCAAGAGATTTTTTGCTAATTTATTTTCATTTAAGAAAATTATAGTATAGAGTGAGTTCCAAGCAGAAGAAAAGTTAGGGTCTATTCAGTTAATAACTATTTTGAAAATTGAAGCCATAATATAGGTTTCTAAATCCAGGATGTTAATTCCTTCCAATTCCCAAGGTTTAATGTGATGAGAGAAGGCTAACCTATTACTTTTTGGAAACCAAAGAAAGTTTAATAGGATTTTGTTAATGTCCTTTAAGAGCTTTTTATTTGGTAACATAGGAATAGCTTGTACAATCTAATTTATTTTTGGAAGTAGTACCATCTTTATTAATTGCAATCTATCATAAAATTTTAAGTACAATCTATTCCATTTTTCTGTTAGTAATTTTAAAGTAATTAAAATATTTTTGTAGTTTGTAGTTAATGTTGTAACAATATTTTCACATAGTGAAATCCCTAAATAATTTATAGATGCAACCTGTTCACCAGTTATATGGTTTGAGTTTAAATGAGTGTTATGTTTTTAGTCAATGACATGTAATTAGATTTTGTATTACTTATATGTAGACCTGAATTATGAAAAAATATTTCTGCTTGTATATCTAATTCCTGTAGAGATTCTTCAGAACACTGAAGGTGAGGAGAATATTGTCTGCAAGAAGCATGATTTTGGAATTGAATTGACCATGTATATCAATTCCTTTTATTTTTGAATCATAGCATATTACAGATGCAAATAATTCTATTGCTAGAGCAAGTAAAATAGGGGACATAGGACACTTTTGTTTTGTACTTTTGGAGATTTCAATGGCTTCTGAGGTAAAAGGACCAAGTTTTACATAAGCAAGATTATTTCTATATTTATTTTTTATCAAATATATGAAATGAGGGGGACATTCTAAAATTTCTAGAGCTTTAAAAAGATAATCCCATTTTAGTGTATCAAAGGCTTTTTCTATATATAATGCAATTAAAAGGGCTTCTCAGTTATCTGTATTTAAGATGTCTATAAGAGTTATAATTCTTTGAATATTGCTACAGGCATGCCTATTATAAATAAATCCTGCTTGCTCTTCATTTTTAATATATATTAAAGATTTTTTTATTCTACTAACTAGTATAGACATGAACATTTTATAATCATTATTAAGTAGTGAAATTGGTCTATACGAGCTGCATTGTTTCGGATCTTTGTTTTCCTTTACAATGGGTGTGATTAATGAGTATCTCCATGAAGGTGGTATTATATTTTGTGTTTTTATTTCATTTAGAGTTTTATGATAAATTGAAATATTTGAAGATGGGAATATCTTATATAATTCAATTATAATTCCATCAATTCCAGGAATTTTGTTGTTTTTGCTTTCTTTAATTTTATCAACTATTTCCTTAAGGGAGATTTGTTTTTAAATATCGAATTTTTATTTTTCTGGTATTTTATTTATTTTAGATAAATTTATATCTAAATCTAAGGAACTGAGATGTGACTTATCATTAGTCTGATGAACAGAATAGTGATACTTAAAAGCTTCAAGAATGTCACTAATATCTGAAACTATTTTATTTTTCCCCTCATTAATTTTTGTGATATTGTTTTCAATGGTTTGTCTTTTAACTCTCATTACTAGATTGTGCATATTTTTTGGTCACATCGAATATCAGTGAAGTTTTAATTTTTCTAATGCTAGGTTAGTTTTATGAATTAATATTTCATTATATTTTTTATTTAACTCCTCAATTGTTTTTTTCTTTATGAATGAGTATTTTAATTCATCATTATTAGTAGCTATGATTTGTTTTTGAATATTATGTAATTCTGATTCCCATTCCTTTATTTTATTTTTAAACCATGAAAGACTTTTAACATATAAGTAAGCCTTCAATGTATCCTATAATATTACTGGATTTGTTTCTTAAGACTGGTTGGTATCTAAGAAGTATTGTATTTCAGAGTCTAGCCATGGTTTAAATTGTTTTATTTTAGTGATATAAGCCAGTATTCTTGTTGTAAAAGTTCATCTCTTAAAATCCATTTCAAATTTGAGGATACGTGAATTATGATCTGATGGAGAACAAGGAGTTATGGAAAAATTAATTATTTTCATATTCAAGTCTTGAGATATATACATTTTGTCAATTCTAGTTTGGGTGTCAAACCTCTAATCTCTATGAGAAAACAGTAATGAGTTATTCTCTTTATATCTATAAGTATCGATTAGGTTTAAATTTTCACTCCATTTAAAAGAGCTTTCCCTATAGAAGTAAGACAAAGATGTCTTTTATTACAATTAAAGACCCGTCCAATTATCAGGTTGCCTTTATGAACTTTGTTAATGAGGTCTAAGTGTTTTCTGACTGTTCCTATTCCTATACCAAGAAACCAATATATGTAAACCAATGTCCAGATTATGTTGTTAAATCTTATTACAATTGCTATAAGTCCTTCTTTGTCTTCATAATTATTGATAATTGGTGGAATAGTGAAACTGTTCTTCCAAAGTACTAAAACACCTCTAGTTTTTTTCTTATATGAAGAGTGAGATAGTTTTATATATTCCATTGGACTCCAGCTATATTTATCATTTGTTTTGAAAAGAGATTCCTGAATAAATACAACTTACGCTTTATTTAATTTTAAATATCTTAGAAGATTAGATCTTTTCCTTGGATTCTAGATGTGTCCAACCTCCTCAGAGCTCTTCCATGCGGCCCTCAACCTCTAATTGCAACATCGATGTACACATACTCCAAAACACTATTTTCGTTTTGTGTTTTTCGCTCCTGTGACCTGTAACACTAATGTCAGTGTGCGCATGGGCCAAAGCACCCTTCTAGTTTTGTTTTTGAGCCAAAAAAGGGTCAGTGTGTTTACGCCATTATTTTGCGCCAAACAATCAGTGTGTGCGTGTGTGTGTTCTTGCTGAAGAGGGACTCGTGTATGGATTTGCTGCTGTTGCCTTTGAAAGGGACAGCAATTACCTGTGTTAATAGGTGAGTGAGTACATGCATGAAAGCAGAATTGTGTGCGTGAAAGTAGAAGAAGAGTGTGTGTGTATATGTGTGTATATGTGTGCATGACAGAGAGAGGTGCATGCACAATGAGACTAACAGTGATCAGTCTACCTACTGAACACAAACAAGTTAGCTCACAAATATATCATACATTAAGAGTACACTTTCATTAAATTGTGGCTTTCCTGACAGGGAGAGTGTTGTATTGAACATAAACTCATACCTCTTAACTGTATGGATTTTCAAAGAATGTCTGAATTTTTGCCATATCATCCAATTTGTGTCTTTTGCTTAGGAAATAAAAGTAGTCATCCAAGGTAATGCAGTTTCAGGCAGTAAGAATGAGACAGCAGCCTAGGGTTAATGGGTCAGTAGTGGACTGACTATGTAGGACTGTAGCATATAAAGTTGTACTGTTTTTTCAGACAAACAAAAAAGCATCTAGTACTGTTTTTTCATTGGTGGTTTCTAAGCAGTGATAGATTGGACAACAGTAAGCATAGCTTTGGTGGATTATCAATACTGGCAAATCAAGTGGGCACAATGTCATTTTTTAAATGTTGGAGATTTTAGTGTGCATGTGTGTGCTTATGTGTTGGGAGTGCTGCAACATTAGATGATTATCAGACATACTTACAGACTGTGGAGAATATGTTTCTTTGTTTCAAAACCTAATACTTGGGTACGCAGCATCTTGCCATTTACAGTGGATGTATATTTACATTTAATGGACAATGTATTAGCGTGGGCCTGTGGGGTTCTGAAGGATGCCAAGTCTACAACAGCCAATGTCTTGTAAAGTGACCTGGAAATGGATATTGGGATATTACTGAAAAATATAGTAAGTGGGCTTAGAAATATAGTTTAATTAAACAAAGTGTACTTTCAATTTACAGGCCATAATTTAATTTATTTCAGGTAGTCCAGATCCTGGTAGATTGTATACCATTAGACTTAATTAGAAAGAGCTGTCATTCTGGGGAAACAAGCAGCCCTAGTTTCCGTGAAAGCTCTGTGGTTGCTTGCAGGTTCATAGGTTAGTACTAAGCTAACTGCCCTTGCGAGCCATTTTAAGCTTAGCCAATTATCCCTTGCGAGACTCAAACCCTGCACCTTGTGTTTGTTAAGGCAAACACCTTAACCATTAGGCCACCCTCCCTAGGAAGTTGCAGGATGTTGACACAATGTGTTTTATTTATTATTTTTAATGCATTTGTCATTTCAAAGCATGGTTTTCTTTGATGCAAAAGAAGGAATGACTGAATGAGCCATATAATGTTTGACAATGATGGAATAGAAAGATTATAAGTGATGTATAATGTTTGCAGCTACAGTTGTTTCAATGGTGTCTGTGATGCATAACTATTTTTGGGGCTGTGTCCCACTTTCATTTTTCGCGTTGTCCAGATTTTTTGCTCTAAGGTTGAGTTCCATACTAAATCAGAAGTTATATTTACCTTGGAAGACTTTTAGGCATAATTATGAAAAACAGAGCCTTTTTAATATCTCTGCTTATTTCCAATATAAACTGCCATGTAACCTTGCAAATAACCTTCTTATTAAGCTACTTTACTTCTTTTGGAATTGACAAGTATGATTCATCTGTTTGGACATAAGCATAGAGTGCTAATGTGACTTTGGGGATTGACACAAGTTATATGTTTACACTAGTATGTAGCATTATAGTTTATGGTTTTCTTATTGATTTACTTTTTGCCGAGCAGTTGTTTGTTGATTTATTGATGGTCCTTTTGGTGGTGGGAAATTACATGGATGTATCCATCTGTATTATGATTTTGTTTTTCAGATATTTTGACTTCCAGACAATTTCATTCAGTGAGTGGGTGTCATGTGATTACTGAGGTTGCCTATTTTACAAGTAGGGGCTTTATAGTGTGTGTGTGTGTGTGTGTGTGTGTGTGTGTGTGTGTGTGTGTGTGTGTGTGTGTGTGTGTGTGTGTGTGTGTGTAAGAGAGGGAGAGATTTAATATGTATATTGAATATAATTTTGCAAATGGAATTCTTAGTTAAACATGCCCCTCTTCTTGGGCAACTAGACTTGAGTAACCAATATTAGATCTTAGCCATCCAGCTGGGAAAGGTTAGTATGTGGATTTTCCATTTGGTTTGGTGAAGGCTATGCTACTTACCCAAGGACTACATTTATGGCTATCTATCCAGCCATTGTGTTGCTGAACTACATTGTTTGATAATGAGAGGAGATTTTTACAGAAGTTGAAGGTTTTTGTGTCAAGAACCTGTCCATAAAAAGTGGTTTGTTTATGTTGCAGTGAAGGCTGTGGTCTTTGTAGTGAGCGTTTTAAGTATAACCAGTATTTCTGATGTAGAGGAAGTCTCTTAAGGCAGGATCTTTCTTAGCCTGGAAAGCAAGCCAATGATGAAATTTATAGGGGCCAGTGAGAGACAGAGGAAAGCAAGAAGCTTTTTAGTCTGTTTGGATAACTAAGTGAACTTAGTCCTTTGACCTTTTTTGTCAGAAATGGTTGTAGTCTTTGTTTTGGCAGGGTGTTTTGCTGAGGCACATGCCAAAAGGGGTATTGCACTCAATAATGGCTCTTGTAAAGGAAGAATACAGGGATGTTATGGCCTCCTTGTCCCTGGATGAGATACACTTACTAATGAAGTGGGCCATGTAAAAAGCTTTCCTTACAACGGAGACAACGTGGTGGTCAAAAGTCAGGTTTGTATCAACCTGGGTGCCCAAGTACCATATGACTGATTGGTTACAACACTGTTATTAATGTGATAATTTGTGGGGACATCACTCTCCTCAAAGGGGATGATGATGCATTTTTTGGCATTTAGCTTGAGGCCATATTTCTGGCACCAGTTATTTGTTTGGGTGAGACCCACTTGTAGCTTATTCAGAATTGTTTCATTAAGTCAGCAATGTGAATTCTTTACTTTATTGCAAATTTTATTTTTGTGGATTATAGTATTGTAGGACTGCTGATGTTGACATTTTACGTAGTTGGACTGCTGGAATGGTTTTTCCAGTGAGAAATGCTAGTGCTGTAGTGAATATCCGTTTATTTGTATATATATATATATATATATATATATATATAAATATATATATATATATATATATATATATATATATATATATATATATATATATATATATATATATATATATATATATATATATATGTATATATATTAACTAAGATGTTAGAGTTAACTGTTAGAGTAGAGAATTAGAATTAGAATGAGAACTAGAATTTTAAGGCAAATATTAGGCATTTATTCATTGTTCAAATGCACCTACAGTACAGCCAGGAGGTCGACTGTGGTCTTCTGGAGCAATGAAAGAGTTAACTATATGATATATTTTATATGTGGCCCCAAGACCATTTCTGTTCACTCAATGCGGCCCCAGCAAGCCAAAAGGTTGGACACCCCTTAACATTTAGAGAAGATAAGGTTAAGTCCATCTAATTTACTTTATTTATGAGGTAATTCATTTTTGAGACATATTTCAATGTTTTTTGATTCTGAAAGGATGCATAACTTTTTTTTTGCTAATTTTGTACAATATAATCATATTAGTTCTTCCTAATATATGATGGGAGTAAGAACTAAATTTAGGCCAACAGACCAGAAAAAAAATGGTGCAAAGTAGTTGAATATAGTTAACTCAACAATTAATAAATTAATAAAAGCCATTAACCAACAAGTAGTGAAATACACTCCTAATCCAAAAGAACAGAAATGTTCAATCAGATTATCTCGCATGACTAACAAGAAATAAATAAATAAAAATATTTTTATATCTGAGCTCCAAATTGAAGTTCCAGGAGATGTTGTATTACCAAAAGTAGCAATAACATTTATTAAATTTAGATAACTGATTAAAGTTAATTAATATTCAGAAAGAAACTGATTCTGACTTCTCATATAAAATTTTCAATTCCCTGTGTCTAATGAAATTATGTAAAATACATTAATCATTAAAGATTCAAATTACAAAAAAGAGAATTCCTTATAGCAATAATTAACAGTTCCAAAATATTAGAATAATTTGAATGAGTAGTATAACTTGAAACATAAACAATAATAGTGGTTCATTTTTAAAGAGTTAGATGGTTCCTTTCTCAGTAAGAGATACCTTTTTTAATTAATGAGCTTTTATAGCATTATGAATTCTAATAATAGTAGTGCAGTAGAAATTATTTACTGTTATTTCTTTGTCAGTCTAATATTCTGGTTATAATCAATTGTAAATAGATATATTAGTAATGGTTCCACTTCATATCATCGAAATTTCATTTCATCGAAATGCAAAACACCGATACCAAATCGTCGAAAACTCAAATCATTGAAAACTCATAACATCGAATCTAAAATCATTGAAAACTATAAAGCAACTAGAAATTACATCCCAGACACTGTTTACTACATTTATGCAGGGGGGCAAGCTCTCCTGCACCCCCCACCCCCTCGTAATTAAATATACCAACTCCAAGGTCGTACTACAGTGGGGTTAGGAAATTACCTTTTTCCCCCATTGTAGTGCAACCTTGGAGTTGGTATATTTATTTACGGAGGGTGTGGGGGGGTGGGGTGCAGGGGGGTTGCCCCCTGCATAGATGTAGTAAACAGTGTCTGGGATGTTATTTCTAGTTGCTGTATAGTTTTCAATGATTTGAGATCCGATGTTATGAGTTTTCGACGATTTGGTCTCTGTGTTTTGCAATTCGATTAAATGAAATTTCGATGATATGAAGTGGAACCATTAGTAATACGTAACTGTTTGCAGTGACATTTTCCATACTTTTCAGATAAATTAACATTTAAGAGTTTAGATATTCTAATAATATAATGTTAACTCATTCAATTATTGACTGGTGTGGAAATAGAACTAAGCTTAGTTCACTTGAGTTTTATCCTATTACTCATCTCCTTATAAAGTTACATTATTTTAGTGAGAAAAATAATGTACTATAGCTTTTTAGAAAAGTTTGATCTACTACAACTCTGCATTCAAAACCACACAGAGCACACTAGCATTTTGGATGACTGAATACCTCCTTGTGGTCATTGATACATATCAGGAGGAACAAAGAAGCACATTTACTGTACTATAAGCAATGAACCAAAATTCCAAGATGTGGATAAGCTGTAAAGATCAGATGAGGTTTTAATTATTCACTTTATCCAGCAAATAACAGTTTCCCAAAACACTTTATACAAAAAAATTGTTCATTCATGAATAATATTAAACTATAGCTGAAAAAAAGGATAGTTGCCACTAAAGGTCCAATTATTAAAGTTAATATTACAAATAATAAAGGAAATATGAATAAAGGTAACACAGTTTAGAGTTACCACATATGGGGGGGGGTACAAGGATAAGTAAGTCCATCGGTATGGGACCATGAGAGAACATGTTATTCTTTCCTCCCTCACCCTATTTTTTCCCTTTTTTCCCTCTTTTCTCTCCCTTTCTCTCTCCCCTTTTATATTGAGTACATTGGCTGTTTAAGCAATGTTACAGTTCTAAAAACCCAAAGCTGCTTTACAGAACTATTACTGGGACCACTGAAATCCCTGGGCGATCCTCAAGCAGCTTTGTTGTCAACTTCATATAAGGAGCAAAAAATGATACATACAAATATATATATATATATATATATATATATATATATATATATATATATATATATATATATATCTTTATTACAATGTTGCTGCATGAAGATCTTTCCAGTTTTCCCCATAGATGCTTTAGTAAAGAATTACACTAGTGCGTGTGTATTATTGCCATTAATATGAGACAATATTTTAACTGATTTCAACATGGCTTCTTAAATAATTATTAGCATTATACACATAATGAACAATCAAGATATTTTTCACCTAATTCTTTTAGGCACCAAGCTGTGGCAGGAAAGTATCCTCAGCATCTTATATCTCTGCAGATTGCCATTGTGACCTATCTTAATTTTTATGTATGTCATAAAATGGGAATGGAAATGCCCCTTTTACATTTGTTAAAGCATATCAGTTTTATTGTAACTGTATATTTTTAAATTGTAATCTCTACAATAAATATTTGCAGTTCAATTATAATAGTACTGTGGTAATAAGGTGAGGACTACATGAAGTAGACAGATGACAGAAATATGGGAGGGATCCAAATATGCCCATATGTAACATATGAAGCTCATTTCAGCAGAATAGTCACACACATGGTAAGGATCCCATTTTCCATTGTGAGATGGATTTCAGGCTTATATCCATCAAATATTTTAGTAGAAGATTCTTAAGTTAAAGTACTTCTTCTGAGCCAGTCAAATTTCAGAGGTGTAGTGATTTCCTTATGTAAATTAAACTTACTAATAATATTTTTTTCAAATCATAACTAAAATATGCCCATGTTTCTCTTACATGTTCTATATTTTAGCCTAAACTCCAATGCCATGTCAATAATGAAATACCAGTAATTTATTCCAGACCCAAAGTAATAATAAACATCAACTATTTAACTTTAAATCTAAACCTAACTAATTAAAGAAATATTTAAAAAAAAAAAACTCAACCACCAACAAATGCCTATATAGCCAACATTTCAAAATGAGCCATAAACTGGACAAACATGAGAGTGACACCAGCAAAATGCTCCAAAAATAATCAGAGAAGCCATAACACACCAGTCGCTAAAAGATAACAAAGTTAGTCACACATCTAAAAGGAATCAAAACAATACATCTCTTTAAAACATGCTTTTCATTTCTGTTCTAGTTCCTGACCCCTTCCCTTTTCCAGAATGGAGCCACAAACAAGGACATGCATGTGTACATATCAACGTGTCTCCTACGACTAATTGTAATTATCCATAGCTTTTTAACAAAAAGCTAACATATAGAATTTACTTCTAAATGAAAGGAAGCACACAAAACCAATGGGAACTAACTTTTATATTGCAGGGACAATATGTAATTAAATTTAACTCTTCTAGACATATCCAGGAGAAATCAAAATAAACAATGTTTCCTTTTTATGTTTAGTGATAGTATTTTACATGGCATAAGTTAGTATATGTTCTAACAGGGGCTTAGTAAATGAATCTCAAACAAAGCAACACAGATTTAATTAACAAGGTGGAAAGGCATTATCAGTACGCACGTGGACACTCGCAGTGGAGAGATTGTCAAAAAACAGTTTTCCGTGCATTCCATTAGCTAAACGGAGATTGTTTCTCTCTGTCTCTCTCTCTCTCTTTTTTTAGATATAAACTAATGAAATGCCACCAAACAAGAAGCACAAACAGCACACCACCACAAAAAAATCAGTGAGGAAACTTCCTTCGAAACATACATCCTCCTCAATTCTAGCACATGACCCATCAAATTCAAATAATAACAGCCCCTCCATATCTATACAGGCTAGTAATTTGAAATATGTTAAAGAGACTGTAAAGTATTGACTACTAACACACTGATAAGCTACTAAAAATAAAAACAGTTGCAGTTAAAGTAAACTTATTAAGTGTTATTAATAAATAACTTATGTTATGAATGTATGCAAAAGACAAATGTAAGCAGCTTTGTGAATTCAGTGTGGTAAAGAAAACAGATAAAATATACATACTTTTTTGTCATTTTTAGTTAAGAAACTCATGCTTTAGTTGAAGCTTTTAGAGTTTTGGTGACATCAGTGTTTTTAAGTTCAGTTTTTTGTTTCTTCTTCCTCCCATCGGACTAGTTATTTTTTTCAGAAGATCTTTTCAAAGTGGAGGAAGTTGCCCAGTCTATTTCTTCTGGAATAGTGATTATATATATATATTTTTTTTGATGAATGAAGTTGCTTTCTCAAGGTTGTTGAACATCCTCATGTCATTTGAGTAGAAAATTCAGATTTTTGCTGGATAAACAAGTTGAGCATTGATTTTATTTTGTTTAAGAAGTCTGACAAGTGGCCCAGGTTCTTTTTCTTAGCTCTAACACTTTTAAAGAATAGTCATTATCAAATCTTATTTGATTTTGCTTCTAATTTAATGGACTTTTTCTCCAAGCTGACTTAAGTATAAGATCTTTAACCAAATATGATAGACATTTAACTACTATACATCTAGGAGGTGCAGAAGGTGAGTAACAAATTGATTTTCCTATGGCTCTATGTGCTTTTTCTATTCCATTTGATAGACCTTCTTTTAAGTTTAGTATTTCAGGAAGCCAAGAATTTAAGAATACAACAATGTCCTCACCTTCTGATTTTTCAGGGAGTCCAAAAATTCTTATGTTTGTTCTCCTTTCTCTATTCTCCAGGTCATCTATTTTGCTGATTAACCAGTTGTTTTGCTGTAAGAGGAATTTACATTGATTTTCTCCTTCCTTGAATCTCCCATCAATGTCAGTAAGTGAAGTTTCAATATTCATTATTTTAGTTTGATGTTGTTGTAACATTTCTTTAAGAACATCAGTTTGTTTTTGGCAATTTTCTTTGAGATTTTCTAGGTTATCTGAAAATCTGTCAATTTTTAGAGACAGTTCATAAAGAGTAGCTGACATCAGTTGAATTTCATTTTTCAATGAAGACTCAGAATGGGAATTCTTTGAGTTGTTCATTTCCACACAAATGAAATAATCTCCAGGATATTTTGAGAGGAAAATCTTGATGAATCCACTTCAAAGTTGAAATATTTATAGCTTAGAAGATAGTTAATAATATTTACTTGTTTTTGTTAGAATAGAATGAACATTTTCCTGTACTCAAGCATAGTATTGTGGAGCTCAAAAGGTTGCTGCTACCAGTTGACCATTCAGGCTCAGCCCCCGAGAAGTAAATTTTCAAAGACTCAAGGATATGTTACTCAAGCACAAGTTAGTAAACCTGTATTGGCTATAATAGGAGATAATACATTTAATCACCACTGGGTTTTCTACTATGGGTTACAAATTATCCTAGTCAGTGGCATTTTCCAATAAAGTGGGTGCATAGTTGATATGTTTAACCTTGAATTGTTAAAAGGACCATGTCATCCTCAAGTCAATGGTCTCAGTAGAAAGAGATGGACATTGTCAAAAACACATGACTTTATGACCAAGAGTAGTTGTAAAAGACTTATCATAATGAGTTAGTCAATCTAATCTGTAAGCATGAAAACATTTTTGTTAAAGATCAAACTGACTGTAGCTTGATTCCAAACTTTTCTCTTAAAGACAGAAAATGGACCCCACAAATGCTGTTAAACAGCATTCTATAAAGAAGAAGCAGAAAGGGCAATTGAAGAAACAATGAGAGTCTAAGAGGAACAGGGGATACTCAAGAAAAGAATTACATTATTAACCAATAGTCCATACCCATGGGTCTTACGCTTATAAGAGGCTGTGGACCACAAACCATAGCAACATGTCACAAACAGCTAATTTAGAATACCCTACTTTCACTCTGTATGAAGTATGCAATTTGGTTAACCTCAACAAATGCATTAAAATGTGATGATAAACTGATAAATGATCTCTGGAAGAATCCACAGTCCACAGGACCTCAATCTTTTCCACTGTTTAATGGTGTTGTAGTTGAGAACCCTGATGTTGAGGTGATGGAGTCTTGTGGTAGCATGGTGGTTGTCACTAACCAGAACAGCGAGTCCTGAACTCACTGAAGAGCATCCTGGAATGGTGAAAGATATTTGTCTACTACCTGATCTATCACATCCTTAACTCAGCAATAATGCCTATGGCTTGTGAGGCCTACCAGACTGCCTTGTGTCAGAGCCCTGACCATGTCAGGACATCCCTGGCAGGCAAAAGGTAAACACTCCCTGACCTGGAAGGCACATGGTTGGGTTGTTTCTAAGGATTCTGGATCTCCTGAAAAATAAACGGAAATGGGAAAGAAATAATTAAAATAAGAAAAAGAGAGAGAGAGAGAGAGAGAGAGTTAAGGCAGAGAAGCAAACAAAACATTGAGAAACTATTCCAATAAAAGAATATCTGGGGAAATGGTTATGCAAACATGGGAAAAATCAGTAAATTGCTATCGAGCATTGCTGGTTTTTACATTTGTGATCTACTGATTCTAATGATATATGCTGGTGTAACATAAAAAAAGGTAATACAGTTGAAATTTCTGGCTGACATGGGTTGTGTTGCAATAATATACTAAAATCACTGTTTTTTGCTTTAAACTGTAGCAGCTGTAGCTGCCATAGTTTAGACCACATATAGGTCCATAGGTTCATAGATAGGTACTAGGCTATTGACCATATATAAGCCTAGCCAAAAAGGTACCCTGGCTTTCACAACCCAAGAAAATTATTTTCCTGTGTCCCTGTCGAGCAGAGCCACAGAGGTGATCCCCGGGGTGAATTTCCTATTTCCCATCCAATCATCAAGATTTTTCTTGAAGAGTGCTAATGAGGAGCTTTGTTTGATATAGATAGGTAGTTTGTTCCAGAGTATGGGAAGTCTCTGGGACAGGAATCGCTCCCTCCAGCATGTTCTGTTTATTGTGGTGACAAAGTTTAGGTCCCTTGAGTGTGTAGCTTGGAGGGACTGGGATTTCTTTAAGTGGAGCATGTCCAACAGCTCTGGGTTTGACATAGCTTTGTATGTTAGGCAGAAATCGCCTCTGAGTAGGCGATATGGGATGGAGTAAAGCTGGAGTTTTTTGAGACAGTCTGCATAGGGCATCTATTCGAGGCCAGTAATTTTATTTGTGAGGTATTTCTGCAGCCTTTCCAGTTGTTGTAGATGTCTTGTGAGGTACATACCAAAAGGGCTGTTGTACTCTATAATGTGTCTAATGAGCAACGAGTAGAGGGGAACAATGACCTCTTTTTTCTTGGATGAGAAACCTTTTGTGATGAGATGTGTCATGTAGAAGGATTTCCTGACTACTGTGGCGGTGTGATTATCAAAGGAGAGACTACTGTCCACCTGTGTCCCAAGGTCTCTTATCACACTTTCAGTGTTAAGTAGACTACCACCTATGTGGTAGCTCATGAGTACAGAGTTTTTACCAAAGGGGATAACAATGCACTTTTTGGCATTGAGCTTGAGGTCATGGCTTTGACACCGGGCATCTGTCTCAGTGAGGCCCTTTTGTAGGATTTCCACATCATTAGGAGTTTCAATTATGTCTCCTAATTTGCAGTCATCTGCAAACTTCATTAGCCAAAGATCTTCTGTATTAGCCTGTACTTCAGAAAAGTAGATACCAAATAGGAGAGGACCCAGGACTGAACCCTGTGTTACTCCACTTGTCACTGGTCTGAAGTCGGATTTGGAGTCTGCTACTTTCACAGTGTGGTTTCTGTCAGTGAGTCAGTTGGCAACTCATCTTGTGACATAGGGATTTATACCTAGTTTACTGAGTTTATCTGTAATTCCAGAGTGGGGGATGGTGTCAAAAGCCTTGGCAAGATCTAGATAGGCTTTGTGAACCTCCTTACCCTCGTCTACGGCTTTGGTGACTACTTCAAAGAAGTCAGTCAGGTTTAGGGGACATGATCTGTCTTTTACAAACCCAAACTGGGTGGGGTCCAAAGTTTGGAGATTACCAATGTCTTTGTTTATAAGTTCCATGATGTTACATTCCATGGCCTTGCAGACCAGGCTCATTAGGCTAATGGGGTGGTTGTTCTTGGGATCCGTGGTGGCTCCCCCTTTATGGAGTGGGATAACCATTGCTGTGCACCATTCAGTGGGCACAAAGCCTGAGGTGAGGCTTTGATTGACCATGGTGCTTAGGTGGAGTACCAGTTCATTCTGTAGTTCATGTAGATCGCAGCCTGGGATGTTGTCAGGTCCCATGGGTGCTGTGTTCTTGGCTTTGGAGAGTGTGTTTTTTACCTGTGCAGCCGTGATTACAGGAACTTTGAATTCTTCCAGTATAGAGATGGGCCCTTTAGGGGGTGGGGGTAAAGTTAGCACTGAACCTATCTGCCAGGCAATATCAGTTGGTTCTGTATATTTAGTGCTATTGTGCTGTAAC